>NW_027256883.1:47525853-47973353 GCF_029215685.1 Pituophis catenifer annectens
TTCTGGATCAAATCAAGGGTCCATCTATGTCTGGGGTGTCAAACTGGCAGCCCATGAGCAAGATGCAACTGGCATAGGCCACGCCCACCCCAGCTCCACAAAGGGGGCAAACATCACAATACGTCACGTGATGGCACTGTGACGCTGCAAGTTTAACACCCGTGATCTATGTCTATGGTATCTTGGAGTATCCATCCGCCTTATTGACTTAAATGAATACTATAGATCAGGGGTGGGCAACTGTGGCCCTTTTACAACCTGTGGACTTCAACTCCCAGAATTCCTGATACAGCCAAGCTGGCTCAGGAATTCTGGGAGAATACAGGTTGTAAAAGGGCCACAGTTGTCCACCCCTGCTATAGTTAATGTCTCTTTTAGCCTGACTCCAAGTGTTAACATTCATAAAAACTATTTTAAGCATGGCAAAACCATACAGGGTATGATGGACCAAGGCAGTTGTTAGGAGCTCTGAGATTGCAATTTACAAGAAGAAATGTCTTGGAATTCATAAAAGTTTTTTTAAGCTTTGAAGTTCAGATTCCATTCCAAAACCATTTCTTAAAATATAGAAGACTTAAAAGTTGGGACTCATCTTACCTGGTATTCCATTTTTTCCACAAATTCCCTCCAAGTTTTGATAGACCTATGGAATGTAAATCCCTGATATAGGAGGAAATTGAAGTAAAACATCGGGAGTTTATCTTAAAATAAAGTGACCTACTCGTATTTTCAAATCGAAGATAAAGGCTGCAGATAGTTTATACAGAAATAATTTACACAAAAATGTGGTTTGACATTCACCCACGTTTCAATGTTCTCACAATGATTTTATGAATATCAAAGGCTAGTGGAACTGAACTTTCATTCCCAGCAGCTGTTTGCTTTAGCTGATTGACTGCAATTCCTGTGAGTTCTTGTGATCAAGTATAAGGTTATTAGAAACACAGCAGTATCTGTTAGTAGGATTTGTAAATAGCACACTGGTCATCCTTTTCAGCTCTGTAGAGAAATACCAATATTCACAAGGATCAGGCCTCCAACAAAAATTAAAGCTATGTTTGGAAGTCCTTAACTATGATACACACAAATTTCCTTGAACAAAACAATGGTAATGATTTGCTTAGGGGTCCTACTTACACAGCCATTTAGGCTTAATGATATCATTTATTTACTTCATACCACCCAAAGTTCATTAATAAATATTTTGATTTTATTACCCTGTTTCCCCCAAAATAAGACATCCCCTGATAATAAGCCCAATCGGGCTTTTGAGTGCAGGGCAATAAAGCCAAGCACTTATTTCAGGGTTCAAAAAAATATAAGACAGGGTCTCTTTCAGGGGTGGGTTCTAAATTTTTTTACTACCGGTTCTGTGGGCGTGGCTTATTTTGTGGGTGTGGCTTGGAGGTCATGTGACTAGGTGGGCGTGGCTAGCTGGTCAGAGTCATTTCTGGAAGGTTCTCGCACTTACGACCAGTCCTCGCACTTACAACCCTACTCATTTGTTTGCTTTTAACACTGATCAGCTGTAGGACGGCCCTTTGAAGCCCCGCGGCAAGAGTTTAAACAGTTTTTTTCCCTCTAGTCATCAGCTGAGACTCAGGAGGCAGCAATAGATTGGGGGTGGGACCAAATAAAAGGTAAGAATAACGTGGGTGGGGGGGTGGGAGGGCGGGGGGAAGAACCGGTTCGGTGACATCATATCGTCACCGCTACCGGCTCAGCCGAACCGGACCGAACCGGGAGGAACCCACCACTGGTCTCTTTTCAGGGAATCATGGTAATATTCTATGTACTCTTTTAGACTTTGACACTGAAAGTATCTACAGAAACAATAAGAGTTATCATCTTACAATAACTACGGTTATTAAATATTCTTTTTTAATAATAGCTATTAAATTTTAACTGAAAAAATACAACATATGGCCACTTTTGTTAGCAGATCTTTTCAAGTAATACCATATTGTCAGAACTGACAAAAACATGGTAATATGAACCATTTTTCTTATTATTTTAGTCACCCTAAACATTTTTTTTAAAAAAAATATGTTGTTGCAAGTGTCTCCTGAAGATTATTATTTGATAAGGCATAAGGTCTTTATCTAGGCCAATGTTGGTGAACCTTTTTGGCTCCGAGTGCTGAAAAGAGAGCATGCTCACATGCGCACCGGCCACCTGGTTTTCCGGTTTCTGGCGCACATGCACACATGAAGACCAGCTGGCTAGTGTACATGTGCATGCCAGAAACCGGAAGAGTAGCCACCCAGTGCGCACATGCATGCTGAGCGGCTGCTCTTCCGGTTTACAGCACTCCCCTGTGAGTGAAGACCAGCTGGCCAGCATGCCAGAACCTGGAAGAGCAAAGGGCAACAGCTCATGTGCCTGGAGAGATGATTCTCTCCAGGCACATACCACTTCCGGCACGCGTGCCATAGGTTCACCATCATGGATCTAGGCTTTATTCAATCAATGAAGTTTTCAGGAATATACCTATGGGGAAGAGGGGGGGAGGTAAAAATAATCAAGATGGCAGCCCTGACCATCCCACCCATTTTTTACATATGTTATAGACACATCACAGAAGCAGGTCTGAGCTGCGATCATAATTTATCTCTTTTTACACACACACACACACACACACATACATACACACACACACACACACGCCAATATACGCCTATAAATCCTGCTTTCTACTTGTATTTCATTTTCTGGATTTAGCTTCTATTCCTTTACTGTCTTCTCACTGCTAACAGCTTTTCCTGGAAACTTCTGGAAGCTTGCCTTTAGGAAGAAGGCTGAATTATGCAGAGTAGACACTTACAAGAAATTTACTTTGGGTGCTGCAGGTGGCTTCTCATGTAAGGATGAAGAGTTTATGTTTGCCTCAGATTGCCAGCAACTCTGACATATTGCACACAATTTTTCACAGAGCATAATGAGATGTAAAACAAAGTCCTCACCAACAATTGTCGATGGCTCAACTATTCTTAGTGCCACCATAAAGGCCTGATGCCAAGCATCTGCAAACATACAGTTTCAAAAAGAGCAACCGCACACATTTGTCTCATACTATAGAAACCAGTAGCTAACAGCTGCAATCGTTGTCTCCTGTGCTGTAAACCTGTCATCAATATTATATTGTTTGCATATGGCTACATGGCCTTGTAGGTTAGAATCCCTAAGCTGTTCAGCAGCAGCAAATGCTTACATGACAGCTGTGTCAGTTGGAAGCAGTAGAGTGGGCTTATTTGTTTCCACTGAAGCATCAATAACTGTTTCCTCCATTCTCTACTCCCGCCCGTCTGAAAGCCACAAATCTGATTCTTTCATTTTTTAATGAGCATGCTGTTAATCATAAATGACCGCACTGCAGATGCTGGAAAGGCAGTCACTGGGATTTCCACTAACAAGACTCATAATTCTAGAAGAAATAATGGATTTCAACCGCATTAGAAGAGCTACAGCAATAATTCACAAGGCTGTGTTCTCCAGGAGGAAATCAAAATTGGAGAGACGTGCAAAAAGGTGGCTAATTTTCTACATCAGTGAAATTCATCACATTTGTTGTGATTAATATGAAAAGAGGTTTGGTTATTTAATCAGCCAGTGCTTTGTTTTGCCTGTAACACCTTTTGAAAGGCCATTGATTTAAGCGTTATTGCAACTTCTGCATTGGAAAAGTGCCAGTACTATTGTAAATAACTTCTTCCTGAACTGCAGGTAGCAGTTTTTAAACAGACTAAGGTTTTCAGTTCCTGTTTAGTTAAAGATGTCTATTTATTAAGGTAAAGAACTGCAAATATTCTTGAGAATCTGATCTTTATATATTAATTGATTATCCTTTTGACAGCTTAGCTGAATAAATACTTATCCTTTAACATTAATTCCAGTGATTTGTGTTTGCTCTATTAACAATAAACATATTGCTGGCATTTTCTGTTAAAATGCTTAAAATTATGAACATAAAATGGGAAAACAATTATGTATGGAGTTGGTGTTTGTTTTTGTTTTCAAAAAGAAAATATAGTAGTTTTCTTCAAAGCTATTAAGTATCATGAACATAGCAGTGAAAGCATCATGTAGTACAACTATGCCTTTAGTTTTCATGTATGTATCTCAGTCAAATCATTTCTCATAAATATCCCAACAAAGGTAAATAAAAATCCATGTACAACGTATTTTATGGTAGTGGTACTTACGTTGGAGAATGTCTAAGATTCAAGTGGGTTATGGATTTGAGGGAGAAGAATCTTTGTGATGTTTGCTCTGTATAGATCCCAAAACTACTTTATAAAGAATCATCTCAAGCTGTTATAACAATGCAGTGCTCACAATTTTGAGATTGGTGAAAGACATATATAAAGAATCTTTAAATTCATGATGTTTTCTCAATGTTCATTATTTTGTAAAGCCAATGTAAAAAAAAAAAAAAACCCACGATACTTTCTTGTTGTTATTCTTTGTTAAATTCCCATTAACCAAAGAAAGACACAAAATTCTGGAATGAGTCAGGTTGAGGGCTCTTCCTATCACTATATTGCCAGTTTAGCTCAGATGATACATAGGAAATATTTGGAAAGGAGGAGACATAGAGAAAGGATAGAAGAAAAGAGAAAATGCGTAACATTTTTCTATATTCATAAGTTATTAAAGGTACCTAAATATATTTGATCCCAAGGATCACTGTAAAAATTAGACATTCAGAGTATGGTTTCTATGGGAAAAGAAACATTGAAGTAGATGTAAGATTCAAATCAAAAACATTTCTTTTTGTCTATATCAGTGTCTCATTTCCTTTAGAAAGCATAATCTAACTGTTCAAGTTTGCCTTTTTCTCTAAGGATGTAGAAACCTGACTTGAAATTAACATCCAGTCCAGAGAAGAACTTTTGGAATAGAAATGGTTATCACATTGACACTTACATACTCGCAGGATCATTCTAGCCAGTTCATATATCTTGAATTTGAATGTTTAGGGTCAAATTTCTATGTGAGATTTGAGTAAGTGGACAGAATTCTTATGGAATAGCTTGGTCTTGCAGATCTAGATGGCACCTCCATTTTAGAACAGCAGAAAGGACAGAAGTGGAGTTTATAATTTTAATGTTTGTGGAATATATACACCAAGGGAGAGTAGATTATTATTTAATTACTTGTTTTTATGGCTGTTATGAATATTTTAAATATCCCCAGAGTTTATTAGCAATTAGCAGTTCTAAATTGCTTGTCTACAAAGATCATTCCTGTGAAAAGATTCTCTCTTGGACAACAGGTGGATGAATGAAACCATGAGTCGCTGACTTGAGATGTCAGGGGAAGGAGGGGAACAAGAATATTTTTTTGACTTTGGAGTACTTGTAGGAAAAAAGAAAATGGGACAAGAACATATTGAGCCACGGTGGCACAATGATTAGAGTGCAGTACTGCAGGCTACTTCTGCTGACTGCCAGCTGACTGCAATTTGGCATTTCAAATCTCACCAGGCTCAAGGTTGATTCAGCCTTCCATCCTCCCAAGGTGGGTAAAATGAGGACCCAAATTGTTGGGGGCAATATGCTGACTCTGTAAACTGCTTAGAGAGAGCTGTAAAGCACTGTGAAATAGTATATAAGTCTAAATGCTATTGCTATATTGTTGCAACACATGGTACTGTTTTGGTAGCAGAATTGCAAAAGACTTATATAGACCCCCCCCCCCCAAGGACAGGGAAAATGAATATAGATACTGAATCTGGAACTCATAGTTAGCAGTATGTTAGCACCAGACTCAGCAGAACCAACAGATGTTTTGGAAGATATCAGTTGAAAGATACTGCTTGAGTTCATTCGTTCAAATGCTTTCGATTCTTCATGACCTGATGGACATCAGTTCACCAAGATTGATTGTCAGTAACTGCTTTCTTGAGTGTCTGTAGCTCATGTTTGTGTCATCATGATAATACCTACTATCTAGTTTTTCAGTCTGCCTCTTTATTATCTTTGATTTTTCCAAGCTTTGAGGTTCTCTCCAGTGACACTTACCTTCATATTATGAATCCAAAACATTTAAATGTTAGTTTCTTTATTAATATTTCCAGTAATCAGCCTGTTTTACTTTGTCTAATATCAACTGGCTTCTTCTTTTTGCGGTTCAAGGCATTCTATACATTTTTTTCTAGTCCCATTATTCAAAGGCATATATTTTTCTTTGTTCATTCTTTATGACAGTCCAACTATCACAGCCATGATATTACAGCTGGGAAAACAGAATGAATTTTGTTGTTAATATGATTTTTCTGTACTTTAATATTTTGTCTATATCTGTCATAGCCTTTCTTTCAAGTAGCAATCTCTTTATTTCATAGCTAAAGGCACTATTCCTGTGAACTTTTTGAACCTAGGAGATAAGGTCCTAGTAGTACTTCAATTTCTTCTCTGCCTATTTGCATTGAGTTGACAGGCTTTCCCTGTTGACATAATTTTAGATTTCTTGCTGATTGTAGATGGTGTCTGTTCCTTTCACCTTCCAAGTAATTCTCCAATCTTTACAGAAAATAGAAGACAAATATTTACTTAAAATATTGCTTTAATATTTATCTAATAAAACCACTGGGTTAAAGATGACTATGATAAATGTATGGAAATAGGGTAAAACAGGAATAATGAGTGGAACTTATGGTTTAAAAAAGTAATTTGGAAGGATAACTGTAGAATAAAAGAAAATATATGATATAGAAATATTTATATTAAGATTTTAAAATGTGTATATCTGCAATCAGTTCTGCCATGCCATAAATGTGTGCATTTGCAGAAATGGCTTAGATATTAATCACAAATTTGATGTCTTTCAATATTTTGTCTCTTTTTTTTTTAGCTTGCTTGAAGAATCTTGGAATCTTGAAAACTCATACTGCCCATGGTTTGATAATAATGATATTGTTTTAATATGGGTTTTACCTAAAATGTCATAGTATAAATGAGAGTTTCCATTAGATTACCATCCTTTGATAAAAGGCAAGGAACTTTCAAAATGGTTGTTGATAAAGTATCCTATTATATTTTTTTGAATCAAAGAAAATTTGGAAGGAATTGCATTTGTATGTTTGTGTGTATGACAACAAAAAGTTTCCACTGAGTTTGTATTTAGAGATTATAAATACAGTAGATTTGGAAAACTATTCATGGGGACTCTGGGTCTTTTGCATGGGAACTCCAAAGTTCCATCAATAGATAAATGGGCCATCAAAAGCCACCTCAGTAGAAAATTCAGTCGTGTTCCAGTTTCAAACAGAAAGGAAGAAAAGGGAAAGGAAGGGAAGGAAGCAGAGGTGGGTTTCTTATAACTTTACCACTGGTTCGCTGTGCACCAAAAATGTGAGCGGGGCATGCACACATTACTTCTGCGCATGAACATGGCTTTCTGTGCATGCGTTTTGCTCGCTCGCAGGGCTTGCAAACATACGCGCAGATAAGAAAACATGGCTAAATAGGATTGCATAGCGCCACTACCAGTTTGCCCAAACTGGTCCAAACTGGCTGAATACCATCACTGAAGGGAAGGGAAGGGAAAGGGGAAAGGGGAAGACACATGTCCATACTGGCATAATGCAACATATAACTTTGGAGATACCTCTGGTGCAGGAATTCCAAGGAATTTAATGATTGATTGATTTGCCTTTCCTATATTTGAGCATACCAGCTTCTTTTAAAATGAATATCAAAAATTAGTTGATCTGATCAGATAGCCAGTTCTCATAAATCCCACCACTCAACTTAAAAAACAAAACTTGAATCCATTCATTGTGGTCAGCCAACATAAACGTGTCTCCTAAATGTATATTAATCACTTGATAATGCATAATCTCATATTACCCAACATTGTTTTTAATGATATTGGTTAACATAAACATAATATGAATTTGTGAATTAGGCACAGTAGTTCCCAACTTCTAATTTCATCTCTGTGCTAAATGAAAACAAATGACAATTAGAAGTTTTATTGTCTCCCTATAGTGGCAATCACAATTAGGTCACAAATTAATCAAGGTTTTTCAGGGCTGCCCTTCTGTTCGATGTGTGCAATTCGATACTTCTTAATAATGGGAACCATTTTTCTATCAGAGACATATGAACATCATTTCTACCCTCTTAGTGAGTATAGGCTGTTTCTTTATAGTCTAGTATTGTTTAATGGAAACCCATGAAGGTTTATAAAAAAGTAAATGAGTAGCTTCTGCTAACATTTTTAAAATCTCTTTCTTTTTCATTTTTTCTTGCTTTGTTTCTTTTGGTGTCTGCTTCCTCTCATAACAAAAAAGCTCCTGGATAATATGCTGGTAGCATTCTTGAAGAGTTATTTCATGCTATTTGTGCACTGTAAAATAAAGCAATAATAATTTTTCAATCTGCCATTAATTCACTTTATTGTGTTTTGTGACCATAAAAAGAATTATAGACTTGGAAAACAAGTTCCCTGGGCTTTCTTCCAATCCATTTCTGGTATTTCAGGAAAATTGTATCAGTTAAATTGCACTTCCTCCCTATGTTTCTTCTTACTCTTCCACAACATAACAAGCAGAACAGTCAGGAAATTGACTATAGAAATTTTATTTTCTTATTTATAATAATGAGGTAGTGGGTTTGGTAACGTTTCCTTTATTGATTGATTTTACAACATTTATATCCTCACCACTTAAAAAAGATTGAGTAGTCTACATAAAATGAAATCTAAAACAAAAAAAAGTGAAAGAGTAAAGTCATAAAATTATCTCATAGTTAAAATGTAGCTGAAGAATGGAGATTAAAAAGCCATCCCATATTGGAATTATTCAAGCACCAAAAGTTTGTTGAGAATTTTTTTGTAATGTTTAAGCAATAGAAAGAGCATTCAGATTTGCAGGAGAAAATTATTTGAGAGGGAACAAGGTTGTTACTGAAACAGCTTCCTCGTTGTTCTCTTTTCCTAAGCATCCAGGTTAGGGTTATGCCATATTCTTTCCATGAGGATCTAGCAGAACAAAAGACTTTACTGAAAGAAGGTAGTTCCTATGATAAACCTGCAGTTGCTAAGAAATAGCTAGCTTTTTGAACATTGTCTTGTAGTTTAGCAAATTGTAACAAAAGTACAAAAATCTGCTGGGAGCAAAAGTTTAGCATTCTGTTCCAAAATGGCATTAGAAGAACGTATCTAATAGTATATGAGAATGACCTTGGGAGACAGAGAGAATAGTTGCAGACTAGACAATGGTCAGAAAAGCAGCAGCTGACTACACAAAAGGAATGTATGGAGCCATGGTAAACATCTCAGAAGGGACCTTCCATAATTTCTTGGGCTATAAAGACAACATGGGAGAAATGTACTTTAGACTTGCAAGGTTCTGTTAATGTAATCTTACAACCAAGTTAGAGCTTTTACTTTTGACATACTTCTCTGGACAATATCGCATCATATTGTCCAGATATATTATCATATTATCATCAGAAGATATCTACAATTAATCTTCACTGCCCAATACAAAATAATCTATCAAAAAAAGTATAGGAGTAAAAATAACTTCTGAATGTTTCTATAATTAGAATTAGTTTGCAGCAGCTCCCCCAAACCTGACATCTAGAAAATGTATGTTAAAGAAGCTGTTATCGAGAGAAATTATTTTTAAAAAAACCATTTCTGGCAACTTATATTAAAAAAACAAAAAAAGAAACATTATAACAGAGTTCTGCAAATCTTCAGAGCAAATTTTTGACAAAGGTTTGACTGATCTGCCCTTTGATGTTTCTCCATGAAATATGACACACTTCTGTCTGGCAGAGAACTAAAAGGCTATACTTTGGTCAGCAAAAGTGGATTTTGCGCAAACATGTACAGTATGTATTGAAGCTTCTGACAATGCTACCACAGTTCGCACAAGCCTGTTCAATGTATTAAAAGGATTTCTCTGTGTGTGTGTGAGAGAGAGAGGGAGGGAGGGAGGGAGGGAGGGAGAGAGAGAGAGAGAGAGAGAGAGAGAGAGAGAGAGAGAGAGAGAGAGGAGGTGGGATTCACTTACCTTCTCTACCAGTTCACAAATGTGAACGCACACACTACCTCTGCGCATGCACACAGCCTTCTGTGCATGCATAGTAGTCACACATTATGTCCGGGCAGGTGGGTGGAGCCTCCTACAGTCACCGCTACCGGTTCATGTGATCCAGAAAGAACCGGCTAAATCCCACCACTGGTGTGTGTTAGATCTCCATCTTCATCTCTCTTTCTCTCTAAACATACACACCCAAACAACGAATGCAGTCTGATTTTGATACCTGAAAAATCTTGCAAAAGTACATCTATTGATTAATCTGTAAATAGATTGAAAATTATAAAGTGACTACAGAAGACAGCATGCATCTTGGCTTGTTTTTTATCAAATAATTTCCTAGCAGATTGTGGAAATGCTATATGTGGAATATTTTTTAATCTCAAGAATTAGTTGATAGTCTGCCCTATGTCTTTTGAGTAATAAGATCATTAGGTTATATTACATGTCATGCCAATTAAATGGCTACATGCCTAGCTTAAAAATTTTACTGCCTTATGAGTAGTATCTCATTAAATAGGAGAGGTATTGAGTAGGTATTGAATGTTACTGCTGTAACATTCAGTATTAGATCTTGCGTTCTTCAATATTACTATTAATGAAGATAGGGGTGGAATATCTAGATTTTTGTCACAGAACTGAGTAGGATGACATTATTCTAAAGACAGAAATAACATCTGAAATTGTCTTGATAGTTTATAGAAATGCTGAAAATAAGACTGAGGTTTAACATAAGCAAATGTAGTTCTTAGATACAAAATAAAACTACTTGCTAATAATACTAGAGAGACTGATCTTGAAGCACTACTGTATTTGATTACAAACTATATATATCAATCAGCATTATGATGTGGCTGCAAAATAGGCAAATGCAAGTTTAGGCTTCAACAGCAGAAGTATGGTTTCTAATACTAATGGAAAGCAATACCTCTACACTATGCAGAAGTCAATCCCATCCCAAGTACTATACCCAGCATTGACTATCATGTTTTAAGAAGAATTCAGGTAAAATGGAATGTATTCACGGGATGGCAGTCAGGATTATCAGATAGCTCTAAAATAGAAAATAAATCATATGAAAGGAGATGTGAAGATTAATTGAAAGATTTAGGAATGTTTAACTGTAAGAAGATAAGGCTGAGGAAAATATGCTATCTGACAGGATGTCATATAGAAGAATGTCAAGATTTATCCTTTGGCTTTTCAGAGAGCAGGACATGGAATAATGTACAGTATTTCATTACAAGACAGCAGATTGTGGTTTGATATTAGTAAAATATCCAACAGTGAGAGAAGTTTAACATAACATTCAATGAAGGGAAGCCAGGTACAGTAGATTCTCCTTCCATGTATCAAACAGAGGCCTCATATGGGTTGATGTAATGAACAAACAGTTGAACATAATGTCCTAAAAGTCCTTTCAGTTCTATGATTCCATGCTGGCAGACATTGCAAATGTAAACCTTTATTTGTTTGCAATTTAAAAAAAAGAAAGAAGGAAACTCTATCAGATTGTAGTATTGATGTATTAACATAGGCATTCAACACAATCAAGTTCTTTTAACTATCTACACATTTTTTTTCCTCTACACAGAGAAAAAATATCAGAAACAATATTACTTCCTGATTTATGGATTTACATATAGGTAACAGGTGGATTACGGAAAGAAGAGATATTTTTAACATTATTAGGGATGAAGTTTGTTTTTGCTTGTCTTGATGAAAATTAAAAGTCACTCTTTACATATTTGTTTCTTTTTCTTATTATTTTTTTTGCACTTTTTATTCTCTCTATTTCTTTTTCTGAATTTGTATATGATTTTACTACTATACTTTTTTATTTATTATTTATCTACAAAATTTATGTGCCACTCATCTTGCATGGGATTTTATAAAATCTTTTATATAAAAAAAAGGGAAAATGAGAAAGAATCAGCATGGGTTCCATTAGCAAAAGCTTCAAATTGTGCCTATGAAATGGCTTATTTGCATACTGACTGACAATGTAATGAAAATATTAGTCCATCTACTGGAATATATTAATGAACAAACGTGTGTGTGTGTGTGTGTGGGTGGGTGTGGGTGGGTGTGTGTGCATTTTCACCAAGAAAAATAATGATATGGGGTTACCCTATTCTCAAATGAAAGTTGAAAATTTGAAGAAGAATTTCACCAAGCAAAGAGGCAGAATCATCCCCTTACTAACAGTAGAGTGAAAATTCTTAAACAGATTTTTTTTTTGCCTGATCCATAGATCAACGAAGTCTTTATCATGTTAGCAAGTTTGTCAAGTGATGGTTCACCTCAGTGAGGTGCTTCTTGTATTCTTTTCACAGAAATAGAGGCAACAATATTCCTTGGTAGTAGGGCCACTCTGCCATATTCTTTGGCCACAAAAGGTTCCTGCAAATGCACTGCCTATACCCAGCTGTCTTTTCCACATGTGTCTTCATTCTGACCTCAATTTTTATTGTATCTATTTCTTTTCTGCGTCTTTTAGCTTTGTAAGTTTCCTATCAGTGAATGTTCCGCATATGATAAAATAAAATGCAAAACAGATGGACTTTTTCAAGCTACCTGTTCTGAGCTGCAAAGAGCTACTGCTGCCACTATATCTCTTTTCTGCTATCTGGGTTTAATATTTTTTTTTGCAACCGAAATCATCTGACAACCCTGCATATCTCTCCCCTCTCTCTGAAAAATTAGGGTGGCCTCCCCTTTGTTTACTTTCTGAAGTACTTGGTATCTCTTATTTGGTGTTGTCCTACCTCATGGCAAAGTTCCTTTAGTATACAAATGTGCAGAAATTGATGTAAGATTGACATCTATCAAGAACAAAAATTCAGTTTTTTTCAGATGTGGAAAAAAATCCAAGGCCTCCAAGTTCTAAAGTAATCTGAAAAAGATGAAATATTTGATGGCAAGATTATGAAGATCGTTGGATGAGAAAGAGACAGGCAGAGATCAGATTAGATCAGATATTTTTAAAGATAATAATGTAATTTTAGAAAACATTTTGATTCAAATTATTTTGTAAAAAATAACACTTTGAAATCACTACAGAGTTTGGAACCAATTTATTTTTTAGTAAAGCTATGTATTTGGTTTTATTTAGAAGTCAGTATCTTCAATAACTCTGAAAGATAATTGAAGCACATAAAAGCCAAAACAATAATTTTATTTGGATTATTTCATTTCTTTCTCTGAGAAAATTCCAGTCACTTAGGTATATTATTACTATGTTATGTATTCTAGATTATATTTTAGACCTTTACATATTGGCTGGCTTTGTTCCTGTTATTTCCACTCTGAAACACTTATCTCTGGTTACAACTACTCATTTGCTAAATTAATTTTGATAAATCAACCCTCAATTGCATTATATGGATGGAAGGGAGAGGTATTGGCACTCATACATTTTAAAATAAACTGATATTTCTTTAATTTGTTTAAAATTGTTCCCTAGATGAAATACAATTTGCCAAGTTCCAGCCCGCAGCAAATGTTTGCATCTGAGTTATAAAATAAAAATGTTTGACATGCAGGATTTGTTGGGAAGGGAGCAAGGGTGAGCCCTGCTTCTGTCCAATTACATTATGTCAAACATTAAAAATTGTGAACCTTAGTGGTTTCTGAGTTCTCTAGAAAAATATTACACCTAAAGTTCCCTATATGATTTAGGTAAAAAGACACTTATGTACTGTAAGTCTTTAGCATTTTTCACGAATAGCAACTGTTCCATTTTTCTCTGGATATATTCACAAGTATTTTGGGATAAGTCAACTGACTTCTGATCTTGTATAAAACTTTTATCTGGAGTAGGAAGAAAGAACATTTTCCAGGGAGGACAATTGAATGGTTCCTATCAATGTTTTCCTTCTCTGAGAAAGTTAATAAAGTCCCCATATAAGAAAATATGTTTTAACGTTACAGATAAAATGGTTGGTGGACAATATTGTTATTCTCAATGACCTGGGACCAATAGTTACTTTGAGAGTTTTAGCAAAAAATTTATTTTCGTAAATGGGTACAAATACTGTAGTTTAGTGTTCAGCTAGTGAGGAGAGTAGGATTGCTATTAATTGCCCTTTGAGTATGGACAGAACAACAGAACAGAGTGCAAAGAACGGAATGCAAATGACCAGCTGCATACAAAGAGTATAAATCTTTCTATTCCCCACCATCCCGTCAGAGCCGAAGAAGCTTCTTGGATGAGAAGCAAAACGTCTTCAAAGAAAAAACAGAAAGTCCAGTTGCCTCTTGAAAAAAAGGTACCTTTGGGACAACCATGACCTTGATGCCTGAGAATCTCCATAGAACAGAGTGATACTTAAAAACCTGAGAAAGACATTTGTTAGTTATTCTTTTAAACCTTCTTATTGAAGCTTACCAGTTGTGTTGCTTGTATTAGGATATGTCCTTTAAGCCTATGTCCATATTTGTACATAAGCTGATAGTACAAATACATCCATTACAAATACACTTGCAAGGTCTATTTTGAAGATTTTCAATGTGACAGGGAGTTGGATAGGCCTCCACTTGTGGGACAAAGTTTTGACATTAAAGAACTATATCTGAGGATCTGAATTGTGTCTGTGAAATGCTCACTAGGATTCTCATTACTAGGAATTCCTTTGCCTAGCACTTCTGAATCTCAGATGGTCTTTCAACTAGGGGGTAGTCACAGCTAACAGGCCTAAAGCTGAAAACCTCTAAGCTCTTGAAAAAATGAAATGAATTTAACTTTAATTTTGTAACACGCTGACAGCAGTCACATGAACCATGAAATGGAAGGAATTTTCCTGTTAGAGAAGCAGAATGGTCATTGTCCTTCCTGTATTGATCTGCATGTAAATTATTGTGTATAGTAGTAATACATCATAAAGGAAGCTCTTCACCAGGATGAGCACACATAGTACAATATTTGCTGGTTGTTCCATATATTATAGGGGAACAATATTCTGAGGATCATGAGATCTAAAATCAAACATCAGACATCAGACATCTCTAGCCATTATACTGGGGAAGGCTGTGGGAATTATTCAGCAACAACGAAGATTAAGGGACGAAATCAAAATGTGCCCATTTTACAATAAATCATTATATTTATTATCTCATCCATGAAAAAGAGTGGGAAACTAGTGTTCTTTCTTTGGACAGTTTTATGTATAATTACGCAAAGGAATTCCTGCTGCTAATTTTTGGGAATTGCAAATGTTAACAGGATGTTGGTTTCAATTTTTAAATTAATGTTTGTTTTGAAAATGGTGCTTTTACTTGTTGACACAATAATAGGACATTCTGTTTATAGTGAATGAATTTAGCCACCAGAGCATGAGAATAGGCAGAACAAATGACTCAGTGTTTGGTTATCTTTAATTGTAAAGCTGCTTGAATGAGTCTATCTACTTTTGACCAGTAAAAATATTTCTCCATTTAACCAGCTTTATCAATCAGATGCATTATTTCAGAAGCAGCCAATCACTCCAATGGTTGCAAAGTGGACAGGGAAGGAAAAGAATAACAACTGATTTTACTATAGTATTTTAATGAATAATTGCCAAAATAAACTTGAAAGACAAGTAATTTGCACATGAACAATGGAAATCTTTGCTTCAAATGTAATGAGTGCTTGTATTGGTATGTGGGAATGACCTTGGAATATTAGGCCCAGAGACGCTCACTAGGGAACGGCAAGTGAAGAGACAGCAGACTCTGCAGCTGGTAAGCAAGAAGTCCATAAGATATTTTTCCTAATAATTTAGGAAATTATTTTTCTATAATTTAGGAGATAATTTCTTAAATGTAAAGGAGATGGGGAGAATTTTACTTTCAGACTTGCAACATTCTGTTAATATAGTGTCACATTAAAGTAGAATTAGCTTATCATGTTTCCTGTCTGGTCCACCTGGTAATGGAATGGGACAACTTGCTATAGCCAACTTGCTGAGGCCAACTCACCAGAGCCAACTCACTGCTGGACAACTCACCATGGTCAGTTCACCATGAGACAACTTGCTGCAAGACAATGTAACAAATCTATTAAATTATTTAAAATAAATAAAAAAAATGTTTTAATTTTTGCCATTCACATTTCATTGTCTCTCCTTTTGCATCCTTTCTTTAATTATTCTATTCCACTATTTCTTTGATATTAGTATACTGTAACTCTTGTCCCGCAGCTACTTGTGCTACAGCAAGTTGGCCGCAAGTTGGCCATGGCAAGTTGACCACGGTGAGTTGGCCATGGTGAGTTGGCTATGGCAAATTGTCATAACTCACCTGGTATATGGCTGACACTGCTTATCAGTTTGATGATTGATCCAAGCACAGAGATAAGTTGTAGGCAAGAATTGTTTAAATCATTCGGCCTGCCAAAACAGCTACTGTTAATTGTAGTTTGTTTCCAACATCAATGTAAGATCCCAATTCTAGCTTAGTTAGGTACAGGAGAGACTATTGTCTTAACTAGCACTATGCAAATGGGCTACAAAAGCCAGACAATCACTAGAAGGCAGCTGTCACTGTTCGAAACCAAGCAAAAGAAGAGGCCACACTGTGAGTAGAACTAGTTTTCTGTAATATCTTTGCTGCTTAATGCTTGTCTGCATCCCATATTTGTAGTCTTTTTTTTTAAAAAAAATAATTTTTATTACCTGTTTTTTAGGGGGAGGGAAGTGCCCATTTTGCAATAAATGGCAAAGCTAATGAATTTCTTTCTAAATGAAACTTTCTAGATGTAATTCAAAAACAAAATACAAATTAATAAGAAAAAAATCCAAACTCTGAAAATCATTACAAAATGGAAAATAATTTAGTGATTATGTGCCATCCGGTTGGAGTTTTAGTAATTATGTCCCTTCATGTCTTTCAATGAGGTACCTGTCTCCACTGTAACTGAGTCTATCATACATTGTTGCTGTCCTTTTACCCTCTACCTTTCCCAGCACTATGGTATTCTCAAAAAGGGGTGCAGTGGTGCAAAGGCTTAATGATGCTGGATATGCTGAGCAGTTGCCAACACTCTGGTGGTTTGAGTCCAACACTGCAGGATGGGATGAGCTCCTGTCTCTTGTCTCTAGCTACTGCCTGCCTAACAGTTTGAAAGCATTGTTTGCGAGTAGATAGATAGGTACCACCTTTTCAGTGTGGAAAACATCTGGCTGCATTCTGGGGAGGGAGCTGGAGCCAGTGCTGGATCTGCCCAGATACAATCGGTAGATAATTTGTGGAAGAAAGCCCTGGATGAGCTGACTTCCTCTGAGAACACTGCAGGCTAACTAGTATGAAGCTAGTTCATCCTTTTGTGGTGCACCAGTGCAATAAACAGACTAGTGACTATTGGCTGCATAGTAGCCTCCCTGACTTCATATACCATATGCTAAATAAATAAATATTCTCAAGACAGCTAGGTCATTGAAAAATCTGGTAATATGTCATTTGTCTTTCAAATAAGAACTCTAGAGTGATTTGTTCCGTGATCCATTTGCTTATTTTCTTGTTTATCCATGGTTTTAAGGAATCTTCTCGAAATTTCAAAAGCATCAATAATCCTTCTATCCTGCTTCTTCAAAGTCTAATTTGCTTCTACAAAGTATCCCAGGGGAAAAACCTGCCTGGATGATTCTGATCTTTGTATGTAAGTAGATATTATTCAGCATACATCAGTAATAATGGCTCTTCTTTGTTAGCCTTTTCTAAAATCAGCTTGAACATCTGGCATCTCCTTCTCTTTGTAGAGCTCTAATCAGCTTTGGGTGATCCAGCTATGCCCACATGTGGAATTAAAGACATTGTATGATAGCTGTACTGTCTATGAAGTCCCTCTTTTTGTTGATGATACCTGTTGGTCACTGTGTCATTCTCCAAATTTGGCATAGCTTGGTCATACTACTGATTCTTTTTATGTTGGATGTGATATTTCATGGATATTCCACCTGATCTTATGGTCTTCCAATTGGTAATGTCTAGAATGATGATATAACTTCATTTTTTAGTATTAGATGTTCTTATGGGTAAAGAATGTCTTTTAAAATATCTTAGATGTTATGATATCTAATGTACAAAATTTCAATGTATCACTAACCATGCATTATATCATTGCAACTTCTACCTTGTGTTCAAAGGGAATCCTGTAGTTGCTTAACCATGAAATTATATGGGCATAAGACACCACTGCAATGTCAACCCAATACAGAAAAACCTGCAACCTATGCGCCAATTGAAGCCGGACAAGGCCATTCTGGACATGACTTCCATTAGCAGTTCAAGAAGCAGATCTGAGGACCCACATACTATAGACCCCCCGCCACACAAAAATGTCATCAAGGGACATCAAGATCCCAAAGGGATTATCTCATGCCGATTTGAAAAGTTAAAAGAATGGCTTCATCTACATGGAGAAGGTTTGTTGACCAGCAAGAGTGAATGGTGTCCCTTTCTTGATAAAAAAGTCTACCAAAGAGTTGACATAAAGTCAGGGTAAGTGTACATCCCTGGGTTTTTTTAATGGATATTGCAGCGGAGAGAACGGGATGTTCTGAAGAGGCATATTGGATTTCTGTGTTGTTGTTCTTGTGCAACTTATAGGCAGAAGCATAAAAAAGCATATTTAGCATAAGACCATAGCAACGAATAGATATGACAGACTATCCCTAGTCACTTTCTTGGGGCTGAGTCTGATATGGTCTTTAAATCTATAAAAGTCCTCTCAGGTTTGTTCTATATGCATAGAGCAGAGCAGAGCAGAATAGAATAGAATAGAATTTATTTGTCCAAGTGTGATTAGACCCACTAGTCTCCGGTGCGGAAGCTCTCAGTGTACATGCAAAACAACAGAATAATAACAATCATATTAATGGTATTTTTTACTACATGTGGAAAACTGTATTCTAATGTTGACTCTCCTTTCCTAAAGCTGGCTTGTTCTTCTGCCAGAATATTATTTTGCCACAGACTATCAGTTTTCCATTCATAAATCTGGCATATAACTTGCTTATAATGTTCCACCACCTCCACAGATAATTTGAAGGAGTAGTTTTAACTCCTTTTTTGAATAATAGGATAGATTTGATTAATTGAAATTTGAGCCATTCAATCTGTACATGTAAAAATATTTGCTAGAACTGGGATTCAATAATTGGTGATTGCCTTGAGTAATTTAGCAGTAACTAGACTACCTAACCCGCCCTCAATGCTTTATCTTGCTTCACCTGCCCAATAAATCTAGGAATCTCAGAATAACAAACATACACTTGTATATAGTTGTTGATTTATTATAAAGTATAAAAGGTCTGTTTAGCACTTCAAAGACTTCCCAGAATTCTTTACAGTACAAGTCCCTTACAAAGCAATTAAAAAAAAACAACCCTGTCCATTAAAAAAATCATGATGGGGAGGGTTAATGGCTGGAAAAAGGTTGGTAGCAGGAAAGATCAAAATTGCCTTTGGAATGAATGAATTGTGTAATATGCCAAATTCAATGTTGTAAACACAAAATGTAAAAAAAGATATCTAGTATTCTTATCCTCTTCATGAGTAGACCATGAATGCTGGGTCAACATTATATATCATAGGGGGATTTAGGTCAATTTATACTGTATTCTTATACTGGTGGGTTTAACACTTCTTTCTTTCTTCTGAATTGCCTTGTCTGCTTTTTGTTCTGGTTACAACTTAAGCATCTCAAAAGATGTATCTCTGATCTTTTCAAGTCATATTGCATTCCTTTGATTTTAACCAGAATGCCATATTTCATTTTATAATTCCTTAGATTGGTCAAACAATATGTAACCTAAATTCTGTTTGAAAAGTTTCATTATATTAACAGAATATAAATCTTTTTCTGCTGGAGGAAAGCTTTAGGAAAGTAGTTTTTTCCCCCTCAAAATGTTGCACTAGGGATTAATATCACAAAACAGGTTAAATGTACATTTTATTGGACTGAACTTTAGCTGTTTAAAATTACAAGCGGTCAAACCACAGGGAGGCCTTTCCTGTAGCCAAATGTTTGAAATAAAATTAAATTAAATTAAATGTGCCATTTAATTACACATCCAGATTTTGTATCTTATCATAAAGCTGTTTCCAGACAAAAGCAATTCTTGAAATATAATAGAATTATGTTCCAATTAAACTGAATTGGCAAAAAAATGGCTCATACTTTGAGTCATGAAATTCATTTTCCATGCCAGGGATGGGCAATGAAAAAGCTATTAGGGGGTTCACCAATTTATCCTTTCTTACCTCTTTTCCTAAAATTCCTAGCCAACCAATTCTCAAACTGCTGTTCTCCCAAAGTGTTAGGAGTCTACCCCTAAAATTCATAGTTAGTATGGCCAAAGTCCCCCTGTATGAGGGCAAATAAAAGCTTTTAGTGAAGTATGCTTCTTTGCTTTTGATAATATAATGACTACTTACGATTCTTACCATACTGAGATCTTGTCATGTGTCTGGAAGTAATTGATATTATCAATTGGTTATGCACACTAATATTACTTTTAAGGCAGCATAGTTTGATATTATGGAAGATGATATTATTCTGGCATTCAAATGCTCACTATTGGACTGGCTTCAAGGTTAGCAAAATCTGTATATTGTAGTGCTAATTGCACATTAATATGAATTTATGTTAAGGATGCAGTGCCATAGTATAAGAAATTAATATTGATGTATTTGCAGACAAATTAAGATCTAATGATTTCCTAATAAAATAATTTGTTCATAGATCACAAGAGGATTACAGGCAAGAAGCCTATAATGATATGACTAAGGCAATTATTTTTCACTATCTAATTATACCTTCACAACTGATCAGGTTTTCATTTGGAGAGTTAAATGGTGGTAGAGAACAGCCCAGCGACATTCACATCTATCACTAAGAGCAAGTTACTGGACTTTGACAAAAGGGAGAGCTGCTCCTGAAAGGTAATTTAATATAATTAAGGATATATTATGTTTGTTAGGTGATCAGTTTGCCTCATTCAAATAAAACCCAAGTACCAGAGAACTGGGAATTAATATTTGTCTCCAATTCATCCCTGTAAGCTAATAACTATCTCAAGAAATTATCACTTTAAAATATCAAGTCATAGGTAGCAAATTCAACAAACATTTATTTAAGAGAATCCATTATGAAATTTAAGAAATGGAAACTTATAGGAGAAGTGGATAATTAAAGAATGGGCTGAATAAATAGTAAAATTGTTAAAGGTAAGTTTAATAGTACTACTACTACAGTTGTTATTACTGCAACATCTAAGAAGAAGGAGATAAAATAATTCCAGGTATAAAATATACATTGAAAGATAAAAATAATGTTTTCATCATCTTTCCTACAAGAAAAGCTGAGCAATATCTCATGAACTGACAGTTTTTCCTCTTATTTATATATTTACTAAATTATAACCAGTGCTGCAAATTAGACACATTTTTAATTTGAACTGTTATTTATTGAAATAACAAAAAAGCAATCAGGAAAAAAAAGGCTTGAATAGATATTGTGTATTGTATTACTCATAAAAAATGGGGAGAAAAGGATCCTCCTGGTGTCCTCATGTCTTTAGAGCCGAATAAACTTCTTCTTCGCAAGGAGAATCAGATTTGTCACTTGAGTCACATGGAGTTATGCATGTGCTTGATAGTCCTTGAATTCAATAATGGGTTGGATGAAGGTTCAATAAGTTGATGTGATCTAATGGAGGCACTTTGAACAGATGGTTCATAAGTCTCAGGAAATGATGCTTGATAGGTTATACAGATTCACCACCTGGGGATAATCTAACATTGAGAGCTTACCCTCCCGCCTGCTCGTAGATGCCTAGTTGCACTCTCTTAGTTCAGATGACTGATGAATTTCATTTCCTTGCTCTGGTAATGTCCCAGTTCGGTTAGTAAAATGCATTATAATTCATTTGCTCTGTCCTTGAAGCCAATGCAGAACCCTTAGTTGGAGTAGAATTTGGCAGCCAAAATTTCAACTATCTTTAGTTAAACCATTCCAATTTTAAAAGCAAGTTTCCTATTGATTTCTACTCCTGTTTCAGGATGCTCGCCTAGTGCTTCCTTAGAAGACTATTTGGTCTCAAAAAAGGCTTGGTTTTTTTCAGTGAATATGCCCTAGGGACTGGAAAATCTACCAATAATATTTTCTACTTTGGATTTAGGATTTGCAGTCATAATTTTCCTTAATATCCTCTTGAGTTGTTTTTCTATTAGTCCCTTCCCACATTATTCAAATTTTGTTTCTCATATTTCTAGTATGGTTTATTGTAATAAGGCTAGTAACAGACAATTATAATTGTCATTTATTCTTTGGGCTGCAATGATAAAGTATATAGTTGAAAAGAATGCAATAAAATATAAAAACAGATTTTGCTTGTCATAATTTTTTTACCCTGCAGCTATTTTCACCTGGTAATACAGTTCATGTTATTAAAAATTAAATTATAATTAATTGTTGAAACAATTTATATGTATATTATAAAATTTGTCCATAGATAAGACTTTCTCTTTTGTTATTATGATTCATATTCTGCCTGTTACATTTTGTCTTCCTGAAATTGATTTGTTTATAGTTTGCCTTAATGTTTCTTTCAAAAAAATTTTAAAAAAAAAACATTCTTAAACTGGGAGCTATTGCTTACTCTGAGTTTTTAAATATGTTTTCCACAAAGATATTGATCATTTATCCAGAAATAATCATAATTTTCATCTCCATTTAAATGAGAGGAAAAACATATATGTTAATGCCCTGAGTTGAATCACGCTTCTGATAAACTTCTACTTACCTTGATGGGAACTGCCTGCATGAATGCTGTAAAGTTGAATTACATATATGTAAAGTAGAGAACAAATATTTTGCTTGAATACATATAAATGTTCTGTGCATGTGGTGGAATTTCCAGCTATAATGGGGGAGGTGTGAAGAAGGGCTGGGCTTAGAGGTCTTGCACAGCAGAAAGTAGTGCTGGTCTTATCTCCCTCAGAGCCCCTGAAGCCTTATCTGACCATTCTCAAGACAACTTAGTCAATCTGGTAGGATTCTTGTAAATAGGCATTGAAACAATATTGAAGTAACTTTCAACAACTCATGGAGTAGACCTGGTTCCTTCCACCTGACAGTGTATGACAAATGAAACCGGTTTTAAAATGTAATTATAAAATGATAATTATGCAATTATCCGATGCAAACAATTCCTGAGTCTTCTAATTAATAATTATGTATCCAATTGTTCTTTTTCCCAACTCTTATTTCCCAAATGCCACCTATACGTTTGGAATATTTATTACTGTTTTATTTTTACAAAGGTGACTATGAACAATCACAGTGAAATATTGGCACCATCTTTAGGATTGTATCCAAATTGATTTTAAATTTGTTTTTATTTTGTAAAATAAAAGAAAATCGCTATATCACCTATAAAAGTAGAAAAATAACGTATTTCCTGTTCCTGGAAAATACAATTCTTTAAGACAGTTTCAGCCCTGTAAAATATATTACCTCAGTAATGCTATGAAGGTCAGTATCAGAATAGCTTATTTGTTACAAAAGTAGCAGCAGCAGTCACATAAATTAAAGATGTTTGGAGGCGATCTATATGCACATCCAACAGCTCTGAAAAATGATCTCATTTTTATTCCAGTCAGTATAATTACTTTGTTTGGGATGTACGTCTTCTTTTGTCTCTGTTAATTTTCATGACTATAACTTTATGGTGCATGAAAACAGACGAACAAGATTATTTTAAGTATATATAGACGTTTATCCAAAGAGGTACATGATTTTAGGCACGTGCTCTGTTTTAACTTCCAAAAATGGGGTGGGTGGGGGGAATGATTTATTTATTTATTTATTTATTTATTTATTTATTTATTTATTTATTTATTTATTTATTTATTTATGGTTTGATTTACATGCCGCCCTTCTCCGGAGACTCAAGGCGGCTTACAGTGCGTTAAGCAATAGCCTTCATACTTTTGTATATACCTGCTTAGCAGGGCTTTCGCCCCCCCCCCCAAGCGGTGTTCTTTTTTTTTACAAAGTCAGCTTATTGCCCCAAAAACCAGGTCCTCATTTTACCCATCTCGAAAGGATAGAAGGCTGAGTCAACCTTGAGCCTGGTGAGATTTGAACTTGCAGTAATTGCAGACAGTTGGTGTTACTTAACAGCACTTTAGTCTGCTGTGCTACCAAGGCTCTAATGTTTTATTCACAATAAACATTTCCTGAGGATCTAGCACATGACTCGGCCGAGGACCTGGTAGCCGCCTGGGATCGGGCGGCTGGTGGGGCCTTGGACCGAGTTGTGCCTTTGCGGCCTCTGACCCGATGCCGATCCCGGGTGGCTCCTTGGTTTACTGAGGAGCTGAGGGAAATGAAGCGCCGGAAAAGACGCCTGGAGAGCGGTTGGAGGGCCAGTCTCGCTGAATCTGATCGAACACTGGTAAGGTCGCATATTAAGGCCTACCTAGTGGCGATAAAGACGGCAAAGTCTAACTACTTTTCCGCCTCTATTGCGTCATCAGGGAATCGTCCGGCCGCCCTGTTTAGGGTGACCCGCGCCCTGCTCCATCTGGGAGTGCGGGAGGATCCCTTAGAAGGCAGGGCGGAGGATTTCGGACAATACCTGTATGACAAAATCGCTCAGATCCGGGGGGATTTGGACTCTGACTGGGTAGATCAGGGCAGGGTGACGAGGAACAGTCTTGAGAATGTTATCTGGGAGGAGTTTGATGCTGTGACTCCCGATGATGTGGACAGGATTTTGGGGAGACTTAGTGCGGCCACATGTTTACTGGACCCGTGTCCCTCCTGGTTGGTACTGGCTTCCCGGGAGGTTACACGAGGCTGGCTCCAGGGCGTTATTAATGCTTCCTTGAGTGAGGGTCACTTCCCCGCTGCCCTGAAAGAGGCGGTGGTGAGGCCTCTCCTCAAGAAGCCGTCCCTGGATCCAGCAATATTGGCTAACTATCGTCCTGTCTCCAACCTTCGCTTCATTGCGAAGGTTGTTGAGAGTGTGGTCGCGCAACAGTTTCCACAATTCCTGGAGGAAACATCCTATCTGGATCCGTTCCAGTCAGGTTTCAGGTCTGGGCACAGCACGGAAACGGCATTGGTCGCGTTGGTCGATGATCTCTGGAGGGCTCGGGACAGGGGTTATTCCTCTGTTCTGGTCCTATTAGATCTCTCAGCGGCTTTTGATACCATCGACCATGGTATCATGCTGCACCGGCTGGAAGAGTTGGGGGTGGGAGGCACCGTGTTACGGTGGTTCTCCTCCTTTCTCTCCGACCGGTCGCAGTTTGTGTTGGCAGGGGGGCAGAGGTCGACCTCGAGGCCTCTCATTTGTGGAGTGCCGCAGGGATCGGTCCTCTCGCCCCTTCTGTTCAACATTTATGTGAAGCCACTGGGCGAGATCATCCGTGGCTTTGGGGTGAGATACCACCAGTACGCTGATGACACCCAGCTGTACATCTCCACCCCAGGCCACCCCAACGATGCCCTTGAAGTGATGTCCCAGTGCCTGGAGGCTGTGCGGATCTGGATGGGGAGGAACAGGCTCAGGCTCAACCCTTCCAAGACTGAGTGGCTGTGGCTCCCGGCATCCCGATATAGTCAGTTGACTCCATCACTGACTATTGGGGGCGAGTCTTTGGCCCCCACTGAAAGGGCTCGCAATCTGGGAGTCCTCCTGGATAGGCAGCTGTCTTTGGAGGAACATCTGACGGCTGTTACCAGGGGGACCTTTTATCAGGTTCGCCTGATTCGCCAGTTGCGGCCCTTTCTTGATCGGGATTCCCTGTGCACAGTCACTCACGCCCTCGTCACCTCTCGCCTTGACTACTGCAACGCTCTCTACATGGGGCTCCCCATGAAGAGCACCCGGAGGCTCCAGCTGGTCCAGAATGCAGCAGCGCGGGTAGTGATGGGAGCAACATGGCGCTCCCATGTAACACCACTCCTGCGCGAGCTGCACTGGCTCCCGGTGGTCTTCCAGGTGCGCTTCAAGGTGTTGGTTATCACCTTTAAAGCGCTCCATGGCATAGGGCCTAGCTATCTCCGAGACCGCCTGCTGCTACCGATGACCTCCCATCGACCCGTGCGCTCCCACAGAGAGGGCCTCCTCAGGGTGCCATCAGCCAAACAATGTAGGCTGGTGGCCCCCAGGGGGAGGGCTTTCTCTGTGGGGGCTCCCACCCTCTGGAATCAGTTGCCCACGGAGATAAGAAGAATCCAGGACCTCAATGCCTTCCGTCGTTCCCTGAAAACCTATCTTTTTCAGCAAGCCGGGTTGGCTTAAGAAGAAATTTTTAAAATTTTTAAATCCTTTTAATTAGTCTGCGATTTTAATTTTTTGGGCCAAATTTTATATATATTTTTAAATGTTTTAATATTTGTATTCTATGTTTTTTATCTTGGCTGTACACCGCCCTGAGTCCTCAGGGAGAAGGGCGGTATATAAATTCGAAATTAAATTAAATTAAATTAAATTAAATTTCATTCTTTAGACCATATAATTTTATCAAGATACAAAAACAGGTTTATAAACATGTTGAGGAAATTCATTATTAATGAAAAATAACATCCTTTATGAGATTAAAGAAAGCTTTGAACAAAATCTACAGCAGTTTTGAAGGATCCTCCTTTGTAATTTCTGGTTTGAACATTTATTTTATATATTTCATAGCCTTTGTATATATGAACTTTGAAACATCCAGGAGAACAGATAGTTGACCTCAAGAAGTGCTTGGCCTTAACTTAGTTCTTGTATATTCTATGCCCTTTAGTATTGATGGATAGTGGAAGGGGGTTCTATCTGCTGCTCAGGTACCAATTTAGGCTAAGCAGGCCCATTGGGACCTAACTAAGCCTGTATGTGTTACCATTTTGATAAGGTATGCAAAAGTTTAAACAAATAGCTCCTTGGCTATTTAATTCATTTTAACTCATATGTTGTCAACTCTTCCACTTTCTACAGTAGTGAAGAAATGCTATGATATAACATTCTGAAGATTATCAAGCAACCAAAAGTCATAGGATGGTGCAAATATCTGTTTCCAATCTAAAACCAGCCATGATTTCCTCCATCCCTGATCCAGCATTCTTATCTTATCAGGTCTTACTTGCAAAAATCAGAAAAACCACCAGATGACAGCAAAGAAATAAAGAATATAGTACTTGTCTGGATTCATATCCTATCTCCCACTTAGTAACAGGGGGTGACATTTAATATAATGATTTCTAACTTGAAATCATTATAGTACTAGTGGGGAAAAATGAGGTCAAAAAAGAGAAAGGAATCTTGCTCTTGCACCCTAGCAGTATTTTTCACCTTACTATTTCAGAATTATTGTTAAGGGAAAAAAAGTTTAAAATCTGTTTGTTCTGGATTCTGCTCAGACTCTATTATCCTGCCTTGCAGAAATTCAAATGCATTCCAGAGAAGTCAGACTTCATTTTTATTTCCTAGAAAGGATAAGAACTAGCAGACAAAATTGGCTTTACTGTCTGGGTTCACACAGCTTCCAGAGCAAGCCAAAGATTAGACCTCTACCATGGTAGTTTAGGATTCATCAGCATTCAAGCATTTAAAGCTTTCTTATAAATTAGCCAAATGCACACTAATACCGGAAAACACCACCAATGTCAATTCATTAGTCAATGGAGTGAGAAAGATCAACACATCAGTCAAGAAGATATATGCAGTCTGTCCCTTAATGATGTTAGCTTCTAGGCAGATGGTGATGGAACCTCTCTAGCTTGATGGCTGTTTAATATGTGTAATCCATATACCAATAAATCTGTGGCTGGCAACAAGCAGGGTTACTTTGTTTAGAGAAAAAAGAATTATCTTCTGCATTGTGGCCAAAATTAACACTTAATAGTGTTACTGCTGAACACTTGAAAATTTCTTTTATAGAGTCAGAATTAAGAAATAATAATTATCCAATATAAATCATCAGCCAGAGTAATATTACTTTTAGTAAAATCAGATCATATTAAGGCATTGTTTATATTTATATTTAGAACAACTGGAAGGTGGATTATAGCCTTGATAAGTATTGTGTGGCTAGTTTACCTCATTCAATGACACAAGAAAAGAAAGGCAGACAGTGAATATGTAAAGCATTTTATTATTCAGTCGGCAAGGAACTTTGGATACAATGTAAGGCTTGAAAGGATGAAAGGTTTAAAATTTACATTAAATTATAATTTTGAAGAATTTTTTTGTAAAATTGGTATTTAACACCAGATAAGTTATCAAGAATGTTTAAAGGTATTTCAAATGAATGTTTGAAATGCATTTGTCTAGCTAGAACTATGCTATGCCTCAACATAGGCTAGTATCACTCTATCAATTGAAATACAGGCTGAAATGTACTCTGGCTGAAAGATATATCACCTTTTGGAAGAAACAAGATTTGCAGATTTAATTTACTTTAGTGTCTCACTCCATGCTTTACTCATGCTGTGATTAGAAAAAGTTATGACTCAGACCTACAAAAGAGTCATATTACTACTATGCTTTTATTTACAGTATTTATGCCTCTCCAAAATACTTCTACTTCTATAGCAACTTTTATGTCTTATAGAAAAATGTCCTCTTGGTGAGAATTGATATTCAATCTTCAAAAAATAGAGGGAAGATTCAACAACATTCCTGTTCAAGAAAATCATTGCAACTGCCAACATACTGAGATCAAGATTACTACACATGTTCTCTTGAGCTAATCTGCTCTGCTATACTTAAGGCTTAATCACTTCTCTCCACACGTTATCAGTTGATGCTTCGATTGACCTCAATCTGAAATTATGATTTTTGTACTGAGAGATTGATCTACTGTAATCACCACAAAAGTTGTGAAATGTTGTCCAATGCAATCACAGTTAAAAGACAGCAGGCTTGACAGACTGGCTTCTGACATCAACTTTGATGAATCCAACTTCATCAATTCCACATTATCCCATTGGAGTCAACCCAGCAAGTTTGATCATTTCAGTCTGCTAGTACATACACACACATACCGCTAATTTAGGGAGGTGAGGTAGACCAAGGCCCTGTGGTGCTATTTTTTAAAATCTAAACTTTCATTCCATACATGATATCAGATCACTTTCATTCAAATTATTTTTGAATTTTCAAATTACATATTTTCCTTTCATTTAGTTTTATAGATATATAACATATCCCCCTTCTTTTTTTTTCCATTTCATTTATTATTTTATGCTCTTTGCCATTTCATCCTTCCACATGCCAAGTCCTCCATTCCCATGGTAATTAATTAAAAATACTGAGATAATGCAGAAAAGATATAGATTACCAACCATATGGATACATGCAGTTAGATAACGGCAACACCTGTCATTTTGGCCAGTATATCACAAGAGCCAACCAAAGGCCATTTATTCCAAGGATGCTCTTGGGATAAAAGCATGTTCATGCTTTTTTATGTAAACTGGGATTTCTAATCTACAGTCAGCCTTGCACATCAACATGCTATTGCTTGTACTTCACAAACTGGGAGATATATTTAACGCACACTCAAGAAACTTTTTTCTTCCTGTAAGATGAAAGTTTAAAAAGTTTCATTCAAAACATATGTGCAACCTCATTATTAATTTGAAAACATGTTTAGCCTTAAAAATCAGATAAATAACCCATAGTTTCTTATCAAATGACAAGATGGATAAACAGAATACTGACATTATTTTCTAAATGCAGATGATTTTATAAAAGCTTTAAATGAATTAGTAGCAGATGTATAACAATGAAAATATTTTTTAAAAAAGTGTTCAAAAAAAATGAACCAAGATAAATATGATAGGGTTGTTAAGATAGATTCTAAATGTGAGATCAAGAAATAGAGGCCAATTTTGATCAGTTCCAAAGAGTTTCAAAGTCACAGTCATAAAAATGAATAGAAATGTGAATAATTCATTTAAAGTAATGGGAAAGTAAACTATAATGTGTGTCAAATAATAAGTGGAAAAAACTTATTGGTTAGTTCTATAACATTTATATTTTATAAAGTGCTTTACATTTCTGACTATATCAATCTCCATTTTAAAGGAACAACATTGTGTAGAAAGATCAATCATATAATGCTAATAAAGAAACCTGACTTCTTCAGCAATTATTTATTTACTTATTTAATTAATTAAATTGATATGTTACTCATCTCGCTATCCAAAGCTGTTATTCAGCTTTGCTTCATAGACATCTGCTAGGATCTCTGATGATGTCTTGACTCTTGATGTCCTCCCACAGACACCTATAAGAGAAATGAACGCTAATAATTAAGCAGATCCCGGCATGATTTGTGCCTAGTGAGGAAACTTACTTTTAGTAGCTCCTCTAGTGGAAAAGCAGTGTGTATACATTTGTATCAGATTTTCTTTATTCCCAAAAGCATATTTGTCATCTTGACCACATGCAACTGCATTTATATACTGTAACTAGCACTGAGGGAGGGAAGATGAAGAACTAAAGAAACAGCATAATTATTTCATCCCAATGTGATCAACTTGGGTGTCACTGAAGCTATATAGACTAGATTAATTTCTGATCTAACATTAGCAGGAGTTAAAGAATCAAAGGAAAGATTTAACAAATTAATGAGGTCTGCTTCCCCTTTAAGAAAGAAGGCTTTGTGTACTTTGCCAGCTCAATGAATTAATTAATTAACAGTGTCAAATAATAAGCTGAACGAGTCATGAAAAAAAAATTGCTAGAAACAGGACATGGCAAAGCTCAGTAAAATAATGAATTCTGGGCCTGATCGGTGATTCCTACTTTATCTCTAAACCCACTTATCTTAGATAACAAAAATGTGAGGCAGAAGAGCGGGTTAGAAAAATATCCTCAGGACGGAGATAGGCAGCTAATGTGGAAACACAAAGAAAAATGTGTCAGTGTCTGTACTGAGAATGGATTTATAATGTGGAAATCCTGCCTTTGTTTAAATTCTAGCCAGTTGGGAAAGAATGAAATGAAGAGCTGTATATAGATCAAAGATCTCCAAAGCAGGCAAGTCACCTAGAGATGAGACAAGGAAGATAAATTGGTAATATGAGGTATAGAAAGGTTGAGGAATCAGAACATTAGTCAGAATAAGTATAAAGATGAAAGAATTACCAGCTGGAGAGTTTATCAGAAACTGGGGGAATAACCTCTGCTTTTTTTCAGGAGACCTGAAAAGCTGAACTGATGTTATTCCATTTTCAGAAGATTGAGTTTTTAATATATATATATATGGTTAGGTCATAAGAACACAAAAGATGTGCACATACAGTCTCTGAATTCAGTACACATTTTTATAAACACTGTGCCTCCCCTTCCAAAATCTATTGATGCTTGCTGGGGGCAGGAAAGAAATCTTCATTCATCCATTAGAAAAGCTACTGCTCCATCCTTCTATTCATTGGGATTACATGATAATTTGAAACATACCTTAGACCTTTACAAGTAAAATATGCAGATACAAAATAAAATACAATAACTTTCTGACATTTAAAATGTCAAGAAAAAAATTAAAAATGAACGTTGAAATATTGAAATATCGGCGTAACAATAATAAACCTGCATGATCTAACAGAAGACAAATTAATCTTGTGGTTAGGTGAATAGACACTTGTGGGAACTACAGACCAGTTACTTAGTCATAAATACTTCTCATTCTTTTTACACAAAGTTTTATGCTGATTTTGACATTTCTAATCATTTCTAAAATGGAAGCAATACATTAGCATTATTTAGTTGTTGGTCATTGCTGCAGGAAGCAACACTAGAATTAATGGGTAGAAATTATGAAAATATAATGAGTGAATATTGGGAAATATTGGGTTTTTCTTTATGGAAGGTATTTAAAAAGAAGTTTCAACAAAGTTCGTGAAGATGCAAGACTATTGAAGAGAGATTTAACAGCTATATAAAACTTCTGTTCAGTTGCAGATAGATACACTGGAATGTGAAGGCAGTACAGTCTTTCAAAGCCAGTTTTTGGAAGGCATTTTATTGGATCATAAAGAATCTGCAAGGATAAAGAACTAGTTGTGCTTCTTAACCCTCTTTGCCAAATCCCAAATCCAAATCCAAAAAGGACCCATACTTTGTCTCTCATTGATACTAGGAGGCACACATGTTTTCTGGATTGCAATGTTTCTTCCCCTAAACAGTGTAGTGTCTGACGGGTTTTGTTTTGTTTTCTGCCATCCAAGATTTTCCTCAGATAATGGAATTACTAGAATTATGTATTACATAGTATACTGAGAAATCTATATTATCCTGATGTAATGTTTTCTCACTACTCATATGATGTAATGAAAAATTGATTTTGATTTCTGAAAAATAGGTTGCAAAAATTTGAAAGCCCCAGAAAGTTCAGAAATTTGGTAGTTAAAATAAAATATATACATTAGAATTTTCTATGCATTTGACTGGACTGTTACAAACGGTTACAAATTAAATATTATATATAGAAATATAAAACTGGGAAAGAAAAAGAAAGTTGGAAATAAGGGAGCAAGGAAGGCAGTGAAAAAGAAATGAAGAATAAAGTTAACTACTTTTCCAAAACTTTCCAGCACTGTGGTTGCCAGAATAAAGACAGAGTGCCACTAATAAGTTCTGCTTATAAGTAGTGATGGTGTTGCAGCTTCAGTCTTTTTCCTCTGCAGGTGACACTGGCTATGGTAAATAACTTTTTCACCTCCTAGAAGAGTCATTCATTAAGGTAGCTGGCTTCTCTTTTTGTGTGAGTCAGCTGCTTCCAGGCATCAGTGATTACAAAAACATAGTAATCTAACAGGCCAATGTTAACATCCTTTTGGAGATGCCCAGATGTAGAGTTTGGCATTATATTCAAAAGCTTTCAACTTTCAGTCATTTCGAAGACAGATACATGACTACAAATAGCAGGCTGTTTAATTTCAGAGGACATATGGCCAAATGTAATTTGAATATTAAGCCAATTTTGTTTTGAGCTCAATCATACCACCCTCTATTGATTTGCTAGCCATTGTCGGACATTGCTGATTGATGGTTAGTATTCTACATCCATTGATCTCACTGTAAGGGGTTTTGCAAACCACTTTCCCAAGGCAGGAAGTATGGTGGGAGTCAGCGTCTTCAATAAGAACCTTCCCAATGCAGAGCTGAACAGGAGGTGGGGAAAACATTTTTCCAAAGATTTTAAAGCATTTGGTCAGCAGTGATAAGTGTTGGTAGATTGCAGGCAATTATGAAAGTAATAGAGTTGCCTTCAGGAATAGGCACAGATATTTTGAGGTTGTGCTTTAAATAAAAATATGACTATTTCTTTTCATTATTGTTGTCATTATTATTGTTGTTATTATTACCCAAAATAGTGTGCTATTTATCCTTGATTATTTCAAACAGTTATGCCACTGTAATATATATTCTTTGATCAAAATAATCAAATAATGAGTATGGGTGAATTGTGTAATTATATATATAATACTTCATAACAAAGGTCCCCAACCTCTGGGTTGCAGCCCACTACCAGGTCACGACCTGCTTGGAACAGGGCCGCACAAGCAGTGGGAAAATGCATATGCAGCTCCGCTCACGTGCACATCTGCCACACACACGGAACCATTCCTGTTCCACCCTCGCTGGGCTGCCAAGCGAGAAAGGTTGTAGACTGCTGCATTACCTAAAGAATGAAAGAATACAGAATGAACTCTTCTTGAAAATTTTCATAGATTATCTTCTTACTACTCTACTCAGACAATATAGATATAAAACTCTCTGATTGATTGATTGATTGATTGATTGATTGATTCTCTCTCTTAAAAATACACATATTTTTAAATAATACTCTGCAATATAATTCATTATTATATTGTATCATAATTCATATCATAATTCATATAATTCATTTAAAACCTGCTCCATATCCTGACTACAATATAGAATGTTGTATAACAGTCTACTTCCGCGAATCTCACTGGTAAGACTTTCCCAAAATTTCCAAGCCACTCGATTAGGCATAGCTTGCCTTTTCTTCAAGGTTTATACTTGGATTAAAATCCTCTGACATATGAAACAGCACAACTAGGTAGGAATTTGCATTGCATACTAGATAGATTAAAATTGTTGGTTCTGTCAACATGAAAGCGCAACTTGCTCTTTAGGCCTATTGTAGTTTAATTCTGGTAGCTTTTCTCCCTTTCTTCCCATGATTTAATGGACTTTCTTGCTCTGTGCTTCTCTGACTAGAAGTTTGTTGATATAACTGATGTGTTTATCCTAAGAAACAACAGTTACCTCCCAGAGTTTTAACCTAGTGTGCTTGACTCATGGTTTGATAATCTCCTGGGTTTAGCCACTGTGGTCCATTCCAAAGGACTCTACTATGTCATCTTCAACTGTAGTCATTATGGATGCCTCTGTTCAAATTTAGGGCTTTGCTAAATGGGAATACAATAAACCTCCGCTGAATCCCACCCACATGAGAGACTCAATTTATTGAAATTAAATAAACTCATGTTGTAAACCATAAACTGTATTATCGATAATCTTTCCTGTTACTTCACAGAACATAAAGAGTTGAAATAACACAGCCCTATAGTAGTCACCACCACCTAAGTTTTACAACTGAACTGGAATTAACAATTCAGAGTTGAACTTCCGAATCCTACACATCAATTCAACTATGTTAAGTATTATGGTGAGTAACTGCTTAATTTCTCTGTAAAAGAGGAAAGTTTGGAAGAAGATACCATATTTTTCACACCATAAGATGCACCTGACCATAAGATGAACCTAGGAAAATATCAGGCAGAGCCTGAGAGGCGGAGTCTGAGAGGACCACAGATAGGTGTCCTCTCATGTTCCAGCTCTGCCTATTGACTCCTGCACTGTGAAAAAGAGACAGAAGAGGCAGGGTTCAGCACTGCAAAAGGATTCCACCACCGCAGACCCGCCTGTGACACAATATTCACTCCATAAGATGTACATACATTTCCACCCACTTTTGGGGTGGTAGGGAGTGCGACTTATGGAGCGAAAAATACAGTATATCTTGTCATGTACTCTATATATTTTTAACTGACTAATTTGGACAGGCACTTGATTGGGACCAGCCCACACACTAAGCTCTTGTGCTCCTATGCTATCCAGTCCTCACCTGGGCTTTCCTACCCATTCCTTTAAGTTACCTGCTTATTTTCCTTTTTCACAGACTGTCATTGCTTTCTTGCTTCCTCTTGCCTTCTCCTCATGTTTCATCCTCTCACTTGTCCTCTGACAAGTTTTTGTTTCTTACCCCACTTTCCTTAATATTATTCCAACTCTTTCTCCTCTTCTCTCTCTCTCCCTCTTGCCTTTTGTCTTTACTAATCTCTTTCTTTCATTTCTCTAAGCTCACAATAAATAAATATATTTTAAGTAGTGCCTTCCTATCTATCAATTGATAATGTGCCTTTAAATTTCTATTAACTCTTACCAATTATTTCCTCCATGACAAGCTAACTTTGTCTTTCAGACTTTCCAACAGAGTAAACTGAGTCCACCCTTCTTCTAATGGTCTTCCTCTTCTTCACTTTCCTTCCATCATTCCCAACATTATAGCCTTCACAAGAGACCTGGGAATTTTCATAATATGCCTTAAATGGGATAATTTGAGCCTGATCACTTGTGCCTCCAGTGAGAATTTTGTTTGTAAACCCAGTTTAAATATTGATGTTCACTTTTTAAACCTCAGAAGTCTTGAAGGATATGTGTCTCTAGAAAAGGATGTAAAACTCACGGCCCATGGGTTGGATGCATCAAGCGCTGGCCACGCCCATGTCTGGTTTAGTGAAGGGGTGAAAAGTCATGATACGTCACGTGATGACACTGTGACTACACAAGTTTGACACTCCTGCTCTAGAAGAACTGATTAATTACAAGATAGGTGAAGGAATCAATGACCACTCATCAATTCCAGCTAGCATGGCCAAAGGTTGGAACTGTGGTCTAAAATATTTGTGGAGCTAAAGGTTTCCCTGTCCTTCTGTTACAGCATTCTTCAGAAGCTTAATGCAAGAGGTCCCACTATCTCATGAATGACTGAGAATCAGGTGTTTTGTTTTTTTGTCTTTTGTCTTTTTGTCATGGTGCTCAGCTTACCAAAAAACATACATAGAACGCGTTGATTTTCATCAGCTTTAATGTTCTGGCACAGACGTTTCATTTTCTCTTTGCATAGTTATCTCATTTATTTTATGGCTGCTTTTATATTGCTGAATTGTTTTGTCATCCTGCAGTGTTTTATTGTATTTTTATGACTATGTGTTTTATTTAATATCACCTTAAAATTTGTTATATTGAAAAGAAGCAAACATAATCAAATTAAAATCTTTGAATAACAGCAAGGATATTTTACTTGTAGGGACAAAGAAGGGAAACAGAACTCTGCTTTGTGCTATATGTTGCAGAGGACTTTCTGCATTATGGCACAAGGAGCAATAACTCCCTCTCTTCCTGGAACAGTAGCTTCAGCTGGCTTGCCTGCTGCATGTCCTCACCTGTGCTGCCTCACTTAGGGAAAATAAAGGCAATCCCTGCTAGTCTGTCTTTCCTTTAAACAGGGAAATCACAGTACAAGAGTCTTTCCATTGAATGTAAAGTGAGGGCAACGGACTGCCAATTCATCTTGCATAAAGACTTTCTCCATTTAAGAGGAACAAGATTAATGCCTCCCCATCTTCTGTATGAATATATGGATGATACAGGGTAGGCTTTTGCTGAGAAGTCTATGCTTTTCTTAATTAAACCCACTGCTGACCTAATCTGGGCTGCCTGGGATGACGGGGAGTGATTAGCACTGAATGAGTACATATGTCTATTTTGCTCCATGGGACTTATTGATGCTGTGGCTGAAACCTGAAACTCAACCGTCTATCATCACAATAAGGATGTGATTTAATTTGATTTGATTATTAGTAGTATAAAGAGAAACATTTCCAAAATTAATATATAACAGGGCTGTACTGTCAAATTTAATGCAAATTTCAAATTAACATGCTATTTCAGAACAACAGTGTGATAGGCTATATTATTAAATGCAGTTAATAAACTGTATTGAGTTCCTCTTTATATAAGACAAATATTTAAAAAATTATATTCATTGCTTTAAAAAGAAGCTTTTGTTTTAAAGCCAACAGCACCTCACTGTGTACTATGGAATTATGAAATTTTGGAAGAAGGGAATATAATGGCATTTTCACCAATATCTAATTATTCAAGCACCACATTGTTCCATATTCTTACTATAAAATTAAAATATGCAATCATGGTGGCATGGATTTTTCTGATTTACAGTTATACTTAAGTCAAATCATATCTAGTTTCAATTCATATTCAGAAATGAAGATCACAATATGTTTTATACAGGGGTGGGCTGCTGGGGGTTCACAGGGGTTCAGGAGAACCTCTAGCTAAGATTCTGTGCAGTTCAGAGAACCCCCAAATCCCATTCGTGGCTGGCCCCATCCACCCTGACCGCCCTTCCAGGAGTCCCCACGTGGCCCGTTTTGGATGCAGGTAAGTGCAGGGCACGCACGGAGGCTCGAGAAGGGAGAAAAACAGGCCCACCAGAAGTTTCTGGGGGGGGACAGAAATGTACCCATTTCCAGCCTCCAGAGGCTTCTGGAGCCTGGGGAGACCGTTTTCGCCCTCCCGGATGCTCGAGGAAAACCTCCAGAGCCCGTGGAGGCCAAAAATGCCTCCCACCATGGTGCAGGAGGCCAACTAGGCCACACTCACCATGGCCATGCCCACCCAGCAACCTGGCAGAGAACCCCATGCTAAACTTTTTGAAGCCCACCCTTGATTTTATATACTCAAAGTGCCAAATTCAGCAACATTTCAGTGGTTTATCCAAAAGCAGTTAAAACTGCACAATTTTAAACTGTTAGAGTGTTTCCCCTCCACTTTGGAGCCAAGGTTGTCTCAAAATATTTGATAAGAACCCATTATATAGCTAAGTTTTTGTTCATATATATGGATCAAATCAGTTTGGACTGGAGCAAAATGACCATTTCTTCAAGCTTCCCTGATAGTGATATTCAGATATCATTCAGTCTACTTTAAGCTAAGAACTTCAGAAGTAGCCTGAATCTGACTTGATACCTAGATCTTCAGTGAAAATTAGAAAAAAGGGGATTTTATCCTCCCATAACCAAACATGGTAAAATGGTACTTAATGTTTGTGTTTATTTTTCAGTAGAATGTGACAAAATTTGTAGATAACCTAAAGATTTACTAGGAAATGAAACTTGCCAATTTTTATTGAAAGCAATGCGAAACTTGAGGAAAATAATATCCCTCTCAACTTTGAAAATACAGAGACATCAAGCTGGATTCCTTTCTGCACAAAGGAAGTCACACACAGGTATCTTGGCCTGACAGAATGGAAACATATGGCAGGTCTCTCATGAACAAAGCCAGAGTGTAATTCTGAATTTTGCGATTGGTTAGAGTCAGTTCAGCCAAATTATATATTAATACCTTGGAGACTTGTATTAAAGCTTTGTTGAAGGCCAGAATTAGAATGAAGCAAGTTTATAAACCATCTGCTCCACCCTGAGAAATGAATTCCATTCCAAATTTCCCCATTTTGCTTCAAAATTCAAGATCCAGCCAAATCCAATGCCCATAAGATTCAATTAAAGCACAGCAGTTGAAAAACATAGCTTACATATTAAGAAAGTAAAACTTCAACACACTTCTAAATATATAACACATTCATGAACATTCTGTGCAGCTTATGCTAAGTAAAATGGTGACATTTTGTCAACAGTGTTCAACAAGTTGTCGGTGCTTTGTATGAAACTAAAACAAAATTCCAATCTGTGTAATAGACTAAAGATACTCTTCAAACTTGTATGTACTACTATATAATAAGATGAAATGTCTAGAAAAATACCTAAATATCCAAATGCAATGAAACCTATCTATAACTTCAGGTTAGAAAACATCATATTAATTTAATTAGAGAGGCAATAAATTGTACAATGCCACTACTCCAATAGTGTGAGTGGCAGACATTTTAACCCTTTCCCTCCTTAATTGTTAATTATGGGATGTATTGAAGCAAAATGGCTGCCTCACAGTCTTGTGGATTCCTGGATTCCTTTCTCCCTTTAACATTTCCATACAATTGATATCCTCAGCATATAACAAAAAGGTTGTTGGGACCGTCAAACAAACAAAAGTTATATATTCAATATTTTAATCAAGGCTGAACACAGAAAGACATAGACAAAAAATAAGTATAAGCATCACAGAAAAATATTAGAAAAACATATTGTTTTCCCCCTCAAAGTGCAAAGATGTTTCCTTTAACAAATAATCTTCTTATCTGTTATATGGTGTAGGAGGAATTAAAAGGTATGTTTTTGAGGACGGGAGTGTTTACAACTCAATTGTCTAATATGCTATGTGCTTGTCAGATGACCAGTAGATGCTGTTTCTTTCACTTTGATGCTATTTTATTATGAATTTGATTCCTATTTAATTTTCTTGTAAGCTTAATTTTCTTGTGATGTGTGGGTACGTGAAAGAGAGAAAGAATACATTAGTGTGTGTGTGTGTGTGTGTGTGTGTGTGTGTGTGTGTGTGTACATGTAGGCGTGTTTGTGTATATGTTCCCAAAAGCTCAGTTCTAAGTTTTGTGATGTATGGGGAAAAACTACTTTGGCTATATGTATTATATACATACAAGTGGAAATTTTAATATAAACTAATAAATGTAGGAGTAGACAAGGAAAATGCAATAAACTGATACTTCTGAAATTGTACTTTGATAATGATTAAAGATACAGAAGACAAATGGCTAATCTTTCCTTGCTTAAAAGATATTAACTGGACTTGTATTTTCTTGGCTTTAGCATGATTTGACTTTTCTGTTCAAGGAATTCAGGTATGCAGGGAAAAGATTGGCATTGCCCTAAAATAAATTTGAAAAACAAAAACCTTGGAGGGCGTGGGTGTATGTGTGTATGATTAGAACTCTCAAAAGCTTTTGTTAAAATAGTATTGATACCTGTTGAATTCTAATAACAAATGTTTTATGCTTTGGGCATAAATAATTCTCATAAGCACGCTTTTGGTTTGTCTCATTAGGGAAAAAAGCAGCACATTCTGAATCAATTGGTTTATAGCTTAGATGCAGCATAGCTTATTATTGTTTAATGTGACCTAAGGACATTATAGAAAAAAACTGGGGTGGGGGGTGGGGATCCCATCACCTCTTGGCTTGCTTCATCAAGATTTACAATAAATGTTCCACTAGATTTTTAGCTCCCACCACTTTTAATATTGAGGTTTTCTTTATTATAATTGTCATGTATTTTTACGTGCATTTAGTATTACTGATAGGTGTGTGTGCGTATACACATATTAATAAATACTAATAAATACTAATACTAATAAATACTAATATGTATATAATATATACATATTAAATAAATACTAATATATTTTAAAAGAATTTGTATTGGTGATTACTTATTTGTATCATATTTGTTTTCATAGTTGCTTAAGGTAGGAGCAATGTTTCACATTCTAAATTATCATCATCATGTAAAAATGTTCATGTGTCCCCCCCACACACACACACACAAATAAGACCATGTTATCTCCCATGAGATTATTTCCCATGGGCCCCCATATTATCTTTCCTCCTTTAATCAGTAAACAAGTTCTATCCAATCTGCTGCCTTATAAAATATTGTATTTCAACCTGCAATAGCCAACATAGACCTTGTCAGTATCAAAATAGCACTCCAACATATGTAGAAGCAGGGGCATTTGAAGGGCATGTCAAAAATAGCAAGGTGTCACCATGCCTGTGCTGGTCAGTCAATCAAAATCTTGCTTTCTTCACACATGTTGCAATTAAGGCATATGTAAAAGAGAGATAATGTTTAATCATCCAGTTGAGAATGCCATCTTGACTTTTTTGACATCCCTTGAAGATACTAGAGAAGACTCCAAACTGGAGTAGAAGAATGTTTTATATATACTTATCCCTTAAAATACAAACCCTTAAAAATGTAAGGCAAATTGTAATATATTTGAGGTGATGACAGAACCTCATAAGGTGCTGTCATAAGGCATTTGTATCTAAAGTCCAAGATTTAAATTGCTCTAATTCTGCCATTCTTTCTAAGAATCATCTGAATTTTGTCCACTTTATTCCTCCTTGGGTAAATATAATGTGCTAAATTTTATGATAAGAAAAGCAAGTTGGTGTTATCATTCCTGGGAATTTCAGACCTCCTCAGGGAAGATCTATTCCCTTTCTAAAACTCAAGAAGTTAAGGGTGAAAGATCTGAAGAGAAGCCAATGGATTCTAAAATCTTATGCCAAGCTAAACTGCAACACCAATAATTGTCTATGTTAACAGTTGAAGAAGTAGAAACCAAACTAAATTATGTGAAATGAAAACATTTTGAATTTGCAAATAAGCCAGGAAGATGGCCGGCATACAAACTAAGAAGAGAAGGGAAAGAAAAAATTAGAGAAAAGATAATTTCCAGTCCAATCTTTACAAGAAATAGAAACTAGACATGCAGAAATAGACAATTATTTACAAAGACAACATTTACCTAAATTGTCACAAGCTCAACAACAACTTTTGAACAAAAAAAATAAGGTTTGAACTTTGGAAATATGTCCTTTCTTGTTCTGCATTAGGGTTTATGTCTGATCTTGTACTGAAATTTATGTACCATTTTCCAGGCCAGTTGGCTCAGAATTTGCTGTCCTAGATGTCTTTGTGGTAGGATCTGCTTGGAGGACAAATTTTTAAAGGCGCTTAAGCACTCAGAGGAAAGCAAGCTGCACAGCTACATTATCAGATAATTGCATCACAGGAGAGCTAAAAGTTCAGCTGAGCCATTTGTACAATAGCATAATTGCTCTAAGGCTTAATCCAACCTGACCATTTCCCCAAGAAAGATTTAGGAGCAGTTTTATTTCAGAGAAATAAGGCAAAGAGTCCTTTAAGCATTTCTACTAATACTATTAAGTAATTCAGGAATCATCATAAGAAGATTAACTTCCTGATGTTATGGATTGGGTTAAACTCTGACCGAAAAATAGGAATCTGCATCTACAGTTTGGAGCACAAATATCACTGCATTGGACTTAGTAGCCTCTAGATTGAACTACACTGTTCAATTATACTTACATTGACTCTAAGTTTCTACGACTGTGTCCCTTCAGTTTCCTGTCATTCATTATTTTATCTAAGTCTGAAGGCAAAGTCTGTCTCAGATGTTATTCATTGTGAATTCACTTACAGATTAAAAATTGTAGTGTTCCTGTTCAAAGTTTTTACAGTCTAATAACCTTCAGAATGATGTGTCTTGAATTTACCCCATAACAGCAACAATAAAATCAACTGGATTGTTCATCAAGAATTAGATTCAGATGGTGATTGAGTCTGTTGAATTTTGTCTTCTTGTGTTATGGGGTTAGTCTTCTGGTTGGTTGTATTCTTTTTTTCTTTCATGTATTTTGTTTTGGTTTTAATTCTTTTCATAACTATAAGCTGCTCAAAGTCAGTGTGGAGTCAGATAGTTTCAAAACTGAAATATTAAAATAAATTCAATTAAAATATGTAGCTAATGCATTATGCAGCTTTTTATTCCATGTTTGGGGTCATGTGAAAGAACTTTGGAATATGAATGAAGAATATTGAGGTAATATAATGTTTCGTCCTACTCACTTTTGATATCTGAATGTCTTATAAGTAAACTGCATAACTGTCTTGTCTTCCCCTCCCTTTTTCCTTCTGCTCCTAAACCTTAAGCGCCACACCAAACTGGCTCTTAAATCTTATACTATTTAGCTACTTTGGGCATCTAATGAAATGAACCATAGGTACTAAAAGTTTATGCCTTAGTCTGAAAAGTGCTACCAGACTTCTTCTGATTTTTGTCTGCCATAGATTAACACAGTTCTCCTACAGTATTGACAACATTGCGGAAGTGGTTTGTCACTGCTTTCTTCTAGGATGTTTTTCAGCCCTAAAGTCCCCAATGGTGTCTTATCCAAATAGTAATGAAATCTAATCCTGTTGATATCAGTAAGATGTTACTACCTGCAGAGATACTACTGTTATTATTAATTCTTCATTTATATCACAGATATATCATGGGCATCTATCAGATTTCAGAGGAAGTGGAAGAATGCAGCAGGTGGGACAAGTGGTCAAATCATATTATGTATCTAAGTAGTGGTAGGATTTTCTAGTCTATATGCAAGGAAAAATGTTTTTAAACTGATGTTAAGCTTAAATAAGTACAATTTTCCTACTTCAAAACAGTGATTCCTACTTCAAAATAGTGAAGAACCACACTTCTTTTTGGAAATAGTAGCCAAAAGGACTGTGAGAAATGCAAAAAGGATTTGATAGTAGAAAGTTACCCACTCTTGGGATTTGTATAGGTTCTGCACTAGTCAATGATATGAAGTTTGAAACAAAGTATTTCCATTGCACTAATCAAATTTGCCCCAAAATTCATACACTCTGCAGTCTTGTAGATCTCAGTCAGAGAGAGATTTTTACTGTTGCCGCATTTCAACAGCCAAGTTATTTGTCTCTTCTATGCAGAAGACACAATAAATGTCTCATTGCTTTGTGAGAAAAAAGTCCGTTTGTTTCAGTAATATTTCAGATTACCCAAGCAATTAGTTTGCTAAGTGAGAAAGATGATTTGGTAAATGTTACCCAAAAGGTTTCATGGTTTATGAGACACTAAAATAAGAGGACTTGTTTTCCTTTCCTTTTTTTCTATAAGACAGACTTTAAAGGCATTTTGCATAATTTTTACTATACAATTGCACTTCTTCAGTTATGAGAATATATTTTCTCTAGCACCATAATATCAGGGGTGGGCTGCTGTAGGTTTGTAGGGTTTGGAAGAACCTCTAGCTAAGATTCTGTGCAGTTCGGAGAACCCCAAATCCCATCCTGGCTGGCCTGCCCATCCAGCCCCTCCCAGGAATCCCCACACAGCCCGTATGGATGCAGGTAAGTGCAGGCGCGAGCGGAGGTTCAGTGAGGGAAAAAAATGGGCCTACTGGAAGTTTGGGAAGGCCAGAAACCAGCCCATTTCCGGCCTCCAGAGGGCCTCTGGAGCCTGGGGAGGCTGTTTTTGCCCTTCCGGAAACTCAAAGAAAGCCTCCAGAGCCCAGAGAAGGCAAAAACATCCCCCCTGTCATAGTGCAGGAGGCTGACTAGGCCATGCCCACCATGGCCATGCCCACCCAGCAACTGGGCAGAGAACCCCTTGCTAAAAAATTTTAAGCCCACCTCTGCATAATATGCTATGTCTATTTATTCTGTTATTGTTTGTTTCCACCAAACAATCATATTTCTAAGATTTTTTTTTTTAAAAGTATCTCACTTGTTGATAAGATTGTTTAAATCTGGCACCTAAAGAATCATAAGAGATTGCAGGAAACATTTGAAGCTGCAAACTCACATTGCTTAAACTTATTCCATTTAATTTAAGTAAATTAGGACATTACTTCCAAATTGGAAATACAAAAGAGAGTAGGATATAGCAGTCCTTTTGCTTTAAAGCCTGACACTTTTCAGTCTGATTTTTAAAAGCAAGCATGAGTCAAAAGCAGAGTTTTGCTCCCGTGTACTAATAGCCTATTCTTTATGTCGTCAAAATAGCACCATTGGGATATATTAACAGGCATGAAATGCCAAGATTTGCAGAAGAACAAAAAGAAGAAGAAAAGTTTAGGAAACAAAAAGGGAGAAAAATAATCAGAAACTCAAAGTAAAGACTGTGCTCTGTTGAGAAAAAAATGTGAGGAATCTGTGAAGCTAGAAGACAGAAACCTGAAGGCCAGATGAGATGAAAAGCAGAATCCTAAACAAGAGCATGAATGATTGACTGCAATTGAGTAGGAATACTTCACACAACAACATCTTGTTATATACCACTTGTACCAATTCAGGGCTTACCAGCACTATCCATTTGACCCATTGCCAGAAGGGGCTAGCAACCATTTCTGGAGAGCAGAAAGTGACAGTAATATCTTCTATTAGTTCTCTAGTTGTTTGTTATTTAGATTCATATGCCTACTTATATTTTTACAACTCAAGAGGACATAGCAATAGCAACAGCACTTAGACTGCTTTTACAGTCCTCTCTAAACGGTTTATAGAGTCAGTATATTGCCCCCAACAATCTAGATCCTCATTTTTCCACCTCAGAAAGATGGAAGGTGTTCTGACCCAGCCTTAGCAGAATCAAGAAATAGACTCCTTGTCCCAAAAAACCCTTCTTTATTTAGCTAATGTGAATTCATGGCATTCACACAGAGAAAAGTCCAGGCAATAATCCTTCCAAGGGTTAATTGCGGTGACATACCTTATCAGTCCTTGGATAATTGCCAGGCCAAGAGCTTCCAGTCGCAAAACTGTAATTTAATTCCTGGCAGTCAGTTTCTGAGGCACGAACCACAATAAGCAAACCTTCTGAAGGAAATATGAACTGTTGTCTCCACCACTCCACTTTTGCTTTTATTTATTCCCCAGCCAGGGAGAGACCATTCAGCATCCACATGTGTCTTTCTTCCTGAGTTGGCTCCTGTTCCTTAGTTGTTCTCCCTCCTGACAGCTTTGCACATATGCGCATCTGGAACAGGCCCCAGCTGTTCTTCTTTCCCACTTATCTCCGACTTCGAAGGCAGCTGGAAAATGTCCGACAGCCCTGGCTATCTCTGCTTCCGACACAGAGCATACATCAGAGCCTTCCCCAGACTCCAGGACTGGCCTAAGTTCCTCCCCTCCCTCCTCATCATCCGAGTTTTATGGCAGGCCACAACCGAAGGCTGAGTCAACCTTGAGCTTGGTGAGATTTGAACTGCCAAATTGCAGCCAGCAGTCAGCAGAAGTAGCATGCAGTACTGCATTCTAATCGCTGCACCTTACCTTACTGCGGCTCCACGGAATAATATACATAATTCTCCATCCTATTTCCTCCACAAAAGCAATCCTGTGTGGTAGGTTGAGGTGAAAGAGAGTGACTAGCCGAAAGTCCTGACCAGCTTTTATGCCTTAGAACTTATGTTCTCCTGGTTTCTAATCCAATATTTTAGCAACTATATCAGAATGGCAAAATTCAATACATTTTTCTGCTTCCTTTCAAAGTACAATTTTCTAAGTCGTTTTAAACATACTTTTTACTTTGATAGATAAATGAGTATAACAGTGATAAAATTTACTTTGCTGGTTTGAAACCTGTTCAGAAAGGTTGTTGTGGTTGTTAGTATAATTGTTATTTATTGCTCCTCCTACTTTTTCCTGATTTCTGTATTTTGTTTATTTATTTTTTCCAAGATAGGTAATGCAACGTTTCAGTGGCGGGGAGGGTGCTCCAAGATAGGTTGAAGCATAAGGACTTCACCTACTGCTCCCAAATTGTTCATAAGTTATTTTGTATTTGGTTGTGGAAGATAAAATCTTTAGAGATAGAAAAACAATGAAAGGCTTATCACTGATCAATAATGTACTGCTTATCTATTATTAAGTATTATTATTATTATTATTATTATTATTATTATTATTATTATTATTATTATTATTATATTATTATTATATTATTATTATTATTATTATATAATAATATAAGAATATTTTTAACAAAAGTTTGTTGTGCTTGCACACCTGTACATTTCATGTACATGCTTATCTTTGTACATATAATTTACAGAGTTGGTTGGAGGTGGCAAGCATCAAAATCAAATTAATTAATTAATTAATTAACTTTGTTGACATAAATAAATGTGTATAGCAGTTGTACATAATTATGTACATATACAAACATAAATGTATCTGTGTCCATGGAAATCCACTCAAAGAAACTGGGGGGGGGGCGGGGGGAAAGGTGTGGATAGAAAATAGGAATGCACAACAACAGAGAAATTGTCCAGTGGGAGTATATCCCAAGATCAGTGTTTCTCAACTTTGGCCGGCTGGAGAATTTTGGGAGTTGACATCTGTCCATCTTAAAGTTACCAAGGTTGAAAAATACTGCCTTAGATAGTCCAGACAGAATTTTCTTAAATGTGCTTAGATTTAGACAGCATGAAAACAGGGCAGGTGCTGTTTAAATTGTAAGTGAGGATATGTCATTAGAACAAAGTATGTAGGTTATTACTGTTCAGAAACAATTTTGATAATATCTATTAGGTTAACTAGATTTATCAAAAAGAAAATCCAATTGTCTTACTACTAAATACATTCAAGTGGATACTGTCACCATTATATTTAAGAAGTGAAAAAATGATAAAATAACACATTTGATATTTATTTACAGTTGTCCCACATTTGTTCCATTTTAGGAAATATACCAAGCTACATAATAGTTGTATCTCATATCTCAGAATCAACTATGTTCTTAAGCCTGGTGCTTTTAATTCACTTCTGAAAATATATCAGGGTTAAAAGCAGAGGCAAGACCATCTGCCTGGCTATCAAAATGATTGTTGTTTGGCATTCAATCAGTTGCAACCTTTCAGAATTTGTTTTAAATACAAACAAAAAGAAAAGCATTTCTTTCCTGAAAAGTGTCACAACTAATTTGAACAGGGTTATTGTTGAATAGTTAAACTGGGATATCCTAACCCTATCAAATGTATTAGATTACAAGTCCCATCATTGAGCCAATAATCCAGTTCACAGGTTAGGGAAAGCAGCATAACACTATTGTCCTTGGAGATGTCCAAAAAGTCAAGATAACATCCACAATCATACAATCAAAGACCCAACCTTAAAAAAAAAAAGTGTTGCACTTGTCACATGAATAAGGCAAGGCTTTGATCACAATCATGAGTTGACATTTTTTTTCTCCCCCTGAGGACACCCGTGCAGCATAAGGTCATGAAAATCTTGAATTTGGATTTAATTCATCCTTTTAAAGAAGATACTGTAACAGCTCTTCAATGCCTTGCTTGCCTATGCTACTGCTGCAGATATCTTCATTTGTTTTCTTTGCCCACCAAATCTTAATGAAGTCTCCTGGCTTCTTTCAGAATAAATCAATTTTGTTTGAAATCTCAAGGGCTGAGGCATTCTCTATTGTGTATGAGTGAAGAAACAAACATGGTTTGTTTTTCATTCTTTGCCCAAACAAACATGTCTGAGATTGCACAATACATTTCAGAAGACAACTGCTATTTCAGAGCTATTGTTCTTGTGACCCGTTTTCATCCTCAATTTAGCAGGCATAAAGAACTGTCGATGTTAACTTTGTCCACTATCATTAGCAATGCCTCATAATGTTAATTAATACTGCAAGAGGCTAAATTGTAGACTTGTTTTCTGCCCATTGGGAATTTGTCATGCAAGTTTGTCAAACAACATCTGGTATGAATAGAGGAATAGAGGAATAATTAATGAAAGCTACCTTTAAGCTAAAGTTTTGCAACTAAATGTTTATCATTACTTCATATTTAAGATGGCCTTCCCCTCTGTAGTCTCTTTTATGTAATGATATTTAGCTATGAATACTGCATGTAGTTCTGCAGTTAATAATTTATGCATATGGAACATGGCACATGCTGTGCCCTTCTCAGATTCAAATGGACTGTCTAATTGCTAGGTTTAGAATAACAGCAGTTTGCACAGCTTCCTATTTCATTTCTAACTAAAACTGATCTGTAAAAATCCCTTCCCTTCCCTTCCCTTCTCTTCCCTTTCCTTTCCTTTCTTTTCCTTTACTTTCCCTTCCCTCATCATTGTTTATTTTATATTAAAAATGGGATTTATTATACTGTTATATTAATATACTATTAATATACAAAGCCGAGGTGGCGCAGTGGTTAGAGTGCAGTACTGCAGGCTACTTCTGCTGACCACCCGCTGCCAGCAGTTTAGCAGATCGAATCTCCCAGGCTCAAGGTTGACTCAGCCTTCCGTCCTTCTGAGGTTGGTAAAAGGAGGACCCAGATTGTTGGGTGCAATATGCTGACTCTGTAAACTGCTTAGAGAGGGCTGTAAAAGCACTGTGAAGTGGTAAATAAGTCTCAGTGCTATTGCTATAGCTATTGAAAGATCAAGATCAAGATGTGATAGAAATAGAGATGGGATAGATGAAACAATGTACCTAAATTGTAATAATCATAATAAAGTAAGATTAGTAATATATATTTCAGATTTTTATTTTTTTTCAATAATATCCATAATATTTATTTAGTATTGTCACATGGTTTGTGGCTGGTTTCTTCATTAGCTTTAGACACAGTCTTTGAAGTGTCCAATAGGGAAAATTGGCAATACTAACACACAGTGTAAATTTGATGGGATTATGCATGGAGAAGCCTTGCTCTAAAAAAGATGACACATGGTCCTAGCTTTTCTGAAGCTTAATTGGAATGCAAGGTTGCTTATGATGTAAGCCTCCATCTTTATGATTAAAGCTTTACCTCTTTCTCCTATATGAGTTTTAATAGCAGATCAAAGAGGTATCAGAAGATTTTGCACTTTTAGGTTCTTGTGTGCGTGTGTGTGCGCGCGCACACGTGTGCACGCACACACATGCATGAGTCAACTTTGGCTCCTGGCAATAGCCTAAACTAGGCTCTGTAGCTTTTTTGGCAAGGTTTTTGGAAGTGGTTTGCTATTGCATCTTCCAGGGGTTGAAAGAGAGTGACTGGCTTTGTGCCTAAGGCAGGACTAGAACTCACAATCTTGTGGTTTCTAAATCTAGCCTGGTGTCCTTAATCATCTCACCAAATTAGCTGTAGGTCTTTAAATCAGGTCCAAATATTATTGCATGCTTTCCTTCTCCTGCGGGACTTTGTTCTATAAGAACTCAGCCCACAAAGGTGGCTGGTCCTTGGTGAACTGAAGGACATTCCTTCTATCCTATAATATTAACTTGAGTGGGCAAATGTCAACAGATCTCAAATATGAAAAATGAAGATTGATTGTGCTGAATTCAGACATCTTTCAGTTAAAAGAAACGACATTCATCATAGGACCCTCTGTCTAAAAATGTTGTACTTCAGTCTTTTTTGACTGAGAGACATTATTTTCTTTCCTCCCAAATAAAGTCAGAAATTATACTGTATCCAGACTCACATTACAACTGTTTTCCTTGTTTCCATAATTTAATTATTCCATTCTGATTTTTTAAATGTTTGGCACTATTTGCGTTCTCTTCGTCTGCTTCATAGCATTCCTTTTATCTTTTTTTTTTTTTTAATTTTCTGTTATGGTTTTTCAGATCTCACTGTTATTTCTCTCTTATTTTGGTTCTTTTGTTGTCTTTTTCAAACAGACAACTTTGTCACTGAGGTTACATTCGTTTTTCTACTTTTTTGTGTGTATCTGACTTTACTGCAGTCAGGGAATTATAAAAAGCCTTGTTTCCTTGTATGCTGATTTTGTGGCTGATTTTGTAATTTTCTACACAAGTGCTCTGATTTATAAGGGTTACATATATATTACAACACAATGTATCTCTTTAAACTCTTAGCTTGCTGCTGCTAGAATAAAAAAAAATACAACATTCCACATTTGATATTTACAAAGAAATTTTCTTATTTAGAAAGGTTCAAGTAAGATCTCTTTAACATTGCTGTTTTTCATAAAAATCCCACTTTTTCTTTTAACAAAAAGCAGACAATCTTTATTTTCAAATTTTAACACTGCTATTGTATCTTGTTTTTTTCCATACCAATTGTGCATAGAGAAGATTATACGTAAAAGCCTTCAGCCTGTACAAGATATTCCTCAAGCTGCTCTTTCAGTGTTCCTATATTTGCAAATATTTAAGAACTGCTCGGAATTATTTCAATGGGATGCAGGGAATTAGAAGGGACTCCAAACTATTTTCTCATGTGAAGCACTTGAAACTTTCCACAGTTGCCACTATCTGTGGCATGAACATGCTCTGGCAATCTCTTTTTTCTGCTGTATCTTGTGATTCATCTGAGTGCCATTTAATGTCTACATTACAGTAGCGTGAAATTATTATTACAATAGTAAAAGAATGTTTTGTGTGTGTGTGTTAAGTATAACTGGTATTGTTAAATGCAACAATTATGGTGAAATGCACTGTGTGCTACCATAGCCACTAGGGGACACCCTCATCCCAGAAATAGAAAAGGGGGGAAATGGCACCTTCTATTTTTTTTAATCTTTTTGTGATCACACTCTTTCTGTATGTTTGTTTAGATACTTGCCCTTTTACCAAACTTGCTGTTACCAGATAGAATGCCACTAAAAGCTATAATTGAATCATTAACAACTGTATTATAGAACTCATTCTGCTAGCAATAGAATCCAAATGAGTCCACTGCTCAAAGGATAAACACCCTTTATGCTGGCTTCTGGCTTCTTGGTAGGTAGATAGATAGGTAGGTAGGTAGGTAGGTAGGTGGGTAGGTAGGTAGAGGTGTGTGTGTGTGTGTCCCCCTGTCCATCCATCTGTGCCTCTCTGTTTCTAGCCTGCTGCCTTTACTACTACATCAAACTGGATCTCTGTAGTAAGCATACCCTTTCCAAAACGTTTATCTGATTCCTTTTCTTAAGCATTTGGGCACCAGAGTTTTTCTCATTTTCTCAGGGCTTAGGAAAGTTTTTGAGCCACTGTTTGTAGTTTTGCGTTGCATGTTTGTAACTCAGTTGCTCTCACTCTTTCTGTCTCCTGAAAATATGCTGGAAAATTTAATCCTCCAATTGTTTTGTGATATTTTAACTTTAAATCATATTTTATCTTTCCATCTTATAAGCTACTAAAGAACAAGATGTTTTTATATAAAAATAGTAATAAAATAAAATAATGTCCTACTGAATTTCTGCCTGATTTAAAGATGCAAGAGTTGTACAAAAGGAAATCCTATTTTTGTCTCTAGTATTATTTGCTCATAAATCCCCTTCCATAAAGCTAGATCATTTCAATGACATCTGCAGAATGATTTATTTCTTTTGCTTATTTCTTTCTGCAAGAATCTGTTAAAGTTTCATTGCTTTTTTGCACACTATGGTTTATGCCTATGGTTAACTTTATTAAGTATTCTTACAAAATGCTTATTTTTAGGATTTGGGGACTATTTTTCAGTTAGTGTTATGAGAAGCTAGAAAAATACCAATGCCTGAAGAAGGAACTGGAGAGGATGTAGAAAGTAAAGGGAAAAGTGATTGCAGAGGTGGTAGGAACACTCAGGTTAGAACTCAGTCAGGCCTAAGCCCAAAGACAACCCTGTGGAATCCAATTGGGTCTGATGTTTTATTTGCTTATACCAGTGGTGGGCTACCCCCGGTTTGCATCGGTTCTATAGAACCGGTAGTAAAACCAGCAGGAGACTTCGCCCACCGACCCCAATGTCATCAGAACGCTTCTGCGCATGCACAGAAGCTTCTGCACATGCACAGAAGAGCAAGCGAGTGTGCAAGCGAAACAAGTGCACGCACACGGCCCTGTTGCGAACTGTAAAGGTAAGTAGAATCCACTCCTGGCTTATACCCAATGGACAGAATCTTGCCAAACTAAAGTTATAAGTAAAGCTAGTCTAATAATTATATCCTGAGAGATTCTAGTGTGTGGCTACCCTGTACTTCTTTTCCCTCTCCCCCCTCCCCCTTTTCCAGCTTGGGACTGTGCAGTCTCTTAATTTGCACTTCTTTCTGGAATGTATTGTCTCTTCCCTTGGAAAGCTCTATCATCAACTTCATTTAACGACCCCATAATCCCTTGTGGGGTGGAGTCTGGGCAACTGAATGGAGCTAGCAGAGTGTTTTAATGATTGGATGCTGTTCCTGTTGTCAATGCGGAATTTTGTTCAGCAGATATATTCTCAGTGTGCCCAGAGAGAGAAATATCTGCCTCTGCCTAGGATCAAACTCACAGCCTCCTGATTGTGAGGTTAGAGCTCCGCCTCTAAGCCACCACACACACTCCCCCTTGGAAAGCTCTCTGCTGCTAAGATTCCTCTGTCCTCCACTCCTTCTCCAAGTACACACTTCATCACATTCCAAAACTGACAGTGTCTACAACAGAACCCAACAACATCAGAGCACTCAGTTCAGAAGATTGCTGTGCTAGGAACAATCAAGATACTATGCAGAACCCTCAAAGCCTCCCAAACCCAAGATTGAAGAAGATACATATCATCCACAGAAGTGAGATTTTTTTTTTTGAGAGAGATAGAGAGATAGACAGGCAGATGTACATGTACAAGAATGTTCTTTCTGCACCAACTCAGAAAGCTCATACTGCCCAAAGAGGTGCTGATTCAGTTCTACAGAGGAATTATTGAGTCTGTCATCGGCACCTCCGTAACTGTTTGGTTTGGCTTTGCAACCAAACAAGATAAACACAGACTTCAATGAATAATTAGAACTGCAGAAAAAACAATTGCTACTAACCTGCCTTCCATTGAGGATCGGTATATTGCATGAGTCAAAAAGAGGGCTGTGAAAATATCTACAGACCCCTCACATCCTGGACATAAATTGTTTCAACTCCTCAAAACGACGCTATAGGACACTGCACATCAGAACAACTAGACACAAGAACAGCTTTTTTCCAAACGCCATCACTCTGCTTAACAACTAATTCCCACAACACTGTCAAATAATTTACTAAGACTATATTACTATTATTCTTCTCTTCCTTACTATTATCTATCTCTTCCCACTTCCCATGGTTACTATAACCATGTTGCTTGTATCTTTCAATTTATGTTTTTATTTATTTCCTAGTACGATTTGATAGCTTATTAGTAACCTTGACTATCACTAAGTGTTGTATCTTTTTATTCTCGATGAATGTATTTTATTCTCCTTGTGTACACTGAGAGCATATACACCAATGGTGGGTTGCTCCCGGTTCAGCCCGGTTCGGCCGAGCTGGTAGCTGTGACAATGTAACATCACCGAACCGGTTCTCTTTGACTGGGAGATGGGCCCTCCCACACGCTCCCGCTTTATTCCTACCTTTATTTCTCAGTTTTTAGCAGAGTGGATTGCCGCACCTCAGCTGGGCAGATACCTAATGCGCTTGCGTGAAGCGCAACTTTGGCGCATGTGTAAGTGCATGCACAAAGAGAACTGGTGGAAACAGTGGTTGGAACTCACCACTGATATACACCAAAGACAAATTCCTTGTGCGTCCAATCACACTTGGCCAATAAAGAATTCTATTCTATTCTATTCTATTCTATTCTATTCTATTCTATTCTATTCTATTCTATTCTATTCTATTCTATTCACATGCTTCCTTGATTTAGTATAAAAACTAGGACAGCTTTTGTTCCCAGTCAAATCAACAATGCCAGAAAGAGACCCACTAATACTTGCACTCAGGCAGAGAACTGACAAAGAAGCATAACATATACCTCAGCCCAAATGCAGCATTTGTTGGTGAGAATTCATGTTTTATTTTTCAGCACAAAACCAAACTGACTTACTGCCAGTTGCAAGCATCATACCGCAGTGCTTCATGAGGGCATTTCCAAGGAGCCCTTTTCTTGAACTTTCATCAAGCCTAAGCATCCCTTCCAAAATCTACTACAATATTAAAACCACTTGGCTTTATTTTGAAAAATTATTCTGAGCTTATCTTAAAAGCACAGAGACTTATTTTCTATTATAAAAAGCAAAATATTATAGAACATTTTATTTGCTCTTAAGAAACTGTCACTGGGTTATTTCCAAAAAGAAATTGCCTATTCATGACTCGAGTATGGTTTTAATCCTGGGTGAAATCTCTAGTATCTGGTCAATGTAAGTTCTTGAAAAAAAATTGGTTACTTGTTGGTATAAATTCCCCAAGGAAAAATGTAACTGTAAAATCAACTGGTCATGAATAATTAGTTAGATCCACAGTTAGTCACCAATGGCTTCTAAATGTTATCTTAATATCAATGTGCATACTTCTTTGGTAATCTGAAACAGCATTCAGACAATATCTTTAACCAGTAGATATTAAATACAGGTAGTCCTCAAATTATGACCACAATTGAGCCCAAAATTTCTGTTGCTAAGTGAAACAGTTGTTAAGTGAGTTTTGCCCCATTTTACGACCTTTCTTGCCACAGTAGTTGAATGAATCTCTGCACTCGCTAAGTAACTCAGTTGTTAAGTGAATCTGGCTTCCCCATTGACTTTGCTTGTCAGAAGGATACAAAAGGTGATCGCATGACCCCAAGACACTGCAACCGTCATAATACGAGTCAATTGCCAATCGTCTGAATTTTGATCGTATGACAATGGAAATGGTGCAAGGTCACAGTCACAAAGGCAAAAAGTCACTTTTTTCAGTGCCATTGTAACTTCAAACAGTCACTAAATGAATTGTTGTAAGTTGAGGACTACCTGTATGTTTACATGTTTTCTTGTCCACATAGGCAGTAGGATTTGGAAAAGAAGTGCAATTTCTACCCAAGTGCAGGTGTTTCTTGGTGTTTTTGTTCCCCCAAATTTAGGGGGAATAGAAGGGAAAAAACAGATACATAGTGATTGCTGGATGACAGATCTGGGCTGCAAAAATCTGAACTGGAGTTTTTCTGTCTGTTTGCTGTCATCTATAGTCATCAGAATTTTTGCAACCCAGAAGAAGTTGCTCTAGGTAGCAAGATCAAACGTGTGTGGTAGTACATATACACTACATCAACATCTATCCCTGTTCTGATTGCAAACGAAAGGTTTTCTCACAAAGAAATACTTTACTGAAACTAACCATGTTAGTTTGTTACATTTACAAAAACAACAGAATGAATCACAACAATGCAATGCAAAAAGGCAGAACATCTGGACAAAATCTAAGATAATTTCGATCAAAACTGTTCATAGATAAAGATTTTATTGCATGTTTGTATTTGTTGTATATTTCTATTTGAATTGCCATTTGCCTACTTTGTCCTGAGGACAAAGTGCCTTTTGCTGCCATTAGCTTAGGATCCATATTTCTTTAAGAAAGTAAAATCAGTGTTTTCTAAATGTAAGTCTCCATCCCTAGTGGTATCAGCAAAGTAGAAGGCACCACGATAACCTAGTTTCTACCATGTGTGGGAGTTAAATTCATCACAATAATTTAATACAATTTAACGTTCATGGAGTTGCTAATTTATTACTAGTATTACATTTTTCCAACTAATTATATCATCAGTACAGTTATAAATGCCAAAATACAGCTCAGGTTCCCAAGATATTTAATTTAGGAAAACAAATAATGGCAAATGTCTTAGAATGTCTTTACTTGCAATCAGTTATCCCTTTTATACAGCCACTCCAGTGAAAGAAGGAACAGGACCAGATCTAGGCATGAGGGGCTGTAAAGAGCAGCATCAAAAGAGGACCACGTAGCTGGAAAGTAGCCAGCAGTGAAATCCGGCCAGATCTATCCGGCTCGCGTGAACTGGTAGGGCCGGCGGTGGGAGTCTCCACCCACCCACTGGGACATCATTACATCCCATTTTTGATCTTCTGTGCAGGCGCAGAAGGCTCTGTGCATGAGCAGAAGAGGTGTGCGCGCTCACATTTCCGAACCGTAGTGAAGGTAAGTGCATTTCATTGCTGGAAGTAGCTATTTTCATATACACTAAAGTTGCCATATTGGGAATATAAAAAGGCAGCTTGTAATATGGATAAAAGGAGTTACCAGGAGAAGTGTTAAAAGTATATCCTTGTTAGAATGCTGGAGTTATTCGTGGTAGTCAAGGGTATCATTGCTATAGAGAGCCATGGCAATAGCATTGGAGAAACTGCACAGAACTGGTTACAAAACAAAAGTATGATTTAAGTAATGTTTTAGAAAGATACCCAGATGGCTTCTACCATCATTCAGTGAAATATAAGAGGGAGGCAAGGGATGGGGGGAAGTCTTCAATACTGTGTTAGTATAGCCTATGCTGTATATTGACTGGTGAATTCTGGGAGTTGAAGTCCAGACATCTTAAAGTTGTTGACCTTGAGAAAGATTGACCTGTCTCAACAAAATGTAATCCAGTCAAACTTGTGGATCCTATTTCCTACTTCAAAAGACCGACCTATGTGATATCAGACCTGGAAACAAACCAACAAACACAGGAAATATGTTAGCAAGTGACGCAAAATTAAATTAGAGAAGCATCACTCATTTGTTTTTAGATGGTGCCAACACAAGCAGAAGTCAAGCCCAGAGTGTGTGTGATCTATATGAGCGTATCTTTATTGCTGAATTTACATGAGTAACATTTTATTTTGACAAAAATAACATCTTTATTCTAACTCTATTCTGCTTCTATGTCTCTTTCTCTTACTTCCTAATCCCCAAATTCACCTCTATTCTCCTCTAGGAGAAGATGGCCTGAGATAGTGAGGAGTAAGGGAAGCACTGGAGGATCCGGAGGACAAAAAGTGGAGGAGCTACAGGCAGCTTGGTGAAAGGAGAAACAGCTGTTGTGACAGTAAAAGAATGAATAGAAAATCCGCAGCATAGCAGAGTTGACGTTTGCCACTGAGAGACTCATCCAGTAGATCCAGCCACAAAAGGAAACTGCAGAGAGAGAAATCACATTGACAACAAAATGCTGCCATGAGAAAAGGCTTTTGGGAGAAAGGAAAGGCTGAGAGCAAAAGCTAATAGACCATCTGAAGTGAATTCAGCAGCATTGAATGGAGACAGGCGTCCATTTTGCCTAGATGTGTAACTGGTTGTTTCATAGGCAGCTTATTGTGTTTCCAACTCAATACTGGTAAAGAGGAAAAAAAAGAGAGTGAGAACCAGCACACAAATGACATCTACTGGAGCACTCTGCGATTAGTAGCCAGCCAGTTGGTCTCCTGTCTCAGGAATTCTGGGAGTTGAAGTCCACAGGTTGTAAAAGAGCCACAATTTCCCACCCCTGGACTAGATGATCTACAAGTTCCCTTCCAAATCTATCAGGAGCATCCTATAGCTCAAGTAGCACTGACTCCTTTCCATCTCTTTTGTTACTTAGCTTCTGGCTGGAAGGTGGAGAAAGTCAAGATGTTCAAAATACTTCTAGATTGTTGGAATATCTTATTGAAAACAAAGGCAGAATTTGCACATTCCAGAATCTCTCTGTCGGCTTCCAAACCAGAGCAATAACAGAAGGGGAGGTGGGGTATTCCTTCCTCATCTTTCACAGCCAAACTTTTTGGGAGGGAAGTGTTCCTTTCCTAATTTTTTTTCTAGCAACTTTCTTTCCACAGTAAGTTGTTCATAATTTATTAGATAATGTTTCAAGAATGTTTTTAAATCAAAGAGAAACTGGAATACAGTTTCTCAAATATTATGCAGGAGAAAGGATGGCTTCTGTTCAAAGCATAATATGCTGCCAGATGTGAGCGAGCCATTGGGCTCTGTATTCCTGTTCATTATACTGAAAAAGTTGAACTAGGATGAATGAAACATTCTGTTTTGTAACCACATGCAGGTGAACATCCTTTCTGATGAAAGATTAGAAAACCTCAAGAAAACAATGCTTATCATTTTCTTGTAGTGAGCTGCTACGAACAGAGAATAATAAGGAATTACTTTGTGGATTAGAGTGATCAAAAGAAAAGAAGAGTTGTTAAAATTACATATGGTATTTTAAAGTGTTCTTCTTTAGGGATAACTTATTAATTCAAAGCAAAAATGATTGCAAAGTATAAGGAAAGGAAAAAAAAAAAAACCTGAAAGAGATGTTTGTTCATAACCAAATACCTGAACATTGCATACTGATATTCCTAATAATGCAATTATCAGGCTAATTATATGCAATTATTAGGCTAAACTATGGACAGTGCAAGTCTTTGTTATTTCCAGTATATAAGTAATAATGTTAATATTTTTTCTGCTAGAAATATATGATATGTAAATAATTTTATCTCTTTGTGACAGAGTTTAAATTTTTTTTTAAAAAAAGCTATCAAAAGTCTAAGAGTCAGCTAAACAATATCGGTTGGCAGGCCCGCGGGGGAGGGCCTTCTCTGTGGCTGCCCCGGCTCTCTGGAACCAATTACCTCCTGAGGTCCGGACCACCCCCACCCTATTGGCCTTCCGGAAAGTGGTGAAGGCCTGGCTTTTCCGGCAGGCCTGGGGCCGTTGATCTCGCTACTGCGATCTTGCGAGACCTGGCCATGGAACGGAGTGTATGGTTTTTTAATGTTTTCTTTTAAAAGAATTTTACGGGATATTGTTCGCATTGTTTTTTGCTGTAAGCCACCCAGTGTCCCTAGGGAGTTGCGCGGCATAGAAATGTGACTAATAAATAAATAATAATAAATAAATATTTTTTCAAGTAACAGCAAACATTTTCTATCTTACACATACAATATTATCCATGAAAAGAAAAAAAAACTGAGTCTTGTGGCAGTGTGAAAAGCCAAGTTATTACAGCAAAAGTTCATTGTTTCTTTTCTTAACCTTGTTTCTTTTTTCCTAGATAATATATGGACTTTTGTTTCTTTTTAATTACAGACAAAATCAAGAAGAGTGACATTTCATCAAACATATGAGCTGGCTTTGTACACAACATCCTTTTCCTTTCCTCATTTTAAATTTGATTCTTTTTTTCACCACATGGGCTAGTACCACAATCCATTATCCAAGAACAAATCATGATTGGTAATTATTTTTATATTTTTCTCTCCTTTTAAAGCAGGGCCTTTCAACTCATCAATTCCTTCACGAAGTTTCAGGTTGTTCATCAACTGCAAAGATTTATTGTTTGTTTATTTATTTATTTATAAAGTTTATTAGCCACCCATCTTACCATAGGTAACTCTTGGTGTCTTACAGTTACATATAACTGTAATAAGAAAATAATGTAATAAATACCATTTTACCTAACTGTGCTATGAATAATATTATTAACAACAACACTTATCCCTTGGTTATTCCCATCAATTCTTGAGTATTTCCCCACTCATTGATTCTGAAGATTGCTAGCCAGAAATGTTATTTAAGGTAGACAGATTTTGGGTAACAAAGTAGCAAGGAAGTCCCTGTAAGGCCACTGTGATAATTGTTCTCTAGATCTATTGGATAAAATCAAACAAATCCATTCCAAATAGGATGTCATGTATGAAGGTCGTATAGAGCTGATTGAGGCAAGTCTACTAGGAAGTGGAGTCTATTATCTTGGAAGAGTTTAACCCTGACCTTGTTAATCCTGAGAAAATAGACAGGGTCCTTGATGGTATAAATTCATCCACTTGTGTTTTAGATCCATGCCACTCCTGGTTCTTTAAAGTCTCCTGAAAGGTGACGTGTAGGTGGATCAATGATTATGAATGTATTCTTGAGACAGAGGATGGTCCATCATCTTCTCAAAAAGTCATTACTAGATCCACCAGAACTGGTTGATGTTTGTCCAACCCTCCCTTTTTCTCCTACTGTGCATGCTTCCAGACCCATCCCAATTTTTTTCCCTTTTGCCTCTAGTTTTATCAAACAGTTGCTATATTTTAAAAAAAAGCAACTAATTGTAGGCCTCACTAAATCATGGTAATAATTTAAGGGGACTGAGGCAAGATGTTTGTTGATCACTTTTCCAATAAAACATTAGAAAATATTAAGCCATGCATGTCACTCATGATCTAGGCATCTGCAAGGCAGGAGGAAAAAATCCAGCAAAATTAAAAACCCTCTGATGGGCATTTAAAAGAGTGTGGCCTCAATTGCATGGATGTGAGTACCATTTTAATTTTTTTATTCCCTTCTATGAAAGTCTAGTTCATAAAGCCACAGAAGGGCTGCATCCATTCCAAGATTGGATTGCAAAAACTGTACTCCACATTCAAATGGTTACTTGTTTTGCAGTTTCAAGAAGTAAATCCAGATGGTCACTGTGTGGAATCATATGTACGACTGCACGATTGTTATATACTGCAAGAGTCTCAGGTTAACATTGTATTTTTGTCTGTGTATATTAAATAAAGCAACTGGTACACAACAGCCAAGCATCTTACTTACCAAATGCTTCCTTACTACTTTTTACATTAAAAAATTGTTCTACAGATATTGGGCAATATAATTCAAAGATGAAAACACTTTAAAAAGTTGTACAATAGAATTAGAAGATGAAATAAGATACTATATGACGAATGAGAAAACAAGTTTGTACCAAAGATACAAAGATGTATCAAAATATCCTGAAAGATTGGAGAGAAACACAACTTTCAGTTTTAATTTTGTGTGATATTAAGGTTTAAGTCCTTACTTAGATTTGAAGCTTGGGATACTCTCACTGTATCTCTTAAACTATTCTGTCACAGAGTTGCTGAAAGGATAATTTTGGTGATTTTTAAACTGCTTGCAGGAAGTTCGGGATAATACTAATTTAACTTTATCTCTAGTGTGCCATTCTCCACTTAATCTCTGTTTATATTTTGCTTAACTTCCAAAGGATTTGTGAATTCCAAGCAATTAGGATTCAGAGAGATTAGTTTGTGACTGATTTCATGTTTTCAAAGGAAGTTTTTTTCCATTACTGTTGTGCTCTGGAAAACCTTTAAATAATTAAAAACAGCACAGAGCCTAGTATCTGGATAAGACAGAGTTGATTAAATTAAGAGTACATTTAATTATATTGCCTCAACAAGTGTTTTATCCTATTTTAAGAATGAATATAAACTGAAAGCTACAATATGCTATACTTTTTTCATATATATATTGGTTATTTTTATGGGAACAACCTCAAAAAAACCAATGTCACAGAGAATGCACAGGTGGGTCTATTGAAATGTTATATCAAGAATGAATGAAAACACACAGACACACAAGTTTACTTTCACAACAATCCTGTTAGATTGATGACCTATGATTGATTGATGAAATTAGATTGATGGCCTATGTAACAAGTCCAGAGTCACTTAGGGGCTTCATAGCTGACCTAGCATTTGAATCGTTGAATTGTTTATTTGTAATTCAATGCTTTAGTAAATATGTCCACTGATTCTGAAGTCAACGTTATTTATTTTGTTAATTTTACTTATCCCAAGCAAGTATTAGCTTGGTGTACATTGGGCTTCTTTTGCTAAAAAAAAAAAAAGAGGTGGAGTAAAGGGTATTTAGAGTAACATCTAAATAAATCAGGGATGAGTTAATTTTCACTGCCCCTTTCCATTAACTCAGCTTTCAGTGTGTAGTGTGGACTACTGGAATAACATCATCAAAATGGCTCATCTATGAATGTGAGCTCATGCTTAGAGGTAGAATAAATCAGGTATCATTATTTATTGTTGTTTGAATTCCTTCTAGATCAGTGTCCAGAAGACTAGGTGCCTAATACCATTTGCACTCAATGTCTATTTGTAGAAGCTCTTTAAATGATTAAACTCTCATTGATCACTGTGAAATAATATTACCAAGCTACTTGTTATTGAGGTATTCTTTTGTGGATGTCATCTGATTGTCTATCAGGAACTGTATGTCTGAACTCATACTATCAGTGATAGTATCTAGCCATCTTGTCTTTTCCTGACATAATCATTTTATATATATTCAGCATATTCCTTCCTTCCTTCCTACTATCCATCCATCCATCTCCAGTAAATGATTACCTAAGGTTTCCTTTGAATTATATCATTAGTCTTGGCAATATATTTTCAGTTCTTTATGTTTTTCCCAGCAATTTTAATTCCAATTTTTATTTCCTCTCATCTGGCTTTGCTCATGATATATTGTATTTTACATTAAATGAGATAGAATATAGACTTTCCCAACATCAAAACATTTAGCTATATACATCATTTTAACTGATGCTTCCTAACCACTATGTAAATTCTTCAATAGGGATATGGGATGTTTATGAGGGCCATCCATAATTGGTTCCAATCTACAGGGGAAAAAAGGGCTTAGAATTATCCATTACAAATCTATGTATTTATTTGAACCCTGTGTGCATTTTTACAGAATCGTTATTCGAATAAGTGTTAAAACATGGGTTCAAACATGTTTACATGAGCTGTACAACAATAAAATGTACATTTAAGAATAGGAAAGCTGCATTCTGCAGCCAGAAAGTCAGTTTAAAAGATCTGTGTTGCCTGTACTATATTTTACATAACATTGTTGAAAATCTATGTTGTAGCACTTCATAGTAACAAAGTTCATTTTGGGATTAGAGATACCTTCACATACTGTCTCCATTTTTAAGCCTCAACAAAACCTATCTACAGCCTAAGGAAGGATACTTTCTCTCCATTTTTAAAATCACCTTAGCCTCTCTGGAGCCTAGTGGGAAACTAGGTCTATATTTGGCTGACAGCAGATCTGTTCTGTAATTTTCAATTCTTTTGCAAGCAGTTTTACAAATTCTCGAAATGTAGCTGTTAATTAAGGTCCATGCCAACCTGAACAATTTTGAATTGTGAGTGGGAAGGAGCAAATTAACCCCTTGCAGATAGGCTGAGGATGGTAAAGCAGACAGAGTCTTGACTATCGTCTGAAGCAACATCTTTTGAAAACCATAGCTGGAAGAGTTCATAGGAACAAGTCCAAGAGTTTAAAATCAGAGAGCAATTGATACAGTAGAGAAGAAGGAAAGTGTGATGTCAAACAGGTACAGATCAATGTTGTTTCCCACGAGAACCCCAGGCTTGATTGATTAATGGAGTAAATAGCACTTAGATTTATATACGCTTCACAGTCCTCTCTAAGTGGTTTACAGAGTCAGCATATTGACCCCCAACAATCTGGGTCTTCATTTAACTGACCTCTGGAAGCATGGAAGGATGAGTCAACCTTGAGCAGGTAGGAAATCGAACTGCTAACAGCCAGCAATCAGCAGAAGTAGGCTACGGTACTGCATTCTAACCACTGCGCCACCACGGCTCATTGCCATTTCTTCTTAAGAAATCACACACAGCTTTCCTTCTCAGATCTTTTAAACTGCTATCTTGTTCTAGCATTAGGTATTAATCAAGACAGATTGCACACTTTGATGAAGGGAATCACATTGCTTTTGCTGAGAGAACTCTGTCAAAGCAAATCTCAGTTGCCTTGTTCTGGCTTTAAATTAATGCATAAAAAAACAACAGTCATTTATATACTGGGATGATAGTTAATTATAAACCCTTAGATTTGGTGCATTCTATTTTATTTATATCAGCAAGATTTCTTATCGTAAGATGCAAATATATGCACAAGATACTTTTGCAAGAACATCATTCCTATTTGGAAATGAACAACTACTCTTGACATAAATGAGTTTAGATAATAAGAAAATGTCACAAATGAATATATTGAAATAAGATTAAAACATACCACACATGTTCCTCCGTTCTGCTAAAGTAGGATTGCTCTGTGAAACCTAAAAACCAGCAAATCTAAATGCCATATTTTTTTCAGAATTATGGACCCTGGACCTTTACCCCATAACAAATCAGTTAGTACTTTGTTGTTTTGCTATGTGATTGCATCACAGCCTTTCTGCATCCGTGGTACTGTATTCCAAAAGCAACGGTAAAAGTATTATTCTTCTTTAAACTGCCACATTTCTACATTTCAGATGATTCAATAAAAAACAGGTCAGCCTCCAGGCAAATACTTCATATCTCATAATGCAGATTGGTCATAGCTGGATTAAAGGGGGGGAATCTGATTTTTTCAGTTGCAAAGAATGCTTAGCTTTAGGACTAAGCTTGTGCCCATCAGGTAGCCAGATACCTATATTATACTACTGAAATAGCAAGAAATATAAGCAACATGCATTTTAATGTGGAAAACATTCTTTAATATAAGCAGATGCTCTCTTTCCTCCTTTAGTTGTGATGAAGATGGAGTTGGAAGGGAGCTTGGAGCATATCTACTCCCACACTCTGTAATATGCAAGCAAACCAATGAAAGTGGCTATCCGGATTCTTCTTAAAAACTTCCAGAGATGAAAAACAACATTTGCGAATCACTGATAGGCCCTTCCAGTGTTGTACAGATCTTACCATCAGGAAGTTTATCCCTGCATATAAATAAAATCGCAGAAGCTATAACTTCTATTCATCATTTCTAATCCTAGTTTATACAGCAATAGAATATAATTCCAGACCATATTACTTAAGGCAGTGGTCCCCAACCCCCGGTCCGCGGACCGGTGCCGGGCCGTGGAGTACCTGGCACCGGGCCGCGCAGCGGCCGGGGGACATAAACGCTGCAGCGCAAAGGCTCCTGGGCCGTGCGCAATGGGCCGTGCGCAAAAGCTCCTGGGCCGTGCCCCCACCCCTGCGCGCGCTCAGCGGGCCACGGCGATAAAAAGGTTGGGGACCACTGACTTAAGGCACCCTTCTAAGGTATCTGAACCCTATTGTCATATCTCCCTTCACTCTTTTTTTCTTGAGACCAAACTTCCCAGGTTCCTTTCAGCCTGCCCCATAGGGCATGTCGTGAAGCCCCTGTATTGTTTTTGTCACCTTCCTCTGAACCTTTTCTAACCTATCAATATCTTTCTGGAGATATGATGCCTAGAATGCTTAAAGCTGTTGATCTATTTAGACACTCAGTTTTCACCAGATGAGACAAATATTATTTAAAAAATTGAACCCAAAAGACACGCATATTTTTCTTCTGTGATCACAACTTAAGTATTCTTAGGAATATAAAAGGAAATTCAAATGAGAATTTTCTATAAATTCTATTAACTATTTCTGGATGATTCTACAGCATCTAGAAAATAAAACAAATGGTCCAAAGTTTTATCAGTTCCTACAGCTGACAAGATATAGTTAAAGGTACATTTTATTTCAGTGTTCATTCTTTCATTGCTACTGGGGAAAGTAATCCCTATTCATTTACTAGGGATAATGTGTACAACGTTTGGAAACAAGCTAAATAGAAGCAATCCATCGAAGCATGAAGATTATGTTGCAAGTGTCTGCAACAGCAGCAATATGCAGACCAACTTTGGTGTGACTTTAACAGAATAAAACTGCTGAATGAAAATTATTTCAGTATCCATGGCAGTAAGTGGAAGCCTTTTCATATCTCACTGTAGGGATGAAAGTTTCTGACTCAGCAGCACTCATTAATTCACAATTCAGAAATAAAACTAATGATGTTCACAAGTAGCTAAGCTTTCATCTGATTTCTACAGAAACAAAATAATTTCATCCTTGTGGCTCTCAACTTTTTTCTAATAAAATCCCACAAAGCTTTTGCTTAATGAGTTAAAATGAAGAAGTTATGGACTTTACTACTATCGTGTTTCCCCGAAAATAAGACCCAATTTTATTTACTGTTGTGGACCAAAATAAGCACTAGGGTTTATTTTTGGGGAAATACGATTTCAGGGTGATCAGCCTGGGTGGGTGCCCCACCCTTGAAATGCACACAAGAACCAGCAAGTGCACAGGGACCGATGGTATCCAGCAGCAGCTGTAGCCCGTCGGTCCCTTGGTCAGTGCACTGTGGGGCTGCACAGAGTGGAAGGCATGGAGCAGAGGGCAGGCAATCCCAATGCGTAGAGTGGAAGGCAGGCAATCCAGATGTGATGTGTGGGCTGCAGACAAGCCAAGAGACATGAAGATGAGCCTCTGACAGCTAACTGCCACTCCGGCCCACCACTGCTCAGCTTTCCCATGGACCGCATGGCACATCCAGATTGCCTGCCTCTCCCCATGCTTCTGCTTTCACCTGCTGCAGGTACTCAACTCACCTGTGCTACAAGGGCTGTGGCTGCTGACAGACACCATTGGCACCACATGTGCTTGCCACCTCCTATGCTGGCTACGTCCACCCCCTTCACTAGAACTTATTTTTTGGGCAGGGCTTATATTAGGCGCAGGTGTGTTATATTAGGCTAGGGCTTATTTTCAGGATAGGTCCTATCTTTGGAGAAACTCAGTAGCTTTAGTCATAACCATGGCATAAAACAGCATTTCCGGCTAATAGTAAAGGCAATACCAGTCAATTTTAATAACATGCAAAAAATATTGGAACTATTTTCCCAAGTGACATGTTTTTTACACTAACAGCATGACTCTGTCTTACAAACTGAGCTGTGACAAAAATAGAGTTTGTGTTGCTCTTTTTTTTTTCCAACCTGTTGTTGCAATGATTTTTTATAGCATCAGCCAAAGCCTTGAAGGATAAAGTCCCCATCAGGTACTTATGAAAAGCATATGTCTTCTTTGGGGGAGCGGCATTGGCAGCCTCCCATTAATTTCCTATATCACACTTACGTATCCTTAGGAAATCTTGAAGGAGGAGTACTTATTCCCTATTGTGCCATATAACAGAATTCCTGCCATAGCTTTTCTGATGTCTCACAGAGTAAAAAGCTGATTGTCAGAAATCAAGCACCTCTTAGAAACACAGATCTAACTGAACAGTATGGTCATATAGCTAAGGGTAGTTAGAGCAGAAAGAGTGTCATTTATTTGGATCCAGGTGGTTCTTTATCCAGGTGGACCCATTGGCAAGAAAAACTGTCATACTGTTTTTCCAAAACCAGATTGGAAAAATAGTATATTTGATGACCTTTAGCACCTCTTCATTCCCTTTGTTTTAAGTTGCTTATGCTTTTGGTTTGAGATGAATTAACAACTTTCATGAGAGCTTGGCACACCCATCAATTAGCTATTCATGACAAGTGACATTTTCCATACCATGTTATCTCCTTGATGTCTCTTATCTATACAATATACTAGGCAGAAAGAGAAACCAGTTTTAATCAGCTAATGGGTCACGTTCTTTCTTTTGGCTTGTATTTGGCACAGAAAATTCCAGCAGGACTAATGGAAGTCTTAGACCAGGTTAACATCTTTCAATAAATTAAAGTATGAGACTTTGGTTGAGTTATTAAGCTATGTGAATTCAACTTTCAATTTGGAAACCATGTTTTATGGTGTAACATAATGAAGAAGCCTAAACCATTAAAAAAAATATGAATTCAAAGCAAAATAGATAAGTAAATCATGATTTAATGAGAATGTGAAAATCCACTCATAACTTCAAATTCTTGAGAACCTGTGTAATGTAAATATTCATCCTATCAAGAACCACAAAATGGGATAAATAGAGGCTATACTCAAAAGAATAATGAACAAGAATTACATTTAATTGAATTCAATTCAAGTTTTTTAAATGACATACAGATATTATTATTTTCTGTCCTATTAAAAGTTACAGTTTGGTGACAATTGGAGAGGTCTGGATTTATGCTTCTTTTTTAACCAAACCTCTGAATCGCTTGCCAAGAACCCGTCGATTTGGGGAAACAGGGCTTCTTGAAAGACTTGGGGCGTTTGCCGGGACAGCGGTTGCTCAAGATAGGCAGTGGGCATTTTCGGCATGGTTGGCAATGCGGGATGTCTTTCCGACGGACTCTTTCGCTTTGCTCTGCTCTTGGCATGGCAATGCCCCTTCCTCTTCTACACGTACTTAGAATTTTGTTTGCTTTGGTTTGTGTGTACTTTACAGTCAGCTTTTTGGTTCCGGGAGAATGCCAGGACAAGTCCTTGGAGTTTTCTTGGCAAGATTCCAGAAGTCATTTGCCATTGCCAGCTTCCTAGGGCTGAGAGAGAGTGTCTTGCCCAAGCTGGCTGCATGCCTAAAGCAACTCTAGAATTCATGGTTTTCTGGGGCCTTAAGCACTACACCAAACCGGCTCTCACTCTGTCTCGCATTAATTCTTTTTTTTTATTATTCTATCTTTTTGAATGTTAGGTTGCTACCTTCTCTCCCTCGATTTTGCACCTCAAGTGTTGGATCCTCAGCTCGACCAGCTTCCTTTTCAAATTCTTGAGAACTTCTGTAATGTAAGTATTCATCCTGTCAAGAACCACAGAATGGAGTAAATAGAGGCTATACTCAAAAGAAGAATGAACAAGAACTACATTTAATTGAATTCAATTCAAGTTTTTTAAAATGAGATACAGATATTAGTATTTTCTGTCCTATTAAAAGTTATAGTTTGGTGACAATTGGAGAGGTCTGGAGTTATCTCCAAGGTTTGATGGGACCATGTAAATCTCTAGCCTCATTTAATCTCTCTGTTCTAGAATATCCTATGTTTTGACTTCTACAGCACCACCTGTGTCTGCAACTTTCAGTTCCTACTGTTCCCCTTACAGCAATATCATTAGCTGATGTGGTTTTTACCAAGCTAGATCCAGATTGTGCTTATAGATATAAGGAAAATAAGTTTATCAAATATTCTTAAGCATTTAAAATTTAGCCTTCTCACAGGTTGCTCTATATGTCGATACCCTCGTTATGTCTATACCCTGAACAGTATGTACATGGACACCCAATACTCCACATGCCTGGGAGGAGCCAAGAAATAATTTATCTCACATTGTGAAATCTCTGGAATAGTGAAAAGAATCCAAATGAATGCTATTTATGTATTTAATTAATTAATTAATTAAATTCTCCCAGGGACTCTGGAAGGCTGATTGGTTCTCGATTTGGACAAACAAGAAGTTCTGTTGGTTAACTATATATCTACACACACAAAAGAAGAACCATATATATGATGCTAATTCCTAATTGAAGGAAAATACATGATGCTAATTCCTATTTGAATCATGACCTTGTAGCAACTAAGTATTTAAGGCTTGTTCCTATTTGTAACAATGTACTACTTATGTGAATGACAATTTTTGTTGATAGTTTCAGAGTTTTCTTTCTATTAGGACCTTTAGCCCAATATTTGCATCTTTGGTAGCACTAAGACAAAAATCATAGTGTATAAAACAAAGTGGCTGGGATTATAGACCAGGTTAAGCCAAAGGGAACAACCTGCTTCTTGTTTAATCAAACCTCTGAACTGAGAAAAGCCACGATCAGACTTTTTATAGATTTTAATTTGTTTCTTATAGCCACATTACAGGAAGAAGTTTTACACCTTGAGCTCCTCTTTCCTCTCTATCTATTTTTTCCCCTTTATCTCCTCCCCCTCCCCCCCCAGCTATTTGGATAATGGAAATGTCAAATGCAGCTTTAGAGCCCAGTTGGTCTAAAGCAGGAAAATAACATTTTAAAACATGAAGAAAAATCTTCACTCCAACAATCCCAGTAAGCAGAGACAATACTCAGAAGTGTTGGAAGTTGTAATCTAACATCTGGCAGGTCACAGTGGCCCTTTCTGTGCTTAAAAAAAATGCAAGATTCAATTTGCTCCTCTCATTTATAAAAAGCAACAGAAAACTAGTTTGACCTGCTGCATCCATAATATACATATAAAGTCTTTTTATTGCCAAATAATGCACTTAGTATTAGTTTCCAAGCAAAGTAGCTTCCATGACACAGATTAACGTTTTTCTCCCTGAATGTAATTTTTCTGAATACATTTCATAGAAGTAAAAAGAAATTCTACAGAAAATTGTGAATCAAAATTAATAACAAAGAACAAAATAAATGTAAACTCACTTGCATTTTTCAATGAACAATTTCCCTTTTATTCTTCTGTATGAAACTGTTGATAAATTGGGCCAGCAGACAGCATATGTGAAAGAGCAGGCATCTCACTGGAAGAGTACCCGTCTGTGTCCATAAATTCTCAAGTTCTGAAACTGTGAAGAAAAGTTGCTTTCAATCAAATCTGAAGTTCTGATATTTTTTAAAGAAATACTTTTAAAGTATTCTACCCAAATAGAACTTCAGGTATATCTAAAAGGCAACCAGCAATTTGCCACTGGTTTCCCCAAAACTTAACCAGCCTTGATCTTCCTGCCATACTCTCTAATCTTCCCTATAGCTAGACCTTCATTTGGAAATTAATATAGTCTTTGCACTATTTTTTCTTTAAAAAATACTTCATCCTCATACCTCTCCCTTCTCCTCAAAAGACGTTTCCCACTCCAGTTTTGGAACTCCTGTTTTAGACAAATAATGCCTACTAAATTAACTGGTTTCATATGACTATATCGACCATGGTATCTTACTGCACCGGCTGGAGGTGTTAGGAATAGGGGGCACTGTGCTTTGGTGGTTCTCCTCCTTCCTCTCTGACCGTTCGCAGTTTGTGTTGGCAGGGGGGCAGAGGTCGACCTCAAGGCTCCTTATTTGTGGGGTGCCACAAGGGTCAGTCCTCCCACCCCTTCTGTTCAACATTTATGTAAAACCGCTAGGCTAGATCATCCGTGGTTTCCGGGTGAGTGTTCATCAATATGCTGATGACACACAGTTATACATCTCCACCCCAGACCACCCCAATGATGCCCTTACTGTGATGTCCTGTTGCCTGGAGGCCGTGCGGATCTGGATGGGGAGAAACAAGCTCAGACTCAACCCCTCCAAGATCGAGTGGCTGTGACTTCCGGCGTCCCGGTATAGTCGGGGATGAGACCTTACTCCCCACAGAGAGGGCTCGCAACTTGTGTGTCCTCCTAGATTCACGGCTATCTTTAGAAGAGCACATGATGGCCGTGGCCAGGGGGGCCTTTTATCAGGTTCGCCTGATCCGCCAGTTGTGTCTCTTTCTGGTTCGTTCTCACAGGGAGGGACTGCTCAGGGTACCATCAGTCAAATTATGCCGACTGGTGACTCCCAGGGGGAGGGCCTTCTCTGTGACGGCTCCAGCCCTTTGGAATGAACTGCCCCCGGAGATACGGAATATCCCTGATCTCCGTGCTTTCCACCGTGCCCTCAAGACCCTGATGTTCCAACAGGTGGGCTAAACATATGAACATGTGAATGATTTTTAAAAATGTTATCTAATTCTGGGTTTTATTTAATTGGCCAAACTAAGTAATAATTTTAATTAGCAATTTTATGATGTTTGTGTGTCTATATTTTTCTTGGCTGTACACCACCTTGAGTCCTATGGGAGAAAGGCGGTATAGAAATATAATTAATAAATAATAAATAATAAATAATAAATATGAGAAAGCTTACTATCCTGGAAGATAACTATTTTTATTGTTTGATTGCTGATTGACCTTTGTTATGATAGTAAAGTAAACATGGAATTAGCTAAAACAAGATGTACTGTACAAATAGCAAGTAAGAACATTTACAAAAGTCAGAAGGCAGACATATAATTATAATTTTATGAAAATAATTGTACAATCATATTCACTTTTCACCCCAACTGAAGACTTCAAAATAAGAGTAAACATACATGGGAAACTGCTGTAAAGCTTTGTAATCCTAGACAGATTTGCCATAAAAAAGTCACACTTGCATTAGGAAACTGGGCAGAAACTGCAGTATCTGCAGTATCAGTCACTTACATGTCCTTCTAGGTAACTGATACAGAAACAAGATCCCTCTGAAAAATAGCAATATAAAGTTTGAGGCGACGATATAAAATACTTTAGCACCATTTAATGTTGCTGTGGATGTGCATTTTTTTTCTTTTTTAAGAATTACCCTATCTTAAAATTAAAAAAAATAGTCACACTTAAAATTTGTATCTTTGACTTTATGCAAAGAAAGAATCATCAAGTTTTACTGAAAGGTGACTAATTCCAAAACAAAAAAATCCAATATCTTTATTATAATTAATTAAAATTCAGCAAATTATGAACAAGGCTTTTGCCTCAAAACTTCATCAGACTGGATGTTAAGCAAGATAGAGAGGGAGAAAGCTGGTCTGATGTTGACAATTAATTTGTTTGTTCTCATTTTGTACTATGCCATCATTGGCTTGAATTGAACTGAATTGAATCTACTGAATAAACCACAACTCAGTATTGTATATATGGGTCCATAGTAGGTCTACTATAAATAGCAATAGCACGTAGACTTATATACCGCTTCACAGTGCTTTGCAGCCCTCTCTAAGCGGTTTACAGAGTCAGCATATTGCCCCCAACAACCTGGGTCCTCATTATACTGACTTCAGGATGAAGAAAGGTTAAGTTAACCTTGATTGTTCGTGAAAAATCAAACTACCAAACTGCTGGCAGCCAGCAGTCAGCAGAAGTAGCTTGCAGTACTGCATTCTAACCACTGCCTCACCACAGCTCGTAAATCAAACATATTAGCTGATGGTTTTGTTCTGTGTTCCACTCTAGCCACTCTGATTATGCAAAAGAGTTTGAAAACCTAACTGTAATCATTATGCACTAATTGGCATATTTCTAACTGGCAGATTTCTAACTACATCAACAACAAAGACGAAAAAGCCATCCTTAACTCTCCTGTTTTCTCACTTCTTCTGCAATCAGACTGGTACTGTATACACCAAAGGATAGCTATCAGCAGATGATACCATTCTACTTTGAAGTCTGAGATTCACATCCTGTCTCCAGATTCTTGCTTCTCATGGCTATTAGAGGTCTATCTTATATGTCTAGCACCATATCTGGATACAGCTGTGACCACTGGTGAGGGCCAGTCGTCACAGCTCCTGCAGCTGCACTGGGCCAGGGCAAACAAGCAGTGGAGGAGCCCAGGCACAAAAGTTACCTGCCTCTACATCTTATAAGTGTTTCAGGGTGACATGGCTTTCAGGCTACAGGTCCACCCACAGGTTAATCCAGTTCCATGGGCAGAGCAGGCAAAGGGATTTTTGGAGGGGAAGGGACAGAAGGTCTACTACTCAATGGCTAAAATAGGTGGGGATTAGCAGACAGGAACAGACGGGTTTGATTTTACTGCCCTATTCCTCCATGTTTTGTCAATGCAAAGAACTACAGTATTTCCAAAAAAACAGACTCCTCCAGCTCATTCAACAGGATTCCACTTGCAATGATAATCTAAGGTCTGAATGTGGAGGCACCCAAAGTTGATCTTATAATTAGCTGGTAGCTCCTTTCAACTGATCGGGCAGGGAAGGCAATTGTGCACTGCACAACTTTCTTTTCTGCAGGCTGCAAACTTAGAAACTCTACCTACGTAGGCTTTCCGCCAGCCTTAAAAAAAGGGGGGGGTGGGAGAGGATCAGGCCCGGGAAGAAGACAAGGTGCGATGCAGAGAACTTTCTTGGGCGGAGAACTCAGCGCTCCTCGCGAACCGGCCGGAGACTCCTGAAAGGGAGCCGCTTGCAGAGCGGGCGGGGCAACCCATCACCACTCTGGGGAAGGAAAGGGCCGGGGCTGCCTGGCTCGCGGGTAGGTCGAGAAGTTCGCGAGGCGGGGCTCCGGCAGCCGCGCACCGAAGCAGGCAGGCTGGGGAAGTTGCACCTCGTCGCGGGAGGCGAGCGCTCCGCCACAGAAGCCTCTTTCCTGATCGGGAGTTGGGCACCTCCGCCGCGCTCCCCCTGCGAAGGAACCGCGGGGCGCCTAACCGGAGCGGGCGTGTGAGACCTGGCCCTTGCTCGCCGGTCCAAGTCCCTGCTGAAGTGCTCTTAGGATGAGGTAAAGCTGGTGGCTGCTTGGCCAACATCGCTTGCCAACAACCCATCGATTTGGGGAAACGGGGCTTCTTGGAAGACTTGGGGCGTTCGCCGGGACAGCGGCTGCTCAAGATAGGCGGTGGGCATTTTCGGCACGGTTGGCAATGCGGGACGCCTTTCCGACGGACTCTTTCGCTTCGCTCTGCTCTTGGCATGGCAATGCCCCTTCCTCTTCTACACTTACCTAGAGTTTTGTTTGCTTTGGTTTGTACTTTACAGTCAGCTTTTGGGTTCCGGGAGGCTGCCAAGACAAGTCCTTGGAGTTTTCTTGACAAGATTCCAGAAGTCGTTTGCCATTGCCAGCTTCCTAGAGCTGAGAGAGAGTGTCTGGCCCAAGCTGGCTGCGTGCCTAAGGCAACCCTAGAACTCATGGTTTTCTGGGGCCTTAAGCACTACACCAAACCGGCTCTCATTCTGTCTCGCGTTAATTCTTTTATTTATATTATTCTATCTTTTTGAATGTTAGGTTCCTACCTTCCCTCCCTCGATTTTTCACCTCAAGTGTTGGACCCTCAACTCAACCAGCTTCCTTTGAGAAGGAACCAGGGACTATAATTCGAGATTGCACCTCTGAGCCCCCCACTCCCCACCCCCGTCTGTCATTGGAGAGTATTATAATAACTTTGAATGACTTTATAGGATTACCCGACTTGCTCGAGGCTACGTCAGCAAAGCGTTTTAAATGTTGGTAACCCGCTAAATAAATTCTCTTTTTCGCTGTGAAAGTTTGAATATTAAGAAATGCTGGGTTCGTTGTTATTGACCAAGCTTTCCCCTAAATTGCCTTGACACTCTATTGCTGTTTCCCTACTCTGCAATGCAAAAGCTTCCCAAAAGCATTACCTGTGGAGCCAACTCAACACTATTCTTTATTATTTTCCTTTCATAGCATTATCTTTCCCAAGACACTTCCCCACTCCAAGAGCAGAATCCTTTAAGAAGTTGTAAAATTTCTTCATAATTATAAAAAAGCTTTTGTAGCCAAGTAAGTCACTTTTGTACTGCTTTAAAGCAAAATAACCTGAAATTGGTGGTTTTTACATATATATATAAATTTGGAGACTACCCATCTCACTCATAATGACTTTTGGTGACTTAATGGCTTTTAATGCATTTATAGTGGGTGCTTTCTAACATAGTTTGTTTTTCTATTATAAGTATGTGTGTAGCACTCATTTTATTCCAAGAGAATGCAATGATTGTGCTGTTGCCAGAAATCCATAAATTGAAGTTTTCTTTAAATGTAATAATTTTAGTCAGGAATATAAAAATTGTGAGGAAATTAAATGAAGTTTAGAATTGTTGTTAGTTGCGAAGTCGTGTCCAACCCATCCAACCCCATGGACAATGTTCCTCCAGGCCTTCCTGTCCTCTACCATCCTCTGGAGTCCATTTAAGCTCACGCCTACTGCTTCAGTGTCTCCATCCAGCCACCTCATGCTCTGTGGTCCCTTTCTTTCTTTTGCCCTCAATCTTTCCCAGCATTAGGCTCTTCTCCAGTGAGTCCTTCCTTCTCATTAAGCGCCAAAGTATTTCAGTTTCATCTTCAGGATCTGGCCTTCTAAAGAGCAGTCAGGGTTGATCTCCTCTAGGACTGACTGGTTTGATCGCCTTGCAGTCCAAGGGACTCGCAGGAGTCTTCTCCAGCACCATAGTTCAAAGGCCTCAATTCTTTGATGCTCAGCCTTCCTTATGGTCCAACTTTTACAACCATATATTGCAACTGGGAAAACCATAGCCTTGACTATATGCACTTTTGTTGGCAGAGTGATGTCTCTGCTTTTTAGTATGCTGTCTAACTTTGCCATAGCTTTCCTCCCCAGGAGCACCTTTTAATTTCTTGGCTGTAGTCCCCATGTGCGCTGATCTTGGTGCCCAGGAAAATAAAATCTGTCACTACCTCCATTTCTTCCCCATATATTTGCCAGGAATTGAGAGGGCCGGGAGCCATGATCTTAGTTTTCTTAATGTTGAGTTTCAAGCCAACTTTTGTACTCTCGTTCTTCACCAGCATCAAGAGTTCCTCTGCGCTTTCTGCCATTAGAGTGGTATCATCTGCATATCTGAGATTGTTGATATTTTTCCTGGTAACCTTAATTCCAGTTTGTGATTCATCTAGCCCTGCTTTTCTCATGATGTGCTCTGCATATAAGCTAAACAGGCAGGGTGACAGTATACAGCCTTGCTGAACAGGATAAAAACTAGATAGTCATAAAAGTAATCCCTTTGGTTCATTGTAATGGTTGCTCACTATGCAAAGATAGAAATGTAAAAAACCTTTCTTAAGGAATTGAAATATTTACATTCTATGTAAAAGTAAATTATTTTAAATATCTTATAATCCAGTTCCTTAACACTGGCTTTAATTTTTGTTTCTTTTGTGCAGATAACCTGGTTGATCTCAGTGAAGCTCATTTATAAATTGTCTGTGGCACTTCAGAGTTGCCTGAAAATTACTTTCAGAGACACTTTATTAGTCTAATGCAGCAGAAATGTGACTCTCACAAAACTTTGAAGTCTTGAAAAATTTGTTATTGTATATCCCAAAGGTGCTTTTTTCCTCCCAAATGGCAACTACACTTTTTATTTTTCTTGAAGACATTTCACTTCACCTCTGAAGAGCTTCTTCATTTCTAACTAATTTCTAACTAACTAATCATTCTAAGAAGGATTTATACTTCTTAAAAGAATTTTCGGGTCCCTTTTCCAGGACATTGCAAGCAAATAAAACTCAAGGCATAATGCTGGTAGAAAGGAGAAGATTCATTTGTTCCCAAAAGCTAAGAGGTTTGAGGGTAACTACAGAGAAAATGAGGTACAGAGAGTTTGTTCTATAGGAGGACTGGTCCTTAGTGTGAGCCTGGGAGGAGAGGGTAAGTGGTTTGTATGTGCTGGTTGTAGTGTGAGACTCTTAAAAGGTCAATCTTAATTTCCTTCCTGATACCAATTGGCTTGCCTTTTTTTGTGTAGATGGTGTTTGGGCAATCTATTTGTGGGTGTGGGGAAGTGTGACTGAACAGGTTCTTTGTCTGGTTAACTACTCTTGCTCAGGTACTTGGATTTGGTACTTGGTTTTGACTTGTTAATTGATAGCTTAGCAGAAGTGCAATTCAACAATCTATTGTGACAAGGTATTTCCAATAATTTCAATGGATCATAGATTTGTGTTAAAGGTTAAGGGACAGCTGAGACAGTGAAATAAATAAAGTTAATTTTGAATAAACAATATCCTATAGTTATTATTGATTATTAAAATAACATTCTTCTCCCAACTCTTTTCAGTCATCCAGTCATTAACACTAAGATTTGTTGACAACACCTGGGGGTTAATCTGTGTCCTCAGAGTACCTGAGTCAAAGACTGCAAACCAGTGTGGAACTATCTTGGGACTGCTGAAAGGACTGCATTGTTGACAGGAGATAAGTGGTGTGTGGTATCTCCCTGCCACCCACCCACTTATCTCCTGTTTACAATGCAATCCTTGAAACTGCTTATCTTTTAGAATAGAATAGAATAGAATAGAATAGAATAGAATAGAATAGAATAGAATAGAATAGAATAGAATAGAATAGAATTTTTTATTGGCCAAGTGTGATTGGACACACAAGGAATTTGTCTTGGTGCATATGCTCTCAGTGTACATAAAAGAAAAGATAGGTTCATCAAGAATCATAAGGTACATCACTTAATGATAGTCATAGGGTACAAATAAGCAATCAGGAAACAATATCAATATACAGTAAATCGTAAGGATACAAGCAACAATGAAGTCCTTTTAGAAGTCTCAAGACAGTTCACACTCATCTGCACTCTGATTCAGGTACTCTGAGGACACAGATTAACCCCCAGGTGGTTTCAATGACTCTCAAAGTGTTAATGACTGGCTGATTGAAAAGAGTATAAAACCTGCCTTTCCTATCAGTCAATTAGAGATGATGAAGCTTCTTGGAGGAAAAGTTAAATGTCTTCAATTTTTAAAAAAATGAAAGTCCAGTTGCTGTTTGGGGCGAAAAAAGCACCTTTGGAACAACCATAACTGAGAATCCCCATGGGCATTTATTATTGTATGTATTCAGGGGTGGGTTCTACTTACCTTTACTACTGGTTCGCAATGGGATCACATGCACAGATCGCTTCTCATGACGTTAGGGTCAGTGGGCAGAGCTCCTGCCGGTTTTACTACTGGTTCTATAGAACCAGTCCGAACTGGGGGAAACCCACCACTGTATGTATTTTAATAAATATGACAAAATGGCCTTTCTCTCTCAGTAATGTCTCTTCTGTTTCTTGTAATTTCCTTTCTCTGCCATCCAGTGTTGATTGCAATAAAGAGACATGTATTACAGAGATTTGGACCTATTTCTTGCGTAGGGATTTTGAAAGTATCCTAAGGGCTGTGTGGTAGTCTAGGACCACACACTCAACAGTTTACAAATGTCTGCATATTACCCCTGACAATCAGGGCCCTCATTTTACTGACCTTGGAAAGATGGAAGGATCAAACTCCTGGCTGTGAGCAGAGTTAGCCTGCAATACGGCATGCTATCAGCTTCGCCACCACAGCTCCTTCCTAATAGAAAGTCTAGCAGAGTCTCTTTCAGACACTATCCAGGTGAATTATAGTATTATCCAGCCATTATTGTGCTGATTTAAAGCCTGTCTTAATTCATCACAGGATTCTAAATTAGTAATGTGAAATGTTTCTTTTTCTGTCATTCAAGGTCAGTGCTTTGATCCATACTTGCACTACTCCTGAGTTTTAAGAACAGAAACCCATTTTTTATGAGTTCATCTGGATATATGAAGACTCTCTTTAAGGGAGATGTGCAAAGAGTAGAGAAGGACATTGGATATAAAACTAGAAAGTGAACAAGTTCCACTTCCTGTCATGTTTTGGTTGAACATGCCATAAGAAACCTTTTGCTAAAGATTTTATATACCAAGAGTATAAATTAAGACTAAAGCTTTCTTCTATAGCTTAAATCCAATACATTCATATAACAAAGAGAACAATTATAGGTATCTTAAATTCTACTGACATCTGCTGCAGTTGGAAACATTTACAAAAGCATATTAGGAGTTTGTTATTAGCTAAGCAGGTATTTTTCCGGTTATAAAATGGAAAGTAGTTGGTGTTCCCTTGTGAAAAGAAATGTAAACATCATTGTTTAAATATTACGCATGTGATAGTGGGAAAGGCAAATTAGGGTGTTCAGTTCTGATTGCACACTAGAATGTCTGCTCCTTAATTCCATTTGTTCATGAATGGATGGATTGGGCAATGGAACTGAACATGTGGGGTCATCCTAAATTTTCTTCCAGTGAAATGACTGTCTTCTGAAGCAGACTGGGAGGGAGGAAAGTCATTCATGTATCCTTGGTTTTAATCTAAAGAGAGAGAGGGAGAAAAGAACAGTAAACAAGCCCTTTGTCCCTTGGTCTTATCCAATCTGCCTTATTTTTCTTATCTGATTCCCCCAATCCAGCATCATTGTCTAACAAGATGAAAAAAAAACCAAACAATTTACATTATGATATATTAAATTAGAGGAACAAAGAGAAATAAAATTGTAGCAAAACAGGTTCCAGATACTTCAGTATTTGTTTACTTCAGTAAAACATTTAACATTTGAATAACAACCCCCCCCCGAAAAGGTTGTCATTTTTTATTACATTGTTTGTTATCAAATTCTTTCTTATTAGATTTATCAAAAAAAAAGGTCTTCAATTTTCTCACAATTTTAAGAGAACCAATTTTGTATATTGGTTAAGTCACTGGGGACCTGGAGGCCATGGGCTGTAGTCCAGTGGTGAGTTTCAAATTTTTTTACTACCGGTTCTGTAGGTGTGGCTTGGTGGGTGTGGCTTGGTGGGCGTGGCAGGGGAAGGTTATTGCAAAATACCCATTTCCTCCCAATCAGCTGGGACTCAGGAGGCAGAGAATAGGTGGGGGTGGGGCCAGTCAGAGGTCGTATTTACTGGTTCTCCGAACTACTCAAAATTTTGGCTACCGGTTTTCCAGAACTGGTCAGAACTTGCTGAAACGCATCTCTGCTGTAGTCCCACCTTAGGTCAGAAACCAACTAGGTGATCTTGAATTAGTCACTTTTACTAGGAAGCAGGTAATGGCAAGCCACTTACAAAATCTTGCCAAGAAAACCGCAGGGACATGTCCAAGCAGATACCAGAAATCAAGACTGACTTGAAGGCACCAAAAACAAAGGATGCACCAAAAACAAATGATGGGTGTGACATGTTGAGGCAGTCCATAGGAATGTAAACAATTCAAAATTATTAAATAAGTTACTTGAAAATCAGTTAATGACATTGTTTTAAAAAGTTGTCAGTAATTAATAATTTGATATTTTATTTCTAAGAGTTGCTTCTGAATATGTATATAGCTAATTTATTTTTATTTTATTTTGCTATTGTAAAATGTAAGAGAAACTATTCTGGATATCTGTTTTAAAAAATAATAAATGGAGCAGTTAGCAGGCTTGTTTTTGTTTCCTGCAGAATTAGAGAAGGGGTACTTAACCTTTTTATTATGCCAATTTTGCAGCTATGTTCTTCTCCCCATGTTTCTTTGCACATTTTCCAGCAAGCAGCAGTTTGAATAAATGGGAATGAGAAAACATAAGAAGCAATTTCTTATGTAATAGTAAATTTGGCCCTAAGTAATGATCAAAATCAGGGGCTATCTGAGACATCTGCATTATTGTTTTAAAGTGTTTGGAACTATAGTTTTGGGATTTGAACCCAGCTAAAATTTTAAAAATGTATCTTGACTCCAGGTTGTTCAGTTCTGATATACAAATATGGGAGTGTTGCAAGAAATATCCATCTGTGTTCAGTTCTAAGTAGGGAGAAAGACACTGGAAACATGGAGGCTGATTGGAAAGATGGTTTGTTGATGGACAAGGCCACATGGGTTTTAGGTCCTGGGCAGCTGAACACATGGAGTGGAGAGTGAGAGCTATTTATACCCTCTCTTGGGCCTTGCCCTTAACCTTCCTATTCCTGTTCCTGTGGAATTCTATTGGTTGTCAGACTCCCATGGGGCTATGCAGGGGTCATAACTAACTTTGTCTCTTTGTCAACCAAGCTCTCAGGTTTGGTTGAAAGTTGGAGGTGATGATGTAATGAAGAGGCTTGTGTTCTAAAAAGGTGTTGGCCAATTCCTATTATGGCTTAATGGCTTTGTCCTGGTTTGGATCTTGAGTGAGGACTAATCTTATCACCCTGAGGCTGAAGGTCTTTTGTTTTGTAGCTAGGATAGCTCAGTCTTTCTGGGGCTATTGACAAAGGTGGGGGCTGCTTTCCAAGAGCATGTTTCTTCTTGTTTCATCCTGGGCGATATAATAGGGCGATTTGTTAATGTTTCCTAAAATATTTCATTCTTCTAGGAGAAGGGTGGGTGCTAATTTTCTACAGGGGAAAACCGTTGAGATTTAGGATTTTTGGAGGCTGAGAAGTACATCAGGACTAAACTTTTTTGATAGTGACATATGGAAAAAGCATAACCCAGAAGTAAATAATGTGTCTTTGTCACATCAGTGTTCTATTGGTGACTACTAAGATCCTTCTGCAGCATGTGTATTCAGAAGGTTTCTTTTGCTCTACATTGCACCCAAAAGTATTCTTACTACCCATCTTTTGTTTGGAAGTCCACCCAGCTGCTCAGAAAAAAAAAGGCAAATATAAGCCAGAGCAGCATAACAGACAAATTGAAATGCAGGGAGCAACAGCACAACTTTACTTCCTAACTTAATGGTTTCTTTTAGCCAATGATAATGTGCCCATGAGCCTCATAGCATATATCGCAGCCTTCTGCCCATGGCATTTAATTTGGGAGGAAGATTAAAAATATGTGTGTTGTTACAGGTATGATCACTTTCCATTTGAGCTGCGCTGGTTACCAACTGTAATTCAAGATGTCAAGAGAAAAGCTTAGATTATGGCCTGGTTACTATGGGATCATATTTCTCCTGTTGTCTTTATTAATAAATAAGGTCTTGATGAATTGGTGAGTTCTGGGTCCCAGCTGTCAAGCAATGACATCATCTGGGACATATGATCCATTCATTCTTGGGAGCTGTGCTTGCCCTGTGGAACAGCATCTCTCTGAGACCCATATGGCTCCAAATCCAGTAGAATTTGATAAAGCTATAAAAATAATGTTTTTTCAACTGACCATAGCCTAGAATGTAGTGATAGTTTTTCTAATGGCAGTTGGTTAGGATTAGGTCTGTTCTATTTATTGTTTGCCAGTATACTTCACGTAGTGTTAATCTTATCTTCCTGTTAGCTTTTACTTTTTTAAACGTGAAACTTTAATTCTATCATGTAATTTAGAGACTCTTTCATGACTGATATGGTGTATAGGTTGATAAATAAGTAAATAAATTCTTATAAAAGTGCTTACTGTCTTAAATGCTGATGTTTTGCAAACTGAACAACAGTATCAAAAACTAATAAGATTCTAAGTAAGATTGGCAAAATCTTGTATAACTTGGCAAACTTGTGAAAAAATGGCTACTAAAATATTATGGGCAACTAACATTTACAAATAATTTATTAAAACATTTTGTTTTTCTTGTGGTAAGTGAATACTAAAATTACATCGGCATTCAGTATTAAAGGCTGCTGTGCAATGGTTTCAATTTTTTAAAACCTTCCAGTTAAAAAGAAAATAACTAAATGAAAATTACCACCAGAGAGACTAATACACACTAATTCAATTATAACCTCATAAGAAAAATCTAGGAACTATTTACGTCATTATGAAGTATCTTTATTGTTAGTTCTTTAACAGAAATTGCTAAAATAGATTTAAAAGGAATTGTATGCTATTAAAAAATTCAAGCTGCTTGATCTAAATATTCTTCCTGTATATATTTAAGGTTTTCAAGATAGCTTATTGTACAGGTCGTCCTCAACTTATGACCCCAATTGACAGTGGTGAAATCCAATTTTTTTTACTACCGGTTCTGTGAGCATGGCTTGGTAGGCATGGCAGGAGAAGGATACTGCAAAATTTCCATTCCCACCCCACTCCAGGGGAAGGATACTGCAAAATCCCCATTCTCTCCCCGCTCCAGGGGGAAGGATATTGCAAAATATCCATTCTCACCCCACTCTGGGGCCAGCCAGAGGTGGTATTTGCTGATTCTCCGAAAACTACTCAAAATTTCCACTACTGGTTCTCCAGAACCTGTCAGAATCTGCTGAATTTCACCCCTGCCAACTGAGCTCAACATTTTTGTTCCTAATTGAGACATTTGTTAAGTGAGTTTTGATCCATTTTACGACTTTTCTTACCACAGTTGTTAAGTGAATCACTGCAGTTGTTAAGTTAACAACAGAGTTGTTAATTGAATCTGGCCTCCCAAGTGATTTTGCTTGTCGAAAAGTCATAAAAGTGATCATATGAGCCCAGGACACTGTAACCATCATAAAAATGAATCAGTTGCCAAGGGTCTGAATTTTGAGCATATGACCATGGGAATATTACAACTGTTGGAAGTGTGAAAAACGATCGTAAGTCACTTATGATCTTCTTTCCAAGAATTAAAATTTCATTTGATATAGCACTTGTATTGAGATAGATTTACACTATCTTATGTTATTGGCCCTTGTCTGACCCTTTACTAAATGTTCTACTACAAAATATAATTTTTCTATTCTAATATTATTGGCCTACAATTAGTTTTCTGATTGCAAGATATGGAATTTGGAAGCTAAAAATAACATACATAGATTGAATATTGGTACAGCTATTTAAATAAATAAATAAATAAATAAAAGACCATCCTGAAGCTTTTAAGATTTCGTTTCAGTTCTCTGCTCCAAAGCATGGTTTTTGCTCTTCTCTTAAAGTCTGCAAAAATGATCACTTTTGCTGTTACCAGACCAATGCATTTCACAGAATAAAAAGAAACATGTGATACCTAATCTTTGTACTGCAATCGTGTGCATAATTGCTTAGAAGTAAGCTCCACTGATCACAAATGAGAATTTTTGCAGAAGCATGCATAACATTGGTCCTTCTTTGTTTTGTAAAACCATTTGTTTTAGCTAAACTAAGTTTGCCTATAATTGCCTCAATTAAATGAAAATTATTGTCTTAGCTGGTGGCTTTTAGATTTTGTCTCCATACTACTTTCTGCTCTATTGGTTTTACATTTTGCCAAAGGTTATAGGCTAAATCAAAGTGTGTCAATATTAACAATGTTAATAATACAGTAGTTTTCTTCTGTATATTAAAATGTTAATGGAAAGCCTTTCTTTCTGCACTGAATATTTCAACTCATACATAGTGTCTAAATAGCCAGTGTAGGAAGCTAGCATCCATCCCTTCCTAGAAGAATGAAATATTTTAGGAAATATTAAAAAAGCAGAATATTATGTTTCCCTGGATGAGAAATGGAGAAGCATGTTTTAAAGACGAAGCAGCTCCCACCTTCTTGCTCCCCCCCACCCTTTGTCAATGGGCCAGAGGCAGAAATTCAATTCCTCTCATCTTCCTCTTCCTCTCACCTCAGATGATGACCATCATCTGCAACACAATAGGACCCATCTAGCAACAGAAACTAACACAATAGGACCCATCTAGCAACAGAAACTCACCACATGGCACCTGGGAAGATTATATCAGCCAGCAAGGCTAGCTAAGACCCCCACCCCTGGGAGTCTGACAACCAATCAGGATACTCTTTCAGGGCCCCAGGAAGTTCAAAGCCACAGAGGGCAAAAAAAAACGGGGACTCGCTGCATCTCGCCCCTTTTCTGTTTAGGAGCTCAAACCATGTGATCCTGTCCACCATTAAACCATCTTTCCAAGCATTCCATGTTTCCAGTGTCTTTTTTCCCCACTTGGAACTGAACCCAGAAAGATAATTTTTCTAACACCAGTATTCTCTAATGAGATGGTATGGGAAAATAAGGAGAACAAATTCCAAAGATTGTCATGCTTTGGGAAAGCTGTCCTTAATTTTGTGTATGCTTAATACAAGTACTCCTCAACTTACAACAGTTTGCTTAGTGACTGTTCGAAATTACAATAGCACTGAAAAAAGTGAATAATGGCAGTTTTTCATACGACCGTTGCAGCATTTCCACGCTGACGTGATCAAAATTCAGGCACTTGCTAACTGACTCATATTTATGATGGTCATGTGATCCCCTTTCGTGACCTTTTGAGAAGTAAAGTCAATAGAATAGCTAGATTCATTTAACAATCATGTTACTGGTACTAACTTAACAACTGCAGTGATTCACTTAACAACCATGGCAAGAAAGGTTGTAAAATGCAGCAAAACTCACTTAACAGCTGTCTTACTTAGCAACAGAAATTTTGGGCTCAATGCTTATGGTCATAAATTGAGGACTACCTGTATGCTTAATAGAAATAATAATACCTTAAATATAGGGTTTTGTTTGCATGCTGAATTTTGGAATGGATTTTGTCAATGGTAAACAATTCTGAGATGAAGTGATTGGTTATTGGTCTACTTATTCATAAAAAGAAATCAGTGTTTTCTATAGAAGAATTTCATGCAGCTTATAAAATCCATGTCTTCAGCACAGGAGCCACCAGTGGTGAAATCTAAAATTTGTTAGGTTCTGTGGGCGTGGCTTGGTGGGGGGGGGGTAATGTGACTGGGTGGGCATGGCCAATTTTTTTTTAACTTTTAAAACCATTTTTTCTATAACCTCTTCAGCGAAGAGGTTGTAAAAAAATGCTTTCAAAAGCTCTGACAATCCCAGCTGAGTTGCCTGATCAGCAGAGGCTTTTTTTCTTTTAAATGCCTCTGACAATCCAAGCTGAATTGCCTGATTGTCAGAGGCATTTTTTTCTCTTAAAAGCCTCTGACGATCCCAGCTGAGTTGCCTGATCGTCAGAGGCATTTAAAAGAAAAAAAAGCCTCTGCCAATCAGGCAACTCAGCTGGGATCGTCAGAGCCTTTTTGAAAGCATTTTTTCTACAACCTCTGAAGATGATCCCAGTTGAGCCACGCGATCATCAGAGCCTTTTTTTTTTTTACTTTTAAAAGCATTTTTTTGGCCGAAGAGGTTGTAGAAAAAATGCTTTTAAAAGTAAAAAAAAAAGCCTCTGATGATTGTGCGGCTCAGCTGGGCATGGGGAGGGGGCAGGGATTTTTGCTACCAGTTCTCCTAACCACCCGCCTCCATCGCTACCGGATCGGGTGATCCGGTCCGAACGGGGAGCATTTCACCCCTGGGAGCCACCTCATCTAAACAGCTGACTTTCCACCTGCCTCCATCGCTACCGGATCGGGTGATCCGGTCCGAACCGGGAGCATTTCACCCCTGGGAGCAACCTCATCTAAACAGCTGACTTTCAGCTTCTTGTCATTTTGAAGTACAAAACTCAGATATTGTAATTTATACCTAAACAGGTTTAATAAATAATCAAAACCTAATGATTCTCCAAAGAATAAAATTAGAAAATCCCTGTTCTATCTATTTTGCATTCATACATAGGGTGAATCCCTGACTGATTGAACTGGAGACGATAGACATTTGAGGATTTGTGGCACAGAAAGTGATATACTTTAGTCTATTCCTAAGCAGGATGCTAAGGACATAAAAGAATTCTTACAGAGTGCTCTAATAGAAGAGTCAACCCCTGCTATGTTTGACACAGAAGGCAATGATCTATCTTGGTGTCATAGTCATGGATTTAATGAGGCTTATAAGCACAGGCTGTAGATCAGAAATCATTGCATTAACTGCTCAGATTAATCAAGATGACACTTGCTAAAATCTTATATAGAATAACAGATGCAAAACTGCATCTAATGTGCAGATAGTTTGAGCCTGAAGTGTACAACTTTTAATTAAAACTTAACAGAATAGAATTTCAAATACCACATATTTTAATTAGGATTACTGCCAAACTTCTAAAATGGAAATTGCCCTAAATTCATCACTGTTCCAAAATGACATAGTATTTTACAATAGCTGTATGTAGTAAAATCTGAATTACTTAAGTCAAAACTTTTGCTTGTTGATCTGAAAATGCTTAAGTATCACTGATTGTTTCATGCCGACAAATGTTCTGTCAGGACTAACATATCCTGAGAATAATGCTCTCTATATTGTTCTTATGGTGGCCCATTTTGGTAAGAGAATTGGAGAACAGCACCAAAAACTAGCAAAGTTGCAAAGAAGCAAGAGAAGAGTAAGCCATAAACTAGCTCTAAAAATGAAAAATTAATAAAGTAGTAAAATGAACAGCATGTTTTATAAAAACCTTACTTGGAAATGCCTAAAAACAATCCTATATAAAAAAGAAGCAAATAATAAAACAGATGGTTTATTTTCTATACATAATAGTTGCTAAATATAATTCAACATGATTTTTTTAAAATGTACCATTTGGAGGCTTTATTGATTTATGCCAAACTATTTTTACTATTGAAGTTGGTGGAGAAAACCTCTCTGCATGAGGACCAGTGGTGGGATTCAACATTTTTTACTACCGGTTCTGTGGGTGTGGCTTGGTGGGCGAGGCATGGCTTGGTGGGCGTGGCAGGAGAGGGATACTATAAAATTTCCATTCCCTCCACAGGCCAAGGGAAGGTTACTGCAAAGTCTCCATTTCTCCGATCAGCTGGGACTTGGGAGGCAGAGAATAGATGGGAGCGGGGCCAGTCAGTGGTATTTACCGGTTTTCCGAACTACTCAAAATTTCCGCTACTGGTTCTCCAGAACTGGTCAGAACCTGCTGAATACCACTTCTGATGAGGACCCATTTAACATTGTTCTATATCTCATGAAACATTGGCTAAGATGTAGAAATGTATTTGGGTGACACCTTTCTTAATTTTCAAAGAAGTTTGCCAAGCAGTATGGAGAAAATAAAGAAAGTTGCTTAAAAACAATCCAAAGGCCCGTACTTTTTGCATACTCTTTTAGATCCTGACCATTATGTAAGTGAATACAAATTAAAGTTCACACGTCATTAAAATAAAGGGTGAAATTTAGCTGATGACAATTTCCTTCAAAATCCAAAAGATTGTCAGGGCAAAGATCATCATTGATGTTACTTTAGCTTCACAAATCTATTCGAGCATCCTAACATTTCCCAGCTTTAGGGCCTGTTATGTCAAAGATAATGTCTATCATTCTAAGGAATATGGCTAAGGATAGCATGAAATCTATGCATACCTTGAGTCTAGAAGTTGGGAAAAACTGTATTAGAGAGAGAAAATAAAGATCATTTTTACCAACCTCTTTAGATATTTAGGTAATTGTAATAGAATTTTTCAGAGAAGATCCTTAAAATGGAATGCAAGAATTTTCTGTGCAAAATCACTGCCATTTCTTATATGTTATATATTTCATGGGCAGCATTTAATTATCATGCCATTTTTTCCGTGTCTCTTTACTGATGCTTAATTTATTGACCAATTTTAAAATTTTATTTTTTATTTTAATTTAAATGATGCTTATTTTTTCATCAGAAGAGGCAGCAAGTTAAATGTCAGCAACTGCAACTCTTTATTCTGGCTTCTGGCGGGCCTCAGGAATTCATCTATTGATGTTAGGCCACTGCAAAAGGCAGAATATAATTTCTTTCTGTCTTTTAAAATTATTTAGAAAGTGTTTAATAGTGAAAATGTATTCAGAAGCTTCCAAGGGGCAAACTCTTTTGATCTCCACCATTCCAAACTTCCAGACTTCCCAAAGCACTTTACACTGCCTTTGGGGGAAGCATTATTTTTTCTTACTTTTATTTTTATAAATATCTCAAGGCAGCAAGCATACCTAATATTCCTATTTTCCCCACAAAAACAACTCTATGAGGTGGGATGCACTGAGGGAGTGTGACTGGCCCAGACACCCAGCCAGCTCTCATGCCTAAGGCAGGACTAGAATTCACTGTCTCCTGCTTTCTAGCTTGGTGTCTTAACTGCTAGCTCAAGCTGGCTGTTTTGAGCAAAATTTTGGGAGTTGAGATTTTTAATGGTGAAATTGAAACTGTTTTGATTCCCAGAAGGGTTCCACTCCCATCCTTAATTTTAAAATAAAACTGTAAAAAAAAAAATCTCAACATTGTGAAATTTCAGCCGCATTATCTCAAGGTTCTGGGAAGGTGTGAATGAACAACTGGAAACTGTATTGAGTTGACAGGCCTGATAACACATTGCTTAAAAAGCTGATATTTTTGTAGATTGTATTGATCTCATGTAGTCCTAACTAATTGATTCTCAATAATGCTATAACTTGTTCACAGGCCTGTTCAATAGAAATTTCTCTATCAGGATGTCAAACAAAACAAAAAATACTTTGAAATGGTTGTTTTCAAATAGTCTCTTTATATTTTTGTTATTTTTGTCATAATCTACCAGAAAGTTCTTTAAATATAATTACTATTACACTCTGCTTCCAGAAGGGACTAAGAAGTTTAATATTCCCTCTGTAGTATAGTCAACTGAATAATAATGTGCTAGGACTGCAAACACATTGTAGTCTTAGTTTTTCATGCAGTCTACAGACCATTTTCACATTGCATTTTTGTCAGCTATAACATCCTGCTGTGTTTGATGGCAGAAGAAAGGAATTTAAATTAATAATTTCCTTCTGATGCTCTGAGTTGCAAGTAAGGTTATTCTTCAACATGCTTTCAGATTGAGCATATTTTACTTAAACCCACTGGAAAGAATCTGGCTTTTAAGAAGGTTTGTCTTAATTAGTGTCTGTGAAATTGGCTAATAGATTAATATATACTGTACACTGTATAGCTATTGATAGGAGTTACTTTTAGATTTACTTTTGGCATATAAAAGTATAGCTAAGAATGAATAACTTGTATTAGCTTCCTCTGGTATCTCCAAAAAGTTTGGTTTAGCAGTCTATCTCATTAACCTTGCAGTGCAAATTCTGTTATTTGCCTTTTCAACTAACCTAACATATGCAATCAGAGAGGTCCATAAATAAGTCCATGAAAAACTAAGCAGTGAGCCTGTGGAAAAAGTGAGTATTTAATCTGGCTGGTAGACAGGACGCAGGCACAAAATCAGATACAGGAGATTTTTTAAGATACTATTTTCAACTAAGTGGTATGTGTGAAAATAACATAATAATCATAACCAGAGTAGATGAGGATGGAATTTTCCTTGTTAGGAATCTGACTTTGATTGGATTTGTAAAACCTAAAATAAGTGTAAGAAGTTTTACATGCCTAGTTTGTTGTTTACATAGCATTTTGCTTTATTAAAAAGATACTGCTGAAATTGGCAGACTTTGAGGAGTCCAAGAGGTTTCAAAACAAGCGGCTGGGGTCTCCGAGATACCACCTGGACCAGATTTGTTCATGTTATTGTGATATATTAGGTGTTTTAGTTTTGTTTGTATTTGTACAGGCCTATAAAATGATTTATTTACTTGATATGAGGACTAAGTGGCTAACCAGCTTCTGATATTACAAGTAACTATTTTTTGATGTGATGTAGATGGAGAGCTCCAGAGAGCGCACAAAAACATCTCTTATTGTGCTATGAGCAATGGTGAAATCCTCCGTGGATTACCACCAGTTCGCCACCCATGCATGCACAGTGCACACCAAATGCAAGCTGCGTGGGCATGTGCAGTATGCACCAAACGCACACTGCATGTGCACACATGCACAGTGCATACCAAACGTGTGCTTTGCATGGGAAAAAAAAGGCTTAACAAGATAAGTAGAACAGCGAGGGGCTAACAGCTTTGCCGCACGATTTAGATTCGCTAGAAAACAGAATTTCCTGCTTTCTAGCGAATATAAATCGTACGGCACAGCTGATTGTCAGAAATACCGGTTCAGATGAACTGGTAGCTTTTTTTAACTACTGGTTCACCCGAACTGGTGAGCTTTTTTTTACTACCAGTTTGCCCAAACCGGTGGCTTTTATCATTACTGGTTCACCTGAACCGGTACAAACCGGTAGCATTTCAACCCTGGCTATGAGTAAACATGGGTACCAGTGCTCATGTTGGATCCCAAGAAGTGGGCTCTGCCTGTGTCTATAGGTGTGTTTTGCTATAAAAAAGAAAAGAAATAGGGAAGTTTCTGGGAGAAAAGCTTGAATAAGGAATAGACCACTGATAGGCTCCTGGCCTCAGCATAAACCCTCACATAGATGAGTTTTCTACTACTGTTTTACAGACTAAAATAAAAACAGAAAATATTAAAAAGACTTCATTTTTCCATAAGAGTTCATTGTTGGAGAAAGAAGGAACTAGAAGGTTGAATAATTATTGTCTTGATTAAATTTTTTGCTCACTTTTGTGTTATATTCATGCCCTTCTGAATATTTTTCCTGCTGATTCAGATGATAGCTCTTTGTTCCAGTTTCATACCTTCAATATATCTGATAAATATTGTCACAATGCTTTCAATTAAAATACTAACATAGATCTATGTGAAGTTAGTGAACATTTTATCTTACCTCCAGGCTGTATGTTGATATTGGAAGTGTGTGAAAAAAACATTTGTGGTATTGCAAATTAAACGTAATTGAAGTGGAACAAATTTCCTTTCCTTTGAAATACATATTTCTACAAAATGGCAAGTTGTTGGATACAAAGCTGTTGTTTGGTAACAGCTTCATTAAAAAATGAAGATAAATATTTTTTTTAAATCTGCCTTTGTTTTATATGTCATCCAAGCATGCACGAGCAAGCAATAGAAACTGTTGGAGCACTGTAGATTAATATGCTTCTGTGGTTCATAAATCTAAGCAATCACTCATTAGTATGTAGAGTGTTTTGATTCAGTTTCTTTTGACCTTAAGGTCCTTAAATTAAGCTTCCTAACACTGCTAGGAATATGAGAACACCTGCCTACTTTGTGAATCTTGACGTAGGAATCATAGAGGTGTTTTAAATTCTAAGGTTGATTACAGAAAGTGGTTAAAATATAATTATCTGTGCATAAAAGTTGTAGGAGAAATGGAAAATAATAGAAAATCAATTGTTTTTATTGTATCTTTCCAGATCATATTTTCTAGAAAAACCAGAGGAGAAAAAAATATGCAGAATTTCTGAAAAGTGAACTATGCCCTCTTATGGAGTTGTTCAAAAGTAGGGCCATGAATCTGAAACTAATATATGTATCTGTACTGGCGTTTGGAGTAGCAGGTCTAATTGTCTTCACATATCTGCAAAGCTGCATTGAAGATCAACGTACAGGTAAAATAAATAATACTGATATTAATAACTTTCTTAATTAAGTTACAAATGTCTGGAAATTTCTTCCACAGAGCGAAAAAAGGCATGTAGCTTTGATATTGAGGGAGGCTATATTTAAAAAAAAAAAAAAAGGTCTGGAAATACATGCTTGAATTTCAAGAAAGTTGAATTTAGTAAACTCAGATAAAATGCTAAACTATATTCTAGAAATTAAATATGTAGCAATAGAGAAAAGAATCCATAACAAGTATTGAGGAGAAATCACTGAAAATACAATAACTATTCCAAGAAAAATGAAAGACATCTAAAGTGAGTGCATCAAAAATGGGAATGGTTACAACCAAGAGGTGTTTAAGAATTTGATTGAAGGAAGACTGTTAAGCATAAGTATTGCTTAGCAATCTATGTATCCATAAAGCAGATCCAATATATTCTGGGATAACACAATTGCTACACATTCTGGGAAAAGACTCATTTGGTTGAAGAAGCTGCAAATAGATGTTATGTTTGAGCACCAAGGTATCTTTTTGCCTTTGAATCGAAAGCAGACATTTTAAAAAAAAAACCGTCACAGGCTGCAGTGGGAGTTAAACAGGGCAGTTTGTCAAAAGAGACTCAGATGAACAGCATCAATGAATGAACTCATACTATCCATCAATTCCCACTCAAAAGTTTGCATAAATCAATATCCCCCCCCCCGTCTCACCCAATCCTGTGTATTATGAAATCGTATTTTATTGGGATATACTGGAAACATGCTGAACTTCTGTGGGGAGGAAGATAACAAGGTGCCATAGATCAAATAAGAGATAATGAATAATAGACCCAATCAATAGTTATCAAACCTGGAAAAGCTGAATCTAGTCTTTAATCTCCAGAATGGAATAGTTTCCCCATTCACTATAATAATCCTTGGTTGTGTTTTTAAAGTGTCTCTTTATTTCCTGTTTCAGTGGCTTGTATCTCATGATAGAGATCCTTAGAAACATGTACATCCATATTGTACATACATGTAGCTTAAGTCTGCAGCGAGTACATAGGTGATTAAATATAAATTAGTTCATATTAAATAACATAGTCTTTTGAGAAAATCTAAATGACAACCTAGAGTATGTTCAGAAATTTAATTCACTTTCAGAGTGGAGGAAATATGCACGTTTCAGCACCATTCAGAGTGGATTGAAATCAGCAAAACGATGGACAGAGTATTGCAGCTCCTCTTTTGACCACAAATATGCAGTTGATGTTATTGGTACATTATCTCAAAATGACAGTAGAAAGACGATGAAAACCAGTAGAGACCTTTTATTATTCCAAATGATTGTTTGGAATTGGAATCTCTGTTTAATTATCTATAACTAAGAATTCATACACAGTTGAATTTCAAAGAAGTCAGATTGAATAAGTCATTTGAAATGAAATCTCTTGATTAATTAATATTTTTGTGAGCGCGCGCTCACATTTTTGGTGTTGGGCGAACCGGTAGGTAAATTATGTGAATCCCACCTCTGATCCAGATATATTTATCAAGTAAGAAGTTTAAAATTCTGAAATTTGGAACTGAGTTGCCCTATGTTCATTGGAAATAAGAGGAAAAAACTTCTGAAAGTAAAAGAGTGGGTGTTAGCTGTATTTGGGGATCTATTCAGTACATCTGATTCTTATTTATTCATTTATGCTTTTATTTATTCATTCTATTTCTATAACCACCCATCTCAGCCAAGTGACTCTGGGTGGCTTACAGCTCTAAGACTATAAAACAGTTAAGACAATTACAACATCCAAACAATAAATACATACAACAACATCAAATAAATACTAAATAGGAGAGGAGAGAAGACCAAGCCCTGAGGCACCTCACAAAGTACAGACCATATTTATTTATTTATTTATTTATTTTATCATACTTATATGCCGTCCTTCTCCCTAAGGACTTGGGGCGGCTCACAGAATTAAACGATAAGAACAATAAAATAGACTACTAAAAACAATCAATTTAAAATCTCCCAATTAAAATCACCCATCAGATCAGCAGATTTGTTGGAAAAGCCATGTCTTCAGGTCACAGCAGAAAGAGTGGAGGTCGGGGGCCGTCCGGAGCCCCGTGGGTAATCCATTCCAGAGGGTCAGTGCGCCGACAGAGAACGCCCTCATCCTAGGCACCACCAGCTGATATTGTCTGGCCGATGGCACCCAGAGGAGGGCTGTCCTATGTGAGCGCATAGGGCGGTGGGCGGCCGGCAGAAGGTGGTCCTGCAAATACCTCGGGCCCATGCCATGTAGGGCTTTATAGGTAAGTTCCAGCACCTTGAAGCTAATCCAAAGGACCACCGGTAACCAGTGCAGCTCCAGGGTCCTCTGACATTGTCACATAACCATACTGTCACCATCCTCCCCAAAAAGGAATTTTTGAACTGGATGAAAAGTGTTCAGCTTAGTTGGGTTGAGTGATAGTTCTTTGAGGAGGAGGTCTATCACCAACTCTTTAAGAGTCAGTGAGATCACTCCCTCTCTCAAGAAGGAATCATAAATCCCCTTCCACACAGCCTTAATAAGGCAGTAAGGGTATATATCAATATACAAGTGGCCAGACTAGCAGGTGAGAGGGTCCTATCCCCTTCCTCAAACTTTTCCCAGGTCATCTTGCAAGACATAGACTCCACCACCTCTGTTGATTCTGCTTTAGATCTGGAGTTCAAAGTAAAGTGAATTTAAGTGACTTTGTCCATCAGATATGGAATGTATTCTTCACAACAAGCTTAGAGGTCATCTTTGGTATTGCTCCCACCATGGAGAGACCGAAAAATAGTCACTGGATGACTATTGGTGGGTGCAATAAGGATGAAGAAATAATTGTATCTCACCACCTTACTTCTACAAGGTAGGCAATAATAGAAGCTGTAGCTGATATCTGATCATGTTCATTTAACTTGTTAACTTCTAAACTTTCTTTTCTGTTCCTGTCTCTCCCTCCTATCTCAACCTGGCTCTTTTTTCCTCCCTTTAGTTGTTCTGCTGGAAGGAGAGATATGAATGTGGCCACATTAGTATGGTTTTTTTTTTTTTTCTGTGTAAAAGAAAGCTGTTGTTACATGCAGTTAATTACTATACATGGAACAGATAGTTTAAATTTCTGCTGAGGCATCCCCCCTGTATAATTTTACAAGTTTTAATCCCAGCACCTCTTCTCTCTCTTTCTCTCTGCTCTTCCTTTGTGATCTTCCTTTTGGTTTAAATATGATAGTAGGTTTTGATACTAATTTAAGCAAGAAACTAATTCATGCTTATAGAAATGGAATCAAAACTAAATATCTTAAATTCTATACGTTGCATTATTTATCTTCTTTTGGCATGTTTTATTTCTTTGTCACTTATATATTGAAATTAATTCTATTAGATGTTTCTCTTTCTCTTTTTTGTTTTGAAATTTACTTAAAATTTATTTTGATACAATTCTCTATTTACCATTTTTTCTGTGTAATAGTATATTATTATTTTCTTTTCTTTTAATCATACAAGCTTCATTTTTATTTTCCCTTAAACTCTCTTCTTCCTTTTTTCCCCCCTTTATACAGATGGTTAAACTTGGGACAGGGATCTTAGTATTTTTTTAAAAATCTGAACAGTAGTAGACTAGAAGTAGTTTAATAAAATTATCATGAGAAGATGGAGGTTGTGGGAATATGTCCTTATAACTTTCATTTCATTTAAGAATGACTGCTGAAGCAGACCAGAGGTCCAATTTAGGCAAAGTTTATTTTTTTCAAACAGCAAGCCCTGCAGTCAGATGTCAGAGAAACCAAATTATAAGCTTTTCATAATGCCAGAGATATTGTCTGCTTGTGGGTAGAAAAACTATTGCTTTTCCTCAGGCTTCAATGTTGAAGTCAAGTGAGATTATTGCATTATCAGTCCTTTCCCACCATGTGCCTTACTATGTAAACAAGCTCTTCATTTTTCAATATGGAAGTCCCCTCCACAAGATTATTCACTTCCATCCTTAGGATCTATTTTTATTTCTTTTATTTCATTTTGCCTTTCCTGGGTGTCCCAAAGGTGCTTTTTCAAGAGTCAACTGTTGCCTTTTGAAAAAGCATCTTTGGGACAACCATGACCTGGATGACTGAGAATCTCCATAGACAATTTCCTGGGTGGATATAAGGTTAGGAATGTGAGGAAGGAGAAGGGTAGGATAAGATAATTTTTTTTACTGCTGACAATGTTGGTGTCTTACAATTTGAATTAGTTTGAACTTCTTGTAAAAATATTCATCTATTCAATATATTGTGAGGTAGCCTAAATGCATCTTTTATATACTTTCTTCCATTCATAAGAAATATTGCATTCCAGTAAAGCACCTTCTGGAATTCCTTGAATTTTTGTTCAAAGGATAAATGGTGCACAGGGAAAGCTCATATAAGATTGGAAATGCTTGCTAGTAATAATTTATATGTTATATGTTATGGCCCAATAGTGTATAACTGTTTTCTATTGGAAACAAAGATAGATGGAATATTTCTGACTATCTGCTTCAGAATCTGAGTTGCATGTGATCTTAGTATCCAGAAAAATAACAATTCACACTTTCAAGTCTTCTCCATGATCAACGTATGAGTTCATGTTAGACAAGGGAACATAATCAAAATCAGTCTTCACCGAAAGATTGTAGAGCTGTAATGGCGCTTTGATCTAGAAATAAGTTGCCAGGTACATCTGTTAAGCATTTAGCTAAAATATTCGGATCTGCTATATAATATCTGCTATCCTTGGTTATCTGAGAAGAAATGTTTTGTTGTCTAATAGAGAATTCATAATGTACTATTTCTCAGATAACATTTTATTAGCTACAGGTACTTTATTTAAAAAAAAAATAGCAGAGTATATAAATTATCATAGTTAAATTTAGTTTTCTTTGTGTGTTTCCAAAGTTCTGGGAGATTCTAAGTTGGAAACAAAAAACTTATAATCTTTGGATATCTGGAGAATTCTTTTCAGGGGAATTACTTGCAGTCAACAAGGCTTATCCAAAGATAAGATATCTTCCACTTCTTCGGTTGACATATTTTATCTTGCATGGTTGGCGTTTGATCCAAATTGCTTTAAACATGTGAAAAAGTTATTCCATATGAAAGATTACCTGAAGTATCCATATAGACTGATTTTGATAGGAGCAACATCCAAATGACAAATTCAGTGAAGGGCTGAAATGACAGTGACAAATGATAATGAATAGCCTGGATTGGGGAAAGATAATTTTGTGCCATAAAGATCATCCTTGAGTCCAACTTTTAAATGAACAATTAGCCCTTTCATTAGTGTGATAAATGAGGAAGCAAACAGTGTATTTAACACCTGTCTAAAAAAAGGGGGGGGACATAATAGCAAGAAACCTGCAAAATCTAAATCTGAAAAGACATTAACATGGGATTCGTTTCAGAAAACACATTTATAATGATATAAAATGTAAATATAACATATGAATATCAACATGTTTTCAGTACTTTACATTTATTTGCAGGAAACAGATTTATCTTAATAGTTAGAACCAAAATGCAGAACCATCTGTCTGAAAGTGGCCATTTGAGAGGCATTTCTGCATAAACAGGATTTTCCTGCCATTTAAATGATAGCAGCAGCCCATGTGTGGGTATATGTGCTTAAAGGTTAAGTTTTATTTCTAATCTTTCTTTTTACAGAATACTTTTTATAGAATACTTTTCTAAAGTATTTTGATGGCTGTTGTACCATTAATGTGTTTGCTGCATTTTAGGCTACCGTGGTTGAAAAGTCTAGTAAATCACAAAAATAATAATGTATATAGTAAGTACCAGAAGGACAGAACAGAACTGTTTAGATAAACATATTGTAGAATCAATTTTCTTCTCTGAGTGATTTATTAAACAGAAAAGGCATTTATAAATTCAGTAATTGGAAGCTTCAGTGCTATGCAGGTGCAAAATAACTTGAGTAACAGCTATGAATTCAGAATGTCTTTTGAGCTGTTGTAAGATATGAGAATCAGGATTGATTGCTATTAAAATAATGCAAGATTAAATAGATTTCTGTAAGATTTTCCATTATGAAATCCATGTATTTATCAAGCATATATTGTATGTATATAATGTATACATGTTAAAAATAATAAGAAACTTTTACTTTTCTACAATTAAAATGAAGCCATTGGAGATGAATGAACTGACCCACCATACAAATATTTATTTACTAATTGAAAATATCTGTTAAAGGAATTAATATTACACTTCCTCTCTCTCCCTGTCTTTCTCTCGCTCTCTTTATGTTATAGTAAGAATATAAGAATATAAACATATCATAATGGAACATATGCTATAGTATTGTAACCTTAGATGAATGCCTTAGCATCTGAGCGAATAAGAAGATTCTGCAATATTACATTATATGTAAGGAGGGAAAAATTTCCAGTACTTTGCAATCATGGAAAGGGGGGATTATTTGTTTTATTTTATTTTATTTTATTTTATTTTATTTTATTTTATTTTATTTTATTTTATTTTATTTATTTTAATTTTATTTTATTTTATTATTTTATTTTATTTTATTTTATTATTTTCTGGGACAATTTCAGGGGACAGAAGTTTTAAATAAAAGATACATTCATTATATAGAGTCAGACTTGTTTAATGACTAAGGCACCAGGCTAGAAATCAAGAGACTCTTGAGTTTGAATTGTCTCATAGGCACAAAGTCAGCTTAGGCCAGTTGGTTTCTCTCAGCTCTTGAAAGCACCAATGGCCAACCACTCCTGAAAAACCTTCCCAAGAAAATTGCGTGAACTTGTCCAAAAAGTTGACAAGAGTCAAGACTGACTTGAAGGCATAATAAATAAATAAATTATACTAGATAGACATTACCATTCTTTAATATCATAAAATGTTATTTTTAACTTACATATATTAATATAATTTGTAAAGTGATTTGACAAAATATTGAAAACCATTCAGGATTTTTCCCCTGGAAATGGTTTCACAAACTATCCTATGCAGAAATGAACAAAATCTATCAAGCGATAATGTTGCATACAGAGGGGAGGGAGGGAGGTTTCTGACACTCACTGCCAGCTTCCCACAAGGCTGTTCAATGGAGAAGCCAAAAGAAACTTAAAAATTGCTCCTTCCACTGGTTTTTTGCCTGTCTGTTGTTACTCTGTATTTAAGTGAAGAAATATTTGTGTTACTCTGCATTTAGGTGAAGAAATATCTCTGAAATGATGACGCAGCCCATCACAGGTTATATAATGAAAAGCAATTTAAGCCTTGGATTAGAAATTTTTTTTTGTATTCTGAAGCTTAGTTGCCAGTCACTTTCTCAGGGTCAATTGGTCATCATCTTTTAGGGTTTTGTAATGAAAAGGATTCTATCGAATCTATACAATACAAGGCTACCCATTTTAAGAACACCAGAATTAGCAGTATGAATTCACTTTTCCTGGTAGACTTGTATTAAACTGTTTAATATGTAAACCAGTTGACCACTTGGTGAAGCATACCTTTTCCTCTCTTCAACTACCCATCATATCCCATCAAGTCTCCTCTAAACATAGTGAAACAGTTTCTTTGATCCTTAGAAACACAGTTGTTATTATTGAAGTCCAACACATGCTTAGGAAAGTCTGTCATATTCATTTATATTTTATAATGTTACAATGAGCAAAATATCTTGACTAGGAAAGTATAAGCTTTCATTTTCTTGCTCACTTCAATTTTTATTTTTAAAAAAGTTTATCTTAAAAAGTTGTACAGAAAGACATAAAAACATAAGAAAAATATAATCAACAATAAGTAAGTAAAAAAAGAAAAGTAAGGGGGAATGATATATATTTCACTATATTTATTTATCAAGTTTCAAACAAGGAGATAAAACTACACTGAAGAAAGTAAATGATGATTCTGTAATGTTATAAAATGTCACAAAATCAATGCTAAAAGAATATTGAATTTTTGGGATTAGTAGATAGAATTGCCTTTTCAAAACAGGTTACACATCTCTTCAATACAATCCTAAATATCAGTAACATTACTACTTTTCAAATTTCTCAAACTAATTCTCTTAACAATCTGCCCGGTTGTTTGTTTGGTTGGTTGGTTGGTAGGTTGGTTGGTTAATTGATTGGTTAATTTATTTATTTGTTTGTTTGTTTGTTTGTATATTTATATATTTTATATTTATATACTTATATCCCACCCAAAAAAACATTTTGAAGACCTGCAACCATTAATGTTCCATTATCAGCTGTTCTAATCCTTTAATCCATTAGCCATGAATGCCTTTATTGTCAACTTTTATAATATTCTTTAACTTGTGATACAAAATGAAATGGGTTTAGTTTCAGGCATCAGTTCCATCAAATATAATAGCAAATCCGTTTTCTTAGACAAATCCCAAGAACTTGTTGCTGCTACTGTTATAAATTTTGGAAACAAATTTTTATTTGAAATAGAAAATATTTGAAAGAAAAATATTTAAAATAATTCAATATTGACAAAGAAGGATCTTTGCTCTTCATACTTCAGAACTTATCAATATGTTGAATCGTCCATATAAAAACTGACAATGAAGGCCAAATTATGGCCTTCGAAATGAAGGCCAAGATATGAAGACAATTTATAATGAAAACCCACAATAGTAACGCTAGTAGTGTCAGTAGTAAGGATTGTAAGGTTAAATCAAAAAGCAAAGGGGAAAGTGAGCAACCCTGATGGATATCAAATTTTAATTCAAACATATCTGAAATAAGTAACTTTTGCAGGCTTGCCCAGTTCAGAATGATAAACAGTGAGAATGATAATTTAACGAAGTTCAAGAACATGCTGTTAAAAGTATTAAGGATAACAGATGCCATGGCTGGTTTCTTCTTATATTTTCTTCTAGCGAACCCCACCCAAGGCCTTTTCTGCCGTAGTTGTTAAGTGAATCACTGCAGATGTTAAGTATATCACACAGTTGTTAAGTGAATCCAGCTTTCCCCCATTGACTTTGCTTGTCAGAAGCCAGTGTCAGCCCTGGAGGCCATCTTTTTCTTGGCTCTTTCATTGGGTATGACTTGGAACCCTGACAGCCAGCTGGGAAGGTGGCAAATTGTTGTAAATATATGCCAGTTGCCATGTAGCCAAATTTTGATCATGTGTCCATGGGGATGCTGTAACGATCATAAGTTGCCTTTTTTTCAGCACCACTGTTACTTTGAATGGTCACTAAAAGGATGGATGTAAGCCAAATTCACCTCTAGTGAATTTACTATCATACTAAATCATATCATTTATATATATCATTTAGAGGGAGAAATATGTTAGATTTTCTATTTTTAGAATATTTCGTTATTATTGCCAGAATTTAGGAAGGAAGGAAAGAAGGAGGAAAGGAAGGAAAGAAGGAAGGAAGGAAGGAAGGAAGGAAGGAAGGAAGGAAGGAAGGAAGGAAGGAAGGAAGGGTGGGTCTGCATTTTTAATATAACTTAACTTCACAAAGTTATTTATTTATGAATCTATAACTTTTGCCTTCTGAGGTTTCTGCCATAAGTTTAAAATTAAAGAAAATATAAAATGCTATTCATTTTCTTTCTTTGCTTTAAAAACCCTGTGCTATTTTAATGTATTGATCTAACAATATACAGTATGTTTGCTTACATTATGTTTCCTTTTAGATTTAAGAACAATCATTAAGATTTTGGGGGGGAGGGGGGAGTTCATACATCAAAAGATCTGCTATTTCTATTGTTTATAAATCCAAACACCATTCTATTTATTATTTCTATATAATTTCCTCAAACATAGCTTCCCAAAGTGTAATGACTCCCCTTGCTGGTATATCAAAGTCATGACAAAATTTATTATAGTTTAAAGAATTTCATCTCACTAATCATCAAAATATGCAGTTGCAACAAAGAGCAAAAACCTAAATATTTGAAATAAAATATTTGTAAAAAATGTGCAGTCATAAGTTATTGTCGTAATACTCAGTTTCAGTGCTGTACTGCAGTACAACAAAACACAATGAATAGAAAATACATTTTTATATTAAAAAAATAGCATTTATGCAAGACACTCCTCTTTTTGTTTTAAGTAAGTAATTAAAAAAGTAAGCACACATTTTGTCAAATGCAGTATGAAGATGAATTCATTTCAAATTTGGATGCAAATTGTAGTTTGCCTGATTCAATTTAAATATCAAATTATAATTTGTGACAGTCTAGGAAATTAGGGAGAAATTCAATTTTTTTGATCTTGAGAAAACTAAAAGAATATTAACTAAACTATTAAATATGTTTCTGTGGGAAGTTTTTCATTGAATTGAATCCCAATATGGCTTCCATAAGGAGAAGAACATTTTAATGCTAACATCTGTCAGTCTCAATTGCATTTTCACCCCAATTTATTATATCCTGAAAGCACTTCTTTAGCCCTAAGAATGGGTTTAGGGAATGGCAAAGTGCTATAATGGTATTGGATAAACAGAATTTTCCTTACGCTTCTTTAAATCAATTGTTTATAAACCACTATTCTGCAAAGAAAATCAGTATACAATATGAAGACTTGTAAAATTGGATTACAATAAACAGTATAGGGACACAGTGGCTCAGTAGCTAAGATGCTGAGCTTATCGATTGAAAGGTCGGCAGTTCAGCAGTTCGAATCCCTAGTGCCGCATAACGGGGTGAGCTCCCATTACATGTCCCAGCTTCTGCCAACCTAGCAGTTCGAAAACACATAAAAAATGCAAGTAGAAAAATAGGAACCACCTTCGGTGGGAAGGTAACAGTGTTCCGCATGCCTTTGACGTTTAGTTATGCCGGCCACATGACCATGGAGACGTCTTCAGACAGCACTGGCTCTTCACTTTGAAACGGAGATGAGCATCGCCCCCTAGAGTCAGGAATGATTAGCACATATGTACGAGGGGAATCTTTACCTTAAACAGTAATACACATTACTATAAACTACCGTATTTTTTGGAGTATAAGATGCACCGGAGTATAAGACGCACCTACCTTTTTTGGTGAGGAAAAGAAGAAAAGGAAATATCCCTCTGCCTCTGTGTCTGCCTCTGCTTCTGCCTCTGAGCAATTTTGCCTCATTGCAGCAAACAGCAAACAGCCTGCTTTACTTTCATTTTCGTTTTCAGCATAGCTTGATTAGCACAAGGGGAAAAAAATCTGCTCCAGCAATTTACCTCTTTGCAGCAAGCAGCAGAGCCCTGCACAAAACAGTTGAGAGCAAATCAGCTGAGAGTCAGGAGGCCAATCGAATCAACTTGTGCTAATTAGGCTGTGCTGAAGCTGAAAGGAGATGTTTTTCTTGCTGTTTGCTTGTAAAGAGGTAACTGCTGCAAGGCAGAGGCCAAAGGGTGTGGGCCAGTGGGTTGGTGGGGCTACATTTGGTGTATAAGATGCACCTAAATTTTCACCTCTTTTTAGGGTGGGGAAAAGGTGTGTCTTATACTCCGAAAAATATGATATGTTTTCTGTGTAGCAGAAAAGATACATTTCCTCAACTTTTCTACAATTTGAGAAAAAATAAAAATTCACACAAGTTACCTTAAAGGAAGGTCACAGTTTCAAATGATCAGGTGTGAATCTTAATTGCTTAAAAAGTCCTCTGCAATGTCACGTCCAAATTGAAGAAGGTGAGTTCTTAATGAATCATCCCTGAATGGACCTTCACGTTTAATAATTAAATAATAACAAGTAAGAACAGTCTTACTTGCACCAACAATATGATTAAGCTGCTTAAATCAAAACAGCAACAACAATCCAGAGAGTTTTGTTAAATTATCCTCAAACATTGTTCATGACAACTATAAAAGTGCTATATAATTCAACTAGGCTAATCTGTTCCTTGGCTGCATTCTTCTTGGTTATATATGCAGTTGTGTATTTTGAGAAGACATAGCCAAAATCTCTCTTAAACATGTGCAGTCAGTTGAACTTTTCTTTAGTTTTGTGCTTTTAACATCTGTTTTGTATTACTGCAAGATTAAGTAACATCTTTTTACAGAAGCTATTCATTAGGTTTATGCATATGTGACATTTGGTCATCATCAGCAAACAGGGAACCCTTCTAATGTTTACAGTTGCAAATCAGCTAATTGTGACTGGTTACAATTCATCGGGCTAATCTTATCATAGCAATTTGCTGGGGAATGGCAGCAAAATGGTGAAGGAGAAAGATGTATGCCATTTGTACTCCTACCCTAACCTGCTGCGTCAAAATCCAGAGAAGAATGGACCCACTATTAGTGCAGAAATACTGTACATTAATACATCCATACAGATTGTGAACCAGCTGGATTTTTCTTTTTTCCCTTTAGTTTAACTGATCATCATCTGCCTTTATTTTGTCACTAGAGGGCACTTCACCACACAAAATCATTTTTGTTACTAGAAAATAGCACATCTATTTTAGAGCATAAGATCTATTTTCATGCACCGAAGCATCATAAAAATAATGATTTTGTGCTATTTTAGTCTTAGATACACATGTCTTTCATGTGGTCAGTGTGATATATCAATTATAATGCAAGTTAAACATTTCAAATAGTCCAGTTTGTTTCCATGGAGAACTCTGTTCTATACACTGGCCAGCCTATTTTACAAATACAGGTAGGCCTTGGCTTACAACAGCTCATTTAGTAACTGTTCAAACTTACAACAGCACTGAAAAATGTGACTTACGACCAGAGGTGGGCTAAACTTACTTTACCAAAGGGTTTGCTGATTGTGTACGTGTGTGCACGCCCCTTTGGAAGAGAAATGGAGCTTCAAACATGCTCCTAATCAACTCAGGCAGCTCGGTGAGTACAGCAGGGGCAGCATGGATCACAGCTGGGCCAGCCAACAACCCAGAAAGTTAGTTATAAATGGAAAGCATAGCAGAAGGGCGAGAAGGCGGGCCCAGCCAGCGATCAGAGCTAAGGGTTCGCCCGAACCCTTGCGACCATGCAGCAGCCCACCACTGCTTACAACCATTTTTCACAGTTACTCCCTTTGCAGCATCCTCATGATCATAGTCATGTCCTTACAAGCAAAGTAAATGGGGAAGCTAGGTTCATTTAACAACCGGGCTACAAACTTATCAACAGTGATTCACTTAACAACTGTGGAAGAAAAGTAGTAAAATGGGGCAAAACTCACTTAACAAATGTCTCACTTAACAACAGAAATATTGGGCTCAATTGTGGTTGTAAGCTGAGAACTACCTGTATAATAAATATGTACAACCTCTGACTTATAACAAAGCCTCCATATTGATAAGTCTGTTAATAGAAAATTTAGCATCGAAAGTTAGCATTGGGATTTCTGGGGAAGAAATGGCAAATTGAAGACAATGGCAATGCAAGGAAGAGCTAGAAGTAGACAATTCTTTGTAATTTCTATCCGGACAAAAAGAGCACTTGAGATTGCCCACAAATGTTCCAGACACTTGCTTTTCATAAGGAAACTACAAAACGGTGCTCTCCAGCAGATTAGAGTTCTTGTAGATGAAGGAATAGCCATCTTGCTCAAATCATGGTTGCCTTTAAGGATATTAGTAGGTTCTGATACTTCTTTTTCTAATCACTTTAAAAAATCGCTTGTTAACTGCTTTTCAGTTGGTTTTAAAGGATAAATCCTTAGTGAAAGAAGTTTTAAATACAAGTTTAAGGATTTTTTTTTCTGAAATAAATAGCAAAAGGGTGGTTAAAACTTTTATTTTAGAAAGTTACAAATGGACTAAACCAATTTGAAATAAAAGTTTGCAATTAATTATGGAGAAACCTTGCCACAGGAAAAATTTTTTGTTTGAATTATTTAAAAAATATAATAAGGTAAGAGTTTAAAAATTGGACACTACCTTGAAGTAGAACAAATTAAAGATACAATTAAAAGAGAAGAACGTTCAGGCTGAACCGAATGAAGGAAAATATTTTAACACTGGACATAAAAGGATATTTTGGAACAAGGAACCCAGAAATTAATTAATTAATCTTAATTAAGAATGCCTCTATAGATAGACTCTATTTAAACATTGTTATGGAAGAGGAGACTTTTCTAAAATTCTATTTTCACTTTGTCATTATGGGTTACTTGAGTGTAGATTAACGAGAAAAAAATGAATTTCAACAACTGTAAAATTAAGTTGCAGCATAACAAAATTGACAAAAGTGAAGGGGATCTGAATACTTTCTGAATGCATTGTGTGTGTGTGTGTGTGTGTGTGTGTGTGTGTGTATATGTATATGTGTGTGTGTGTGTTTGTGTGTGTGTGTGTGTGTGTGTCTTCTCAAGTTTTCACTGGTGTGTGTATGTAAAAAGTTAAAATCTCGGGTGTTTTCCCGCGTCATTAAAAGTCTGTTAAAGACCCCTAGCCCACTTTCATGTCTAAGGCAAGAACTCACAGACTCCTGGTTTATAGCCTAACACCGTGATGGCACGTGTGCCGTCTCAAGCCCTCTCTGTGGGCATGCATACAAACAGCCCAGATCAGCTCCATGAAGCTGGGCACCGGTGAGGTCTGGCTTTTTGCCTAGCTTTGTTTGGCTGTCGGGTGGAAACGGACAGGAGCTTGGGGAGGAAGCCTGCATCAAACTAGACTGGGAAAGCTGGCTGTGAAAGGAAGAGAAGCCGGGTGAGCCAGACCCAGATGCTTTCTGAGTCCAGTCATCCCAGAAGAAGCAACATCACATTCTTCCCTCTCTTCTAACCCCCTTCTTCACACGGGATCGCCCAGCAGCGGGAACAGAGAGGGAGAAGGGGGCAGCAGCGGCTGTTAGCATTGAGGGGAGAGTGCCACAAGACTCAAGAAATGGGAGCACACAGGAACACCATGTTGGCACTTTGTGATAAATAAATGGGTTTTGGGTTGCAGTTTGGGCACTCAGTCCCTAAAAGGTTCATCATCACTGGCCTAGCATCTTAACCAATGGATTAAACTGTCTTCTAAACTGAATTCTTCATACTTTGATCCTGGAGTACTTATACTGGACTGTTTTAATGGGGCAATATTACATTGGTGCAATGTATGAAGAAATATCCTGTATTGCATATATGTGTATAATTCTTAATTGTAAACATTTGACATAGAATTGTGGGCACTTTCACCGCACTGAATGTGAAGTACTTATTCAAGAAGTACTTGTTTTTATCTGCTTTTATGTTTTCCAATTAAATCTCCATAATATTTCTGAAATTCTGCATTGTTACAATATTTATTGGCATAACTGAAAAGTTGTTCTTACATTTATTGCTAGATTGCATCAACTGCTAGTAACATGCAGTAGGGCAAATGGCCAAAATTAATTTTCCTCTTATTCTGCCCTGTGGGCCAACTACTTAAATTATGAGAAGACGAAAGATCCCTTGGTGGCTTATTGTTCTTTGCCAATTGGCTGCTGCTGCCAGTTACAATAGGTAAATAAAGCATATTGGGATTTGAATGCGCTTTATTGTGGTGTTGGATCAGGCAGTCAGTGTAAATGTTAATTTAGTAAGATTTGAGTCCATGCTGGGACACAGTTATAGTAATGTCTGTGTTAATTGTTCTTATCTAATTTTGTTAGCTTTTTGCCATGGAAATGTTACCCTACCAATGTTTCTTAATTAACCAAATATATAATCTCTTTTGATGGTTCTTGCAAAAATTAATTAAAAATTAGCCAGATATTTTTGAAATTCCTGTATAACTAATGATGATGTTATCCATTCAGTCATGTCCAACTCTTGGTGGTTCTATGGGCAGCTCTCTCCACATCTTCCAATCTTGCACTTCTTCTTTGAGTTGTTCTATCCTCTGGCTGGTGTCAGCTTTGATGGTGTCCAGCCATCGTGTTCTTTGGTGGCCTGGTTTCCTTTTACTGCTAACTCTTCCAGACATAATTGTTTTCTTCAGTGAATTCTCCTGCATGACATAGCCACAATAAGTGAGATGTGGTTTGGTGATTTCCCTATATAATTACTGAATAAAATTAAGATTGCTATTGGACAGGTAATTCTAGGATATACTGTATTTTTCAGAGTATAAGACACACTTTCCCCCTCCTCCCCAAAAGTGGGTGAAAATTTTGGTGCATCTTATAGACCGAAAACGAGCCCATTTTTGGGCTCCTGAACCTTCCACGTTTCGTGTTTTTGCCCTTCCCAGCTCCGAGAAGCACTCTGCAGTGCTCTGTATGTCCCGTTTTTGCCAAAAATGGGTCCATTTTGGGCTCCCAACCCCCCCTCCCCCATGTATCGTGTTTTTGCCCTCCCTGGCCCCCCAAAGCACTCTGCAGTGCTCCGCACAGCCCGTTTTTGGGCTCCCGAATCCTCCACGTATCACAATTTTGCCCCCCCAGCCCCCAGAAGCATTCTTGCAGGCCAAAAATGGGCACATTTTTGGTGAAAACAGGACACACGGACGGTTCTGGAGGCTAAAAATGGGCCTGTTTTTGGCTTGCAAAGTGCTCCTGGGGGCCAGGGACGGCAAAAACAGGATGTGCGAAAGCCGAAAACTATTTTTTTCTTCTTTTCTTCCTCTAAATCTAGGTGCGTTTTATAGTCCGGTGCATTTTATAATCCGAAAAATATGGTATTTATTACAGTTCTTTGGCTTACTTTTAAGTAAGTAGATTGCATTTTCTGTTTTATCGGTGAAATAAAAGTGGCCTCAGTTAAGAAAGCTTGAATGTCCTGAGTAATAAATGGTGCGATCTTCTGACCAAAAGTGTCCAATTCCAATCCATCTCAATTCACTGGTGTCTAAGATCCTAATTGAAGCCATCACAATTCACCTTCCCTTATATTGAACCGTCCAATGTTCATGGTTCTTACAACACCTCCTGCCATTCTATCTTTGTGCTTTCTAATTTTATTTTCCTGTATGATGACATCAGCAAAAGACATCCCAAAGGCTTTAATCTGACCGTGTGATAAACACCATTAGTACTCTGAAAGACCTTCGGCTATTCCTGAGTAGCATGAGTGCCATCTGACCCGAGGGGGCCATCATCCTGCACTATATCATCAATCATTTTATATTTTCTATCCATGTGGTTTTATTGGTAAAAATACAGAAGTGGTTTACTATTGCCTTCTCCCACACAGTACATATTGATGCCTTTGCCATTGTCACTAAAATGCTTATCTGCCTCCAGCATCTTCCTATATCATCACTGCCCAATATAAATGACTGCTTGCTTTAGCTGGGCAGCTGGAATGACCTTCACGCCTTGTGTGACCCAGCCCAGATTATATACCCTATCACCATTCTCCTCCCTCCCTCCCAGGAATACCACCTCCCACCACAATGACAATGCACGGCAGGACTTGGGGGAGAAAAATCTATGATAATTCAGTTTATTTCTTTATTTTAGCCATGATTAAAATACAATCCTGACTGATAAGATTATGCATCAAAAATATTATTTGTGAAGTTCTTCAGCACAGCACTTCTCTGTTCTTCTTTAAAGTAACATATTTTTAGTCTTCTATGCAATCCTAGGGGAGGGGGAAATGTGGCTCTGGAGAGCCATTAACTTTAATTAATAGTTTCCTTAAAGTCCCATTAAAAGTCTGGAAAAACCAGGTTACTTCAATAAACATCAGAGAGGTACTCACTCATGCAATGTCCAAAGAATTTCATTTAAATCATTTTCAGAGAATATCGCAGTGGTAATAAATATTCCACAGAATTTTATATCCTGAATAGTCCAAAAAGTATTTTCAAGAAATATAAATCGCCTGAAGTGACAGAAAAGTAATGTAGTGACCAGTATAAAAAAGTCAGAATCATAATCTGAATAGCAAATTGAGCAACATAATTTCAGGAGCATTTAGATTTATAAAATTGGTTTTCTACCCCAGGCAATACTGTGTCATATAATCATGGCAACATGTCACAATTAGTGAAGATGTTTCTTTTCTTTTTTAGTCTTGGGAGTTAGTTATCTTTGAAATCCAAAGGGAAACAGTGTTTAAAACAAGCCGGTGTAAACATGTGAATGACACAGTTTATTAAAGAAATAAGGCTGTTTATCAAGCTTACTGAAGTCATCATATTGGAGATAAATAATTAATACTGCTCATTTCTTTTTATCTTCTGTGCATAACAATAAGTGCCACATGGGCAATTTTTAAAAAAATTTCTACCAGTATAGAGAAAAATTTATGGGAACATCAAGAGTATGTATGGAAATAAATGAACAAAAAATGTTCAGTGTGGGATATATGGAAAAATAGTTTCATTCTGACTTGCTCAGCTAAGAAGGGTATGGTTGAACCAACTGCTGATTTTGATCCTGAAAAATTAGGATTTTAGGATTTTTTTTATGAGACTAAACATCATAATTGCCTTACTGTTTTTTAATTCATAGTTTGCAAAACTTAGTCAGTCATGGAATTTGAGTCTTGTGAATAGGCTTCTTAAAATTGCTTTTCAATCTCATTGATTCTCTTTTTTTTCACACATTGGTCTCATTTTTCTAACCCTTCAGGCATTTTTTTTCACATGCTTTTGCTTGCAAAATCCAGGCCTAGGCTGAAACATTTTGCTACTCCAGATAGGGAATTATCACATAGATTAGAGCATGGGTGTTAAACTCAATTGTGTCACGTGATGGGTTTCAGCAGGTTCTGACCAGTTCTGGAGAACCGGTAGCGGAAATTTTGAGTAGTTCGGAGAACCGGTAGTAAAAATTCTAACTGGCCCCGCGCCCATCTATTCTCTGCCTCCCAAATCCCAGTTGATCGGGAGGAAATGAGGATTTTACAATATCCTTCCCCTGCCATGCCCACCAAGCCACACCCACAGAACCGGTAGTAAAAAAAATTTGAAACCCACCACTGCACGTGACATATTGTGATGTATCACAATGTTTTTTGCCTTTGTGGAGCCAGGGTGGGCATGGCCTGAGTGTGAGTCATCCAGCCAGCAGGCAACCAGTTTGACAGGCCTAGAATATCTCACTCGTTCAAATGGTGTAACCTTGTTACATTCAAATCATGACCATAAGGGAGAAAATTCCTTTAACATACGTATCATAGCATTAAACATAAAACAATAACAAAGCAACCAAAACAAAACATTTAAAATGCAAATTATATTCCAAATCTTACACTGTGAAAAGTCTACAAAAAAGATATTGAGATATTAATCAGGAAAAATCCTGATCAATATCTCAACACTCATCTTCCAAGATTCAGGGAACTCAATTACTTAGTATATAAGAATTTGCCTACTGTAAACAAGCATGTTCAGACATTTTAATGTTTCTTCACCTTGGGGCCAGGAGTTCACAGTGACTCATGCAGAATTGGAAACATTAATTCCATCAAAGCAAGAAACTGTTTGGCTGGACAATTTCTAGTTGTATCACATAAATCTTAAATTTTATTCCTTGAGATATTCCAAAATGTTTCCAATTTGAAACATATCAAAATATCTCTCATATAAACTAGTTTAATAAAAATATTAAAGACAATAGAAAAGGGGGAATATCTTTTAAACCTGTTAAGATTAATATTTATGCCCTTTTCAAAGAAAAATGGCAACTAACCTGCCACGTTGTAGAACACTTCTACAATCTGTTAAGAAATTTCATTTTGCTTTGAGTATTCGTATAAGAATTAAAAGATAACCTCCAATAGCTTTGTTGCTATTTCCAAGGGGTCTTGGACATAATATAGACTTTTCTCTGCCATTTGAATAGTTTTTTTAAAAAAAATGCTGTTAAAATGCTTATTTAAAAGATACTCTTGTAAAGTTCTTTTTGTATGACTCAGGCCATTTGTTCTACATCTGATACTTGGGATATATAAAGCTTCTAATCCTGATGCTTTTCAACACAGCCTGAATGTGAAAATAGATGTAGTAGAAACTTCATGCTAACAGACATTAGTGGTGGGTTTCAAAAATTTTTACTACTGATTCTGTGGGTCTGGCTTGGTGGGCATGGCAGTAGAAGGATACTGTAAAATCTCCATTCCCAGCCCAATCCAGGGGAAGGATACTGTAAAATCTCCATTCCCTCCCAATCCAGGGAAAGGATACTGCAAAATTCCCATTTCCTCCCAATCAGCTGGGACTTGGGAGGCAGAGAATAGATGGGGGTGGGGCCAGTCAGAATTTTTACTACCGGTTCTCCAAACTACTCAAAATTTTCGCTACCAGTTCTCCAGAACTGGTCAGAACCTGCGGAAACCCACCTCTGATCTACATACTGAATCTACAGATTCAGAAATGTGCTTACTGCAAAAATACCTGATGCTAACAGACAATACAATTCTGTTATAAGTGAACTTTTTTTAAAATAACTAGTGAACTATTGGGTCCACTTTTTAAGACGTTAGTTTGTGGATTTTGTTGTTGTTTAGACTGATGCAAAAGCAACAATTCATAATGGCTTCTCTGATCTCACTCTGGATCCCTACCAAGACATCTTTAGAGATAGTTTTTCTGAATTCTAATTCCTGCCTTGTTACTTGATTTTTATCTTTTGCTTTTCAACCTGATTTTGCTTTACAAATAAATTGCATTTATAGACTTTCAGTTTCACAACTTCATGAGAGTTTCTGACTAACAACGCTAAGGAATGAAACTGCATTTGAAGTGAATGCTCTGCCACTGATTTATGGTAGCAGAATGAGATTGTAAAGAAAATATCGGACAATTTACTGGCAAAAAAGCTTGGTTCAGATTATTTCAGTTCAGTTTTTTCAATACATTTTCCAAACTGAACAAATTCTTCTATTCATTTTTAAAAGGCACTCCATCAAACTATATCATGTGCTCTTAGTCTGGCTGAGCATGCTGGGAATTGAAGTTCATACATCTTAAACTTGCCAAGGTTGAGAAACATTGTACTAATCAGTAACACTGGAGAAGAAAAATGTGAGCATCCCAGACTAATTGCTTTCTTGAAGTAATTGTTTCCTGTGGCAATTCAAATTATAATTTCTCTATTTTCATATGAAAAATAAATTTGCTTTACTTGTGATCTTCCTATATATGTCTCTGAACTTCAAAACATAAAAGAATACTGGCATGATCTCCTGCATTTACAAAACTAACGTTTCCACTCGTGAATGACCTTTAGCAAGAAATTTGCTATAAATGCAGCTGAGTCTGTGTTTCAAAAAGGTCAGAATGCAGCTATGCCAAATGTAGGTAACACTATATCTGTGCAGTAGCTGATTTGCTGAAAGTCTTTGTGTAGTGTTGGCACAATCATCATTCAAATTTATGTATTAAGAAATAATTTAAAAGTTATGCCTGGAACTGGCTTGCTTCCATTTTCTAGGCATTTGTATTTTGCAACAAATGAAACGCTTTGGATGATGCTTCTTTATTGTATATTAATAAAAACTCAGAGGCACGGAAGAAATTAAAATGTGTTTACAGCTTTTTTCACTGAGCCTGTACTTTCAATATTTTAATCTCCGCTTGCCACCTTAATCAGGGAAAGTATTTATGTTCAGTTGTACTTTTCCTACAAATGCAATTTACCATTCAGTTCAATAAAATCTCCACTGACTTTGGCAGTTTGGGTCTTTGTTTATTCCCTCTTACAAGGTTCAAACCATTGGCATTACTTATTAGGGCTGAATTCCTCACCAGCCTGTACAAGTTTGTCAAATTAAGGATTTATCCAAGTAATTAGTCAAATTGTATCCCAGCCAGATATTAGCCTTTGCAGGATGGTCCCAATGCCTGTAATCAAAGTGATACAGATAGACATACAGTCAGCCCATGTTTAGGAACTACAACTGGGACCTGCAACTCAATTGTTAAGCAAAATTAGATCCGTGATGGTGAACCTATGGCACACATGCCACAGGTGACACGCAGCGCCCTCTCTGTGGGCACACGAGCAGTAGCCCCAGTTCAGCTCTGCCGCACATGTGCGTGCGGGAGCACTGGTCGTCTGGTCTCTGCTGTGCATGGGCAGGGGGCCCGGATGCATGTGCAGGGCAGGGCACGTGCAGGGACCGTGTGTGCATGCGTGGGGGTGGGGTGCATCTGGGGTGCGCGCACATGTGCTGGGTCAGGGTGCATGCACAAAGGGCAGGCCAAATGCACAGGGCCTCACGTGCATTGCACTTTGGGGTTCAGGCACGCACATTCACGCTCACGCATTTTAGTCCTGAAAAGGTCAGCTATCACTGCACTTGGTGAAAGTGCAACTGTGCTTATTATCTTACTTCAGCTTTCCTTTGCTTTACAGATCTGCAAAGGTCATAAATGCAAGGATTGGTTGTAAAGTTACTTGTATCATTGGTGATATAGTTTGTGTGCCATTTTGATAACAGGCTTTTGGTTTCACACCGAAAAAGAACAATATATGCCTTAGTGGTCTAAGGAAGAAAGAACTATGTTCCTGAAATAGGGAGAGGCGTAAAAAGGGAAATTTGGAGGGTTGGGGTATTTTGTTTGTTTAGTTTTTAGAAACTACAGGAGTGTTACTGCATTTGAATGCCTAGAAAAACATGTAGTCCATATATACATTATTGCACAGAACTAAAAATAACCACAAAATGGCCAGAGCTTTAGAACAGATGCGGATGCTACACTTTTCAATATATAAATATATAGTGGAATATAGTGAAATATGTATATAATCCAGGCATTGGATTATGAAGAAAACTTTATAAGTGAGACCATATCTTACAAGTTTAAACTGTCAATTGAGTCATGAAACCCAAGCCCAGTCAATTGCCTCCTAAGTTCCAAAACAAAGAAGTGAAGAAAAGGAGTGGTTGAAATAGACCCATTTGTTATTTTAAATTCTATGGTCCTCCCAAATGCAGTACTAAAACTAAGGAATGCCCATTTCCTTCATAGATTGCACAGATCCCAGCTATACATATTCCCATCAGATTGCTTTCAGACATACTGAACGTTTGATAAGTATAGCCAGCAGTAAAATCAAATGGGATAACCTTTAGTGCAGTTTCTTGCATATACTGCTGTAAATAAACAGGACTCCTAGAATCATAAAATCATAGGGATGGAAGGGACAAAAGCAGGAGTCCTTGTACCATTCCAGACAAATGGATTCTCTCCATCATCATGGGCCTTGTCTTCTGCTTTCCATGGCCATGCTGGAAATGCTAAACAGGGACTAACAATGTGTAAATTGGAGTTGGGGGGCCCTGCATGAGGAAGGGGAGGCAAGAAGGAACAATAGACAACCAGAATGAATAAGTTTTTGTGTGCATTGGAACATATGGTATTATTTTCCTTTACTCCACATTTGTTCTCCCTTTCCTTTCCTCGCCCTCTATGGCTGACTCAGCAATGGGAAACCCTTATCAATATTTTCCTGGTGAAGGGGTTGATGTGACCACAGGTGCTTTCTGAAGAAGCTTTGTATGATTGTTTTACTGATATTTTATTCTAAAAGGTAGACAGTATCCATCATTTAAATTCAAGAAAATATTTTGATATTCAAATTATTAGCAACTTTTATCAGATTTTTACTGCTACCTACACTGCTACAATTGTTTTATTGGCACAATAGTAGACTAGTGTACTAGTCACTAATATTAAATACACCAGTAAAAAGTCTTTTTCTGTAGTTGCATTGGCTTGCTGTATATCATACATGCTACTGTTGATGAAATTAAGTATAGAGATTTTAAGGAAAACTTTTCTGAGCTGTGGCTAGAAAGATGCCATTAGAATTACATAAATATAGTTATAATAATGCCAAACTGAAATTCCAACTTCCAAACAATTATTTTACTTTATTAAATGATAAAAACTATTAATAAAGGGCTAGATAACAGAACAAAATGGAAACTGGCACTACTGCCTAATAACCAGGAAGGTGATCCTTTGCCTCGTTCTAGTTATACACAGTTTATTAATCAGAATAGGATAGGGATGATGATGAGGGTGTTCGCTTGGCATATATATCCAGTGAAGGAAATGCAGTTTAGATAGTTGATACGCATATCTGAATATAAACTTGCTTTATTATCCATTTTCCAGCACCAAGACATAGACTGTTACTTTAAAGACTGTGACTATATACATAGATCAGTGTGAGAGAATGTCTTCATGGACATAACGGGTGCATGATTTGATGTGCCACATTACACCACATGACACTATATGAATTACAGTAAAAGTCTTGCTAGTGGATTGTTTGGGTAGGAAAGTTGTCCTCTCTCTCTCTCTTGCCTTTATATTGAGAGTAATAGGAAGGATTTATTTGACCTGATAATATCAGGCAGGAGCTTTTGATACGTTACCTGGCTCTGGAATTCATCATGTTCCTTTGAGATCCTCTCAGTTGTATCAGCCAGGGTAAGATACCTTGGCATGTTGAAATAACAACGTTCCAAGTGGGGAAGAGCAACTGCTGTGAAAAGAAATGGGAAAACACATGTGTGAGAATCTATCTAATATTTTCTCTATGCCTTTTTCTGATGGATAGTTTGTAGCAGACAAAATGAAACTTTTAAATTAGTGAAAGTAGTTGTTGTTGTTTTTTTATTGACATGGAAAAACTGATTTATCACTCCCAAAATGCCAAATTTCATCTTACATGTTATAAATTATGAAGTACTGTTTTCAGTGCTCTCAGATTCTATCCTTCTGACTTGTGTATGATGACAAAGCTCAAGTGACTACTGATCACTTTTGGGAATACACTGTAAAAATGATTCAGCTTAGGATGTTAGTCTACTGAATTAAAAAAGGAACTAATGTAATTGTTGGCTTATGGTTGAAATTTAATTTCAATTTTACTTATTTTATTCACAAAGGCATTAGTGAATACGTACTCCAAACATCTATTCACATGAAAGCCCCTTTGGCAATCTGATAAGAACATCTTATTTTGCTCTAGATTGTAGTATATGTAATGAGTTTATTACAAACTGAACATGCACACATGGGTCAGCACAAGATATTTGGCTGCACTCACTCTTGCAAATGTTTATGTTCCCAGGACCTTTTGAACCTTTTAGGAACAGCTCTGTATCCTTATTACAATCTGACAATTAAAAGACTGTTTTCATATCAAAGATTGTCACCCCAAAATAGCCAGGAAAGACATAAGATGCTATGAAAAGTCCAACATTCTAAAATGGTCAACTCTTCTTCATTTGGTTCAATCACTGTCAACTCAAGTTTAATGTTGCTGGAATATCTGGCAAATTGCACTGTGCAGCTTTTTGGAATTATGAAATGCTAAAGAAAAGATCATTAATGCATTATGAAGCCATTTTGTCACCCCACTTCTGTTATTCACAGATAAGTTTGTGATCACAAAGTTTCACATTGAAACATGGAGCAAGATTTCAAAACCAGATATTAGCATGAAAATTGATGTTTACAATTGGGGGGGGATGTTATTCACATGGATTTCCTTGCAACTGGCAATGTTAACTCACAACAGTATACTGCAACACCGTGAAACGATTAAACAAAGTTTGAAAGTACCAGAAGGAATTTTTGATACCACATGACAAATGCTAGGCTTTATATTTAATAAGCCTCCGATCAGGCAATTGTGAAATCTGACCCCATCTATCATACAGTTCAGACTTGGTACTATATGACTTCTACTTTTTCCTCAAAATTGAAAGAGCACTTTCATGGGCATCTATGGTATTTAACTGAAATGAAGAGATGGAAAGCAATGTCAGGAACTGGTTGAAAAGACAAAGTTCTTTTGTGATGGCTTTAAGAAGCTCATCCATCCTTGGCAGATGATTATATGGAGAAGTCAATACAGGTAATATAAGAGCCCATTTCAAGAATTGTTTTTCTGTTTCATTTATTAAAGTATCCTATTTAAACTAAGTTATGGAAGTGGAGGTAATACTCTTCATTCAACCCTCACAGAAAGCTTCCACAAGAGGAAATTTTTTTTGAAGTTTATATTGATTTACAATAAATTACAAAGTGATAATATTAAAACTATAATTCTGAAACAGATTTAATAATATAGGACATAGATAATTATTTAGGTTAAGAAGGGATATTGATATTAGCACTAATAGTATCACATCAGCAAACCTGCAAATACAAATACAAGTTTCCGTATCAGCCTTGTTGCAAAATGATAGTGTACTGACACAGACATGGATCTTACAGAAATAATTTCCAAGGAATAAATTATTTTTGGCCTTCGAGGCCTTATGCCAGTGGACTTTTTATCAAAACTTAATTGTACAGTTACATCATTTCTTTGTTGGTTTGATATAAATACTATAAAGTTGATCATCTAATTTGCATTTGTAGGCATCCTGTCAAAACAACAAAATGGGAGACCCATAAACATACAAACTCTATTTTCCCTCTTGGCTGTCTTTTGAAACTCATTGATGTCACTTCCTTCCTAAGTCAGCAACTGAATTTTTCTTTAATTCTTAGTCCCAGCTGTCTATGTTGTCAACACAAAGTTATTAAAATTCCTTTAAAGTGAATAAAAATAGCCTAAAAACATATGTAGTGGGAATCAGGAAAGCATCAGTATTCAAAGTCCACAAACCTTTGAGCAAAATAGAGTTGATCCAAGTAGAGATTGAAAACATTGGTCTTTCCTCGCATCTTGTACATCATTAAAGGTTGTTTAAAATACGTTTGCCTTAATCTTTTATTACCCCCAAAAAGAGAGTGCCTTATCTGGTTAAAAAAAGTAGCCTCAAGATGTGAATTTTCACAATGATGTTCTCTGTGAACTCTATTGCCTACTGAAAGTCTGCCTGAATAATGTTGATTTTCTTTCTCAAAGCAAAAAAAAAAAAAAAAACATTTCTGCAAAACAAAATACTACGCTATTATGCAGGAAGTAATTACCATAAAGAGGCAATCCTCTGTCATAGCCTAAAGCAATGAGTAATCTTGATTTTGTTTTATTTTTTAGGAAGATTATTATTTTAGGAGATCATTAGGGAAGTTACTTTCTTACTTGTACCAGTGTAATACTTTTTATCCCATTCTATCAACTTACTTGTTGAACATAAATATTTATTTTATTTTTATTATATTTTTTTTAAAGCTCAAGTTGAATAAGATTTCTTCCTCATCTATCTTCTGAGTGGCATGGTAGATGCAACTGTCTCCATTTAATTTTCTGCCTGAATAGAAAATACAGATTTAAGCCTGATTCTATATATATATACTGAAAAGGTGGATACAGCCCTATAAACACTAGAGATCCAGATAAAGGAACCAACTTGTTCAGTAAGAAGTTGATATTCCCTCTTCCATGGTTTGCCCCACTTCTGAGTTATGGTATTATTCACCCATGTCTGAGTCATCAGAGAGTGGCATCATATATGGTGGACGTGTCCAGAAGTGAGAAATTATTGGATTAAAATTAAAACATGGTTAGAAGAAATGATACAACAACATATGGATTTAAAACCTGAACTGTTCCTACTGGGTATCTTACCAGAGAAATTTAGTAAAGAAAATACATATTTGATTATACATGTTATAACTGCAGCAAGGATAGTATTTGCACAAAGATGGAAAGCAGAGAAAATCCCTACAGAGGGAGAAGTAATTAAGCAAATATTGGATTGTGCAGAAATAAATAAATTGACTTTGACAATTAAAGAAAGAGAGGAATCTTTTAAGGTATGGGTGTAGTTTTATCATTGGTTATAGAAGATATATATATATATATATATATATATATATATATATATATATATATATATATGGTAATGTTTTAATGAAATGAGCGAAGAAAAAAGAAGAGAAAGAAGATAGATAAATGTATTAATAGAAAAGCAAGAAATGTGGGAGAAATGTTATAATAAATGAAATGATAATATTAAGATATGATAAATAGTGGAGGAGTAGGAAAAAGACACAAAAGAGTACTCAGATGATACACTGATTGATTGATTATGTATTGTATGTTTGTTTGTCTATAAAATAAAATAAAAACTTTTATAAAAAAAAGAAAGAGTGGCAAAGAATTTGCTGTTCCCATTCTCAGTTCCTATTCTTCTTTTATCCCCAACAATCACATCACCTGACCTTTCTCCAGAGTACCAATGACAAAACATAATATGTCTTAAGGTTGCTTTTAACTAGTAACAGAATAAGGCGTAGGACCTTGCTTTAACATTGGAACATTAATGACTTAAGTCTGAATCAATGCATTAAGTGGATACCACGTGTACATAAATTTATTTCCCAGGAATTGAACTGGAATATTCTAATTGAAAGCATATGCACTGTGCAAGTTAAAAATTGTTTCTTGATTGTTACTTGCTTTTGCTAATTCAAAATGCTTCTAGGAAGCCTAGGAAAGTTGATGAGCACTGATAAATGGACACTTTGGTATTCTGACTAGTTGTTCCACAATGTATTTAACAAAGCAGGAATGGATTGCCTTTGTTCTACAACCATGAATACCCAGCAACATAGAGATCTCTCTCCTGATCAACCTAAATATATTCAGAATAAAAAATATTCAAAACCTAAAAGCATCTTTATGATGGGAATGTTAACAGCGTAAAATCTGACTGCAGTGCTTTAGTTCAACTAAACAGTTCGTTTAGATATGCAAGCTTTTGAAAATACTTCATGTTTTTAAAGGTATAACTCATGAATTTTTTATAGAAATCCCTCATCAAACAAAGGAAACCAACATCTTTATTAAATACGCCACTATAGCTTATGTGAATCAGGTTAATTCATTTATTATCATGCCGAGAAAGTTGCATTTTCGCAAAGATGATGGGAAATCTTCAACATTCAGTGTTTGAACAGAAACAAAAAGAATATTTGTTTGCTGATTTAACACTGCCTCATATAGTTCCACAGCCGTCCTGTGAGCTCCACAAATTATGACACTGTCAAGCTGCAAAGGAAATGTGATCCACATATATTTAGTCCAGAATTTGTGATTGGTGGCGTTTGATTAAGAATTTCCATAGACAATATGAAAACTTTTTAGTAATGAATATAACATTGTAAACTTCAAAAAATAAAGGATAGTCCCTTTGGGTTTTTTTAATTTTGTTGTTTTCCTTTATATCATTTTAAATTGTAGAACTGTTCAGAGGTTATTGGAACAATTCTAGCCTTTTACAATCTTCATTTTTTTTTCTGAGTGAATCGGCTCGATTTTCCTTATTTTGGAAGCATAAGATGTTTTTGTAGAGGTGCAAACTCTTTAGTTACAGATCAAAATTTTTATAATTAGGCAGTGTAGATTGGTTCCAGTGGTCATACATTCCTTCTTTAATTGTTTATTTGTTAAAAGTCATAATCTTTTTTTGTAATAGTTAAATTGTGTGTTGTATTTGACACTTACACAATTGCAATATAAATATGATTATTATAGGACTGTTCAATAATCTGTTGTCCTAGTTCAGGGGTGTCAAATTCGAGGGTTGGGCATGGATCCGGTCCATGGGGTGCTTAGATCTGGCCCATGGAGCCACCCTGAAAACAATGAAGGACTGGCCCGCGGTGCCTCTGCCAGTGAAAATAGAGTTCGGGAGGGCTGCTTTCACTGGCAGAGGGTTGCAGGAGGCCACTGCAGCCAAAAATGGAGCTTGTGAGCCTGTTTTCGCTGGCAGTGCCTTGGGCCCCCACAGGCACCTCCAACACAAGTAACGTCGAGTTGGCCACACCTATCCCTGGCCCCCCAAGGTCAAACACAACCCTGATGCGGCCCTCAATGAATTGAGTTTGACACTCCTGTCCTAGTTAATCCTTTAGTAAGGCAGGCCTGTATTATTGTGAGGTGCAAAAAATCAGGTCTCCAAAAAGTCAATTAACTGACTTTTTGCAAAAGCCTATGCACAGGAATCTTTTCAGACTGACAGCACATGTTTAAAACTAGATAAGTGTCAACAGCAATCAAGGGGGGTTGGACTTAATTCACCTGTGGCAATGGAACACATCTCAACTGATGCCTTATTTAACTCCTTTCCCTCGCTATGCCAGTGCTTCTCCTACAATTATGGCACAAAAATATTCCCAGAATTCATTTTTGATTATATACTGGTGAGTGAGACTGGAAAAGTTTCTGTATTTGAAACATCCACTACTAAAATAAATAGACTGATTAAAATTAGGCTCATGTATGAAAGATTAATTCGCTATGTTATAAAATCTGAACTATAAAATTTGAATTATTTAACATTGTAGTGGTGTATTACTGTTTGACCTGTTGTGAGGTATTGTTGATGATGGCTATCTTACAGAATGAAGTTCAAGAGTTTGAACAAGCAGTGGTTCACCTATTGTAAATGGGACAAATCATTATTTCAAAACTCCTAAAAGTTGTTTTATAAAAGCCAACAGGAGTGATTCAAACACTCTTAAAAACTGTTTTTCCCCCTTAACCTTGTTTTGAAACTGTTATGATCACTTTCTCTGAAATAAAAACTTTTTTCTTTCTTTCAGGATCTGAAGAAAAAATGCAACTGCAGATGATTAATCAGGTATTTTATTTATTTATTTATTTATTTTATTGTATTAAATTTATATGCCGCCCTTCTCCCGTAGGACTCGGGGCGGCATACAGAATAAAAACATGTAACAATAAGAAATCCTAAAAACAGCCAATATAAAACCCCAAACAGAATAAAATCTCGTAGCAGATCAGGGAAATTGCTGAAACCAAACAGACTGGAGAGCATATAGCAGAAATCCAGCACTAAGATGATCAAGCAAATCATGCCTGCTTTTATGTAGCAAAAGCACCTGTTGATTATTACTTTCTTTAATAGCTGTCCAACAGAAATATGTGTTTGGTGGGGGGAACTACTCCAAAATGGACTGTTGAAACCATGGATGCATGCTGTGATTCTTTTACTGGAGGTACTCCAAGATCCACAGCCTTGGATGGAGATTGAAATGGACTCTCTGGCTCTTTTACTAGATGTAGCCAGGAATAAATTAACCATAGAAATCCATGCAATGAATGGATTTTGTAATGTGTACATAATAGGGCTAATCCTGGAAACTATGGTTAATGTGAACGGTACCATCTAGTTACTGCAAGGCTAACCAATTATGAAGATAACAACTTGTTCTGAAGGAACCATTCTTGTTGGTTTCTGAATCAAATTCAAGGCAATCTTTATGATGCAGGCCAGAAACCGGGAACATTGTAAGTTCTAGAATCGCCTTAGGCATGAAAGGCTTTTGGGTGACTTTAGCCCAATCATTCTCAGCCCAAAGCACTCCATATTGTTGTGGGGAAAATAAGAGGAGGAAGATGTTCACCGCCTTGAGTATACCTCCGGGTATTTCGCTGTGCACTGAAGACCCTGTTGTTCCGCCAGGCCGGGCTATCGACATGATAATTTTAAATTGGGGTATTTTAAATTTCTGGAGTTTTAAATGGAGCCAAATTTATTTAATAATTTTAATTTTTAATTATTGTTGTGTCTTGTGTTTTTAAATTGGCTGTACACCGCCCTGAGTCCTTCAGGAGAAGGGCGGTATAGAAATATTATTATTATTATTATTATTATTATTATTATTATTATTATTATTATTATTATTATTATTATTATTATTATTATTGAGTTACAATAATAAAAAAGGCAGGAAATTAATAAATAATATAGAAAACCTATGATAGATGGCTTAGGAACTAATAGCACATCTGGTCTCTAATATATCTGAAAAGGCTGCATCTGTCAGTGGTCTCTTACATCAGGATACAAAACCAAATTCTTGATACAAGTGGCCTGTTTTATATTTCTTTCCCTGATCCAATGCAGCTTACACCAATACATTTAAGAAACTGAACCAGCCTAAAATATAACTGATCAGCCAAATCTTCAGTTAAACCATTACTGTTCAGGTTTACCAAACTGCTCAGATATTCGCACATATATGCTTGATTTTAAGCTGCTTATAGTTATTAGCATGCTGGAGTTTTTGTTTTGTTTTTGTTTCTATTGAATTTTTATGCGTTGTTGGTTTTATTTGTTACAAATAAACATAATGGTCATCATTTTGGATCTGTATTTTTGATACTAAAAATCAAGTTTTAAAAACTTTTTAAAAATTAAATCCTTTTAAGATGACTATACAAGTTCCCTGTGAAATGTGATTTCAGAATTGGAAAAAAAAACCCTATATTATAAATAATAATGCAAATGACAGAAAACTCTTCAATTGATAGTCTCCAATTTATAACATGTCCCTTAGCAACTGTTTGAAGTTATGCTGTAATCTACCCAGTTCCAAATTTTCAACAGCTGTCCATTTTCCCCCCCCGCATAGTCACATGACCACATTTTGGGTGCTTGGCAAGTGGCCAGCATTTATGGCTTTTTGCAGTATCTCATGGTCACATAACCATGATTGATAATGTTTTTTGCTGAAATTTTTCCATGATTTATAATGTTTACTGCTGAAAACCAGTATTTGCTTCTGGTTTTCAGCAAAAACATCCCAAAGCTTAACAGCTGTGGTAGTTGCTTAGTGACTCTGGTGGTTGGTTTATGACATGGCATTTGCTTTACAACTATCGCAAGAAACGTTGTAAAAACAGGTCGTCACATGCTGATCTGCTTTATGACCATTGAGAACTATCTGTATTTTTACCGCAAGTAAGGAATAGATAAAGGAATTATTAAGATTAACTAATTAATCTAATGCTCAGTATATCTTTGATGATAAATTAACCATAAATATCAAAGTACATGAAATTATTTTAATGTCAGTAAGAAATTAAATCTTTGAATTAATTGGGAGGAGGGAGGGAGGGAGGGAGGGAGGGAGGGAAGGAAGGAAGGAAGGAAGGAAGGAAGGAAGGAAGGAAGGAAGGAAGGAAGGAAGGAAGGAAAGTTCACCAAGTTCTTGGTGAATGTTTGATTTATTCATTAAGCCTGAATGAACCATATCTGCATATATAATTTTACTTTTCTTTTCTTACTGTGGTTTTCTCTGATATGAAAAGCATTTAAAGGAGAGACTAGTGGTGAGATTGTTAGACTTAATAATTTTTCTCATAAGCTTCCATCCTTTTACAAAGCTTTATCTTACAATATGTTCTTAATTTTTTTTTTGTCCTTTCTTATTCCTGTACCATAAGTATCTATAAAGCCCAATATAAGATGGCTGGCTATATAAATCTTTTAAATAAATAAATAAATAAAATAAGATAGCTCCTTCCAATGTTAACATTCTACTACAGTGTTTGGAGATCTTATCCATTCTTTTCCATGACAACAGCTTGCTCTGATAATTCTTTATCATAGTTTGTACATATTTTCAGCCAATTATTAATATAATCACTAATGTATGCTATACAGTTTTAAAGATTCCGATCTAATAAAGAAGATATTTTCCTAGGTATAATTATCCTCAAATATTTCAACAGTCCTATTTTTATATTTCCATACAACTTGTTACTTATTTAAAAAAAAAACATTAAATTTAATTCAATTTCTGGTATATCCAGAAAATTTACAACCTCAACATGACATAAAATGCTTTTGTAATTATTAAGAAGGCACAGAATGTCATTAATGTATCTGAAGGTGTTGAAATTGGAAGAAAATGTTTTCTCATTCTCCTTCCCTATTTTTGTTAGAAATGTCCTTTGAAATAAACCAATACAGAGCAAAATATATCACTTTTATTCCTCTTTTGAATATTAGGATTTACCTAATTATAATTTATATCATTTTCTTCTGTTTCAGCAGGATTTTGGAAGCTATTCTACTGAGGAATCTGAAAAAGCAAAAGAAAATTGGATTGCAGGAAAGTATTTTCACAAAGACAGTAAAGCTTTGATTGAGAGTGAAGGTTATCAGGAGCCCAATCATTTTGAGAACAGAACAGAAGATTCTTTGACTACTAATTTTTCTGAAGACCCAAAGAAGGTTCTTAAACAGCTCAGAGGAATGAATTTTTCCTCCAACAAGCATTATTTAAATAAATTCTTTAATAGGAACAATAACTGGAAAGCCACCAATGAGATACAAGAGAGGCGGAAATTTCTTCTTCATGATATTTGCCAAAAATACGTTAAAAAAACCCAAATTCCCCTTGTGCACATGGTCTCTAGAATATATGTGGAAGATAAATACAAGGTCTTGTATTGTGAGGTTCCTAAAGCAGGCTGTTCCAACTGGAAAAGGATTCTGATGATACTTGGTGGTCTCGCAAAATCTGCTGCTAATATTTCCCATAATAGCGTACACTATGGAGGTAATCTGAATAAACTAGATAGTTATAATTTAACAGAGATACAGAAGCGTTTAAAAACATATACTAAAATTATATTTGTCCGTGATCCAATGGAAAGGTTGGTGTCTGCTTTTCGGGATAAGTTTGAACATCTAAACATTTATTACCATCCTATATTTGGGAAGGCAATTATTAAGAAATACAGACCTAATGCAGATAAAAAGGCATTGACAACTGGCTCAGGAGTGAAATTTAAAGAATTTATAAAATATCTATTAGATCCCTATCGGCCATTAGGTATGGATATACATTGGGAGCAAATCAACAAACTGTGTTATCCTTGTGATATCGATTATAATTTCATTGGCAAATTTGAAACTCTGGAAAAAGACGCCAATTATATTTTGAAAATGATAAATGCTCCAGATGAGCTCCAATTCCCTCATTTCAAAGACAGACACTCCACAGACAAAAGAACCAATGCAGAAGTTATAAGGAAATACTTGTCAGAAATTCCTGCTGCAGAGAGGCTGCAGGTTTATGGCTTTTATTACCTGGATTATCTAATGTTTAACTATACTATACCATATAAGGCATTCCAATCTGATTTAATGCATAATCAGCCTTACCTATAACTTATGAAGAAAAGTATATTTTTTTAAAATGGAGAAGCTTTTGATTTGTTAAAATTTTCATAAATGTTAGTGCCTAAAATTTAAGAAATAACGTATTACACTGTGATGTCTGGGAATAATAATTTCATATTAGAAAATTATAGAATATAATGCAATATAATTAAGATAAGAGGTATTAAAACAATTGTATTTTATTTATATCCACTGCTGCAAATGCATTTTTCTACATTCCAGGGAACAGCACTTAAAAGCTGGATTTATAAATCTGAGATAAGTTTTTTTTATTATCAACGGATAATGCTTGGAAATAATATATACTCCAACTACTGATTTTCCTACTTTTTTTTATTATTATTATTGGCCAGAATTGTAGATAAAAGCACACTAAAAATAAAAATAAATAGTAAATAGTTTACTAGATAATAAAATACCTACCTTCACTACTGTAATATCAACTATAAGACAAACAATTCTTCATTGTACACCTCACATGGTGATTTTGACAATTTAAACATACCTTTATATACATCTTTAATTACATCTTTAAATGCATCTTTATTAAATACACCTTTAAATATTAAATACATCTTTAAATACACCTTTAACATTTATTTATTTCGTATATAAATTCTTCATATTTTTATTGTATACATTCCTTGTTTAACATCAGTTACTCCAAATATAAGTTGTTTTACAATATTACTAAGATCCATTTCATTATCTGCACATTTCATTATTTGGCATCCTTGTATTTATTGCTGCAGGATCAGATAATGTTGCTTCAATTTGTTTAGAATGCATTTTAAGCATTTTTAACTTCTTAAATTAATATTTCATAATAAGGTGTTCCATATTTCATAAATGAAGGCAAATATAGGTGTCCCAGGATAATGTTGCAGGATCTAATCTGGGTTGGTCACCAGGATTGTAGGTTTAGTCTTCCAAGTTTTCAAACTCAGGCACACTTTGGGCACACATTCTGGTGAGAGAGAAGTTCCCTGACGAACACCATGAGTCCAAAAGCATGGAAGACTAAACCTGTGGTCCTCGTGACAGACCCATTTTTTTAGCATTGTTTCTAACTTAAGAAATTCGATAGAACTGGTAGTTAACTTTTTGTGCAGTTCAGTGAATCGGCTGAATAGTGTGCCTCGCCCCTCTCCTCCCAGCCACTTCTTGCCTCAACTGGCCTCTCATCACTGGGCAGCTCCCCTGGCCTTAGAAATAAGCACAACACGGAAGGCTTCCAATCTAGGAAATAAGCCCAATCAACACCTCTATCTCCACCAAAATAGGGTGACCCATCTTCACTTCTTTTCAAGTGCAGCCTCTCTTCCAAACTATCCTATGTATAAGATGAGCAATGCACACTGAACTGATCTGGAAGAGGAGGGGGAGGATTTGAGCTACCTGAGCGAGCATGAGTGAACAGTTTGGTGCAACTGTGCTCTGTACAAGCAGTGCCCTGACCGGAGTGTGGGAGTGTCCAGTGACAGATCGAAATTCATGATCGCAAAAGGCAAAAGCAACCAAGCAGCCACATCACTTCCAGGCACTTCTCCACCATTTGGGCTCTTCCCCCTCAGCCTTAATTAGGGGCAAGGCAAGGAGGGGCTGGGAGGGGAGGAGCAAATGAAGGCTGAGTGAGACGAGGCACCCCTTGACATGAGTAACATTGAGTTGGCCATGCCCACCAGTCACATGCCCACCCAGCCACACCTATCCAGCTGGCCACTAGGGCAGAGAACCAGTTGTTAAATTATTTGAATCCCACCACTGATCCCAAACCCTATTGTCACACACCTTTCAATTCTATCTCACTTGTATTTATTGTTATATCTTAATAATGATCTTTATTTATTTGAAATGATTGAATTCTGTAGGGGAAAAAAAATAACATGACTGTTGAGAATTATTCTTTCACTTCTTTCAGCTCATTCTAATAAGAGTTGCATTTTGTCAATTACAAGCACAAATTTGCCTTACTTTAATATGAATAAGAACAAAGGTTTGTGGGATGAAAACACATGTGGCTATCATGCTGATCAATACTCAAGTCAGGAATTCAGAAAAGGGCTGTGCCTATACAACATGCTGATCAGCATTTTGGATGAATCTAGCAAATAAGATTAATTGATAAAGCGTTGTTAAATAAATTATGGACAAATCGTGCAGTTTATGAATATAGCTAATTACATATGGACAGCCCAGGAATCATTCAGATATTTACAGTGCTGGGGACGTGGGATTCGAGAATGATGCTACCTCAACCTAAATATGATTGATCACTGCTCCATGTCAGATTGCAAGGTAAATGAAGGGGGAAAATTCTGAATACAAATTTCAAGCCCCACAGCAGTATCTATGACCTAAAAACCAAACCTTTCTCCATGTAGGATTTACCAACTTTGTTTTAAAGGGTCTTGTATGATTTTCAGTGAATCTGCCAAAGGGTTCTTTCAGTACATTATAGAACTATTGATTTACTCAATATTATTTACTCAATGTTATTAAGCTGGTTATTAAGACCAGCTGCCTGCAATTACTGCAGGGTTCGAATCTCGCCAAGGCTCAAGGTTGACTCAGCCTTCCATCCTTTTTAAGGTAGGTAAATTGAGGACCCAGTTGTGGGGGCAATAAGCTGACTTTGTATAAATATACAAAAGGATGAAGGCTATTGCTGAGCACATTGTCAGCCGCCCTGAGTCTCCGGAGAAGGGCGGCATATAAATCAAATAAAAAAAAAAAAACTCATTTTACAACATGTATAGCCGACTCTAGTCTAAACATTCTCTGATAAAAATACAACAAGGTCAAGAAAAGATAATACATTAAAGATCACATCTTTAATGCTAATAAAAATAATCAGTAAAAATCTAATACATCATAGTGTTACTCAATTCAACTAACCCAGTGGTGAAATCCACTTTTTTTTACTACCGGTTCTGTGGGCATGGCTTGGTGGGTGTGGCAGGAGAAGGATACTGCACAATCCCCATTCCCTCCCCACTCCTGGGGTAAGAATATTGCAAAATCTCCATTCCCACCTCACTCTGGGGCCAGCCAGAGATGGTATTTGCTGGTTCTCCCAACTACTCAAAATTTCCGCTACCAGTTTTTTTTTTTTTTTTAAATTTGATTTATATGCCGCCCTTCTCCGGAGACTCAGGGTGGCTTACAATGCGTTAAGCAATAGCCTTCATACTTTTGTATATTTATACAAAGTCAGCTTATTGCCCCCACAAACTGGGTCCTCATTTAACCTACCTTAGAAAGGATGGAAGGCTGAGTCAACCTTGAGCCTGGTAAGATTCGAACCTGCAGAAATTGCAGGCAGCTGTGTTAATTAATTAATGGGGCCAAATTTATATATGTATATTTTAACTGTATTTTAATATTTGTACTTGATGTTTTTACTTGGCTGTTCACCGCCCTGAGTCCTCAGGGAGAAGGGCGGTATACAAATTCAAAATAAAAAAAAAAAAAAAAAAAATTAAATAACAGGGTGCATTAAACCACTGTACTACCAAGGCTGCTCTCTGAACTGCTCAAAATTTCCCCTACCAATTCTCCAGAACCTGTCAGAACCTGCTGGATTTCACTCCTGAACTAACCTAAAGCCCACTGGAATAATACTGCTTTGATTGTCTTTTGAAATGCCTTTAGAGGCAGCTTGTACCTCCAAGGAAAGACCCCTCATAACCGGGGACTAGCATGTCACCTTGTCCATCCCTCACAAGCCTTCTGAAGTGGGGAGTCCTACATTAAGCTCTTTCTAGATGACCAAACCAGAAGAGCACATTTGACGTGAGCAACGTATCTCTGATTATTACCTTGAAAAGCCATGAAGAGCTTTCAAGGTAATAATCACTAGTTTGAATAGAGCCACAGAGCCTAATTCAACTAAGGAGGTGACTTCAAAATTGTTGTTATTCCTACCTGACTGGATTGGCCCATGGATTGTCTAGTTGCAATTAAGTGTAACTAACCCACTGTAGTTTCCATGTCATCTCCAATTGCAACCCTACATATAGAGCACTGGAAGGATTGAGCTGGATTGTAATCAGGGAACAAGTTGCAAGTCAGCAATGTTCCTTGACCAGGAAAGTTTAAAATTAGTTCACTAGCCAAGTCTGGGTGAAGGTTCCCTGGCAATATAGCTTTCACCCTCTGTTTAATCATCCCTACTTAATCCTCCCATCCATCAATCCCTTTGAGACCCAACAATACTCCCAATTTCCGAAGAGCTTCTTAGCCTCCACATTTTATCTCTGGGGGGTGGGAATAATGGAACTGTTCTTTTTCTTACCAGTTAATACTCTTCTTCAAGCCTGTCTAATATTTTGGGGATCCAGGGTTAATCGCTGGAACCATCAATCCTCAACAGCTGCCAGAAACTGTTCTCCAAACAGCAGCTGGGTTTCAGCAGCAGTAATTTACCACAGTTTCTTGAGTTACTCAGTTCTTTTTCTATTGTGTTTGGCATGTCCTATCACTGACCTGTCTGCTCAATCCAACTAAAATGAAGTGTTCCTTACCTGTATAAAATGAAGCCAAAGATACAACTGTAGTCTCTGCCTTTCATTCTGGATACATTTTCTGATTTAGAAGGCACTATCAAATTTAGAGTGGTGATTTCTAGCATAGTAAAAAACTGTGGAACGGTTCTGAATGAAATATCACATAATTTTATTAATTTATTTTTTTTGTAAATTTGCGAATTGATGAAAGGTAATAATTGCAAATGGTTTCCATGCCTAATAAGTTTACAAGTTGTATATAAATTAAATAAAGGTTGCTTAAGCTATTCAGATAATAACGGCTGCTTTTCTTGGATTCAAGATATACTTATTTCCAAAATCATGTCAAATTAATGTAATCCAGATATGATCCTAAAGGAGCAGTTATTCTGATGATGCTCATATTCTTTCATGGAAGAAATTTGTTTGACTTTCAGGAGTTAAAGAAAAAACAATGGAGGCAATTTCCTTTTTTTATTTGAAGCATTTTTTTTTCTCTCCTTGTTCTGTCTGGCTTGAGATTTCTGGAGGAAGATCATCTATATCTTGCAAGTAGTCTACTGTAAATGGCTCCTTTGCAATGAAAGAATGGAATTAAATTTAGAATCTTATGTGATTCAAAGGCTGCAGGTTGTCCATCTTTACCAAAGTGATTTACACTCCTACAAGGATATTCTGCACAGTTTTCTGACATTACAACAGTTTTCAGAAATGAGAAGTTCTGTTTAATATCACTTAGCTTCAATTTGCAGCTTCCAAAAATTTTCAGGTGACTTATCTTACTTAGCTAGAACATGATAGCCAATTAGGATATTGGTAAGGTTGAACACAATAACAGTTTCAGTAGAAGTTTTAAATTTCTTTAAATCTGTGTGAATCTTTTACTCAAGTTTGGGAAATTTTTACTCAACATTCATCTTCATCAACAACTATGATCATAAGCCAATGATCGTCTGCTTGAAGAAAATTCAGCATTCTTCTCTAACATATGAATAAATATGAGGCTTACCACATCACAGGGCTGAAATGTTTACAGCAAAGTTGTATTGCTTTCTGCTCCTGCAGAAGTAGTTTTTATTTAGGTCAGTTCAGGAAAATAAATGTTGGCACAGATCTCATGGCAATAAATGCATTTCACAAAACATCATGTTCTGGGAATGGCTTTCTTTTTATGTTGTTCCCCTATTTAAATTCCCCCTTTTGTAATTCCTCTTTGTTCATTTCCCCTTCTTTCAACTTTATTCTTTGCTCCCCACATTCTTGGCAGCAAGTTTAAGCAGACCAGATTTCCAACTCAAGGGAATGTAGATCTGAATAACAATGATTGGGGATGAAGATAGCATGAGATTCCATGGAGTGTTTCCTACTTGTTCCTGAAAACTGCATTATTCCTCAGAATTGTTCCAGACTACATATCCTCTCTACACAGACTTATTATTAAAGTATAGCCAAGTTGGTGCAAAGGATGGATCTATTTTATAAAATGTATTTTACCAAATATATAATTTTATAAGAATGTCATTTCAAGTTTTAAATATGGTGGTTATCTCCAACTGCTATCACAACAGGAAGAAGACAACATTTATATCACATTTGTGTTATTTTCAAATAATGAAAGAACATTTGATTGAATTTGGATGAGTTTCAAGATCATTAGTTGAGAAGAGTTATACTAGAGTTATACAAAACATAGCAGATTGGTAATTATACCAGACTTTCAAAACCTAGCTTTCTACTTTAAATCTATTTATTTCTGAAGAAGATAGATGGACTGATTTTCTTTTTTTAAGTCAGAAGTTGCTATTAACCACAGTCTTTTCTGTATGCTAAAAACCATAGAAATTAGATGGGCTTTAAAAGTCCATATCAGGCTTTTTTTTTTTTAAATGCATTTCAGAATAAACTAATACTGAAGAATTGCCAAGTCAATCAAATTTAAGAAGAGAAACATGTTTGTAAAACATTTTCCATGCAAATGTTTTAAGACCTGAGAGTTACGTGCAGAAGCCTAGTGCAAAGCAGCTACCAATTCACTTTCAGTTCTGTTTTTCTTCCAGAAGATTTTTTTTGGCCAGAGAAAACAAGATCTTCCAGAGTACATTCACACTAAACTATCCATTTTCTTTCTGCCAAATTTTTTCTGCTTGCTGAGTTGTGTTGGTATGCTGAATGAAGGGAGCTAGGCACCTGTCATTCAGAATCAGAAGTTCATTCTTGGACATTCTGTTTGCATTTATTAGATAATAACTAAACGTATTGGCTTGGAAAGAATCAATGAGTTTCTTTTTACGGTAATGAAAAATCCAGGTGATCTCATCCTCTGATGACAAAGCCAGTGTTTTAAGTTTCATTCACTACTACTTACTGTATTAGGAAAATAAAAATAAAAGACTAAGAATATTTTCCCCACTTCAATGTTAAAGGTATCCTAAATAAAACATGGACATGATATGAGCCAAGCTTTTTCAGCCATTTGGACTCTTTAACTTCCATGGTCCACTTGGTTTAAACTCATTTGGAGAGCATCAAGGTTAGAATTAGTGGAATGAATTATGGTTTCATTTACTTATTTAAGTGATTCTTTAAATACTTCCTAAGAGAAATGAGGCCAAGTGAATATTGTCAGAAAAGTGCCAGTGAAAAATATTTGAGGATTTTTAGTCATTCACTGATTCCTAGGTTTGTTTGTCATGTTGTTTCTGATAATAGTTCAGATGTCCTCCAATTTAAAAAAACAAACAAACAGAAGTCCTAGTAAAGAAAAGGACAGAAGTCTTCAAATGTTTTGCATCTTTGACAAGGAGAAGTTGAGTTTATGTGCTACCCTAAGCCTCTGTTTATTAAATTTCTTGAATAGACTACAATTTGGTAGGTTCCCAAATGGCACAAAAGTGAAAACCAAATAAGTACCAAATAAGATGTGTAAATAAGGTGTAAATTCAAACAGTATCTCTTTTTAATGGAAGATGCCTTATAGATTGTAGTCTTCCTGCTAGCCCTGCTGTTTTGTGCCAAGACTTTACAGATATTTTTAGCAGATGAATATTATCATCTATAACTCAACAGGAGTTGTGGGGATGTTTAAACAATTTGAGTGTGTGAAGGGCCTTTCTTCCTTGCTTCCTAATATAGGACTCTCTTCTAACCCCTTTCTTGCTGGATTAGGCAGTGTGAGGGGTAAAGAGAATCTTCTGAAAGGGCCCTGTAATCTCTTCATTGTCAATTCTGGAAGCCATCTTTTACTTTAGCTCTTCAGAGCTGCCATATTTAGTGCTATGGGAAACTGGGAGGGGGGATTGGAGTTGGAGAGATATCTAGCCAGAATAACATTCTTTTCTCTGAGAGTCAAGGACATTCTGCCCTGCACCTGGAGTGATGTGACTGGGAGGCATCTCCAGTTGGAACAGTGTATTGATTGGGCCACTTGATGGACATGTGGGTGCCAGGGCAGGGACTTGGACTTTCTTTTGGGTGGGGAAAACCTAGAAGCTTTCAGATTCAGGTTTTCCCAGATGTGCCAATATGACATCTCTAATACAGTGAAACTTTGAGGAACTTCTAGCCTCGGAATCTTCTTTTGTTAGGGGTGTTACTTGGAATCCTGACATTCATTACTTCTACAACAGACCCATGAGCTACAGGCCTTTTATTAACATTTCCCAGTATTTGGGTCATATGGAAATTGGAGGGCAGCAGTGGTGCTGATTACAGGAAAAGTCAAAGGAGGAAAAGGGATTTTAGGTTTCATGCATTTTTTTCTTTATTTTTTTATAATTTCAGAGACAACTTGTCCCACTTAAGCTAACTAAGACAATTTTAATTGGTTTTCATACTAACCTGTGTAGTACAGATAATTTTGGGCATGCTCACTGAATTACTAAATAAGAAGTTTTTGTTTAACTACAATCAAAGTAATAAAAATCTCTATAAATCACTGACAGGAAACGTTATATTCTGTGGAACATATATAACATTTTAGAGCTGAATCGGTATACTCATAGATTCCTGGTAATTTCTTTGTTAAAAGAGAAATATGCCTATGCCTAACTGATGTCTGCCTGCCCCCCCCCCCCGTGGTGTTTAGATAGGGGAGAGAGAGAAGGAGGGAGAGAGAGAGAGAGAGAGAGAAACATATGTATACATTTGCTTTTGTGCCTACAGTACTCCTTTGAATTCCCACTTCCAGTTTTAAAAGTTTCACAACTGGAGGCTTATGGATAATTGCTTCAACGATGCGTGTAGCTGAAAAGAATTTTATTTTGGATTTAATGGTAATAGAAACTCAACACTGGCAGTGAAATAACAAATCTGAAGCTTCAGCTGGAGAGGAACTACACATAGTGAATGACTGGCATGTGAAATCCAATGTTTCTCATCAGTATAGATTTTCTTCAGACAACTTTCTTGCATCCCCAGGGATTTTAGCAATCCCAATTGCTAACAATGTGACTGAGTGAAAGCATTATTATAAAATTGTACTATAGGTATTCTTTCTGTCATGCTTTCACTACAGTCCCCCCTCCCCCCAAAAAACAATAACAACAACACCAATGATGTCTGGCTATAGAATGAGAATCTCATTTTTGAAGACGGATATGGGACTGAAAAAAATTGAGCCCTAACCTCAACCTTTTTGTCCAGAAGCAATGCTTCTTCCCCTACTCAAAAATTAGGGTTTAAACATACCTAAATTTATCTAATGCGTTTTTTTAAAAAAAAATTGATTGTAGATTAGGGTCACATCACTGAGACTTAGATGTTGTTATCCCTCAGATACCAATTAGATTTTAGAATATCTACCAAAGTTATAAAATAGTATTTGCTTTTCTAATAATCTCTTTCAACATAGATCTCTTCTAAGGTCAGATCATATTTTAAGTCTTTCTTAGAAAAGTTCCCTAAGACTTCCCAAAAAATGTGTCAACTGTGTAAAATGAAATATGTATGAGACATGTACAGTTCTGCACATTGGAGAAACAAAACAACCACTTGAGCCTTGATAGTACAGTGGTATAAGCACCCTGTTATTAACACAGCTGCCTGCAATTTACTGCTGGTTCGAATCTCTCCAAGGCTCAAGGTTGACTCAACCTTCCATCCTTTCTAAGGTAGGTTAAATGAGGACCCAGTTTGTGGGGGCAATAAGCTGACTTTGTATAAATATACAAAAGTATGAAGGCTATTGCTTAACGCATTGTAAGCCGTCCTGAGTCTCCGGAGAAGGGCGGCATATAAATCAATTAAAAAAAAAAAAAACCTTCACAAATGCATGACACAACATAGGAGAACAAACCCACCAGGACAAGATTCAACAGTCAATCTGCATTTGAAAGACAAAGGTCACTCTTTGGAAAACAGCAAAGTCCACCACATTCAGGACAGGGAAGACTACTGATTTGAAAGAGGGGTCAAAGAGACTATCTACAATAAGATTGGACAGCCCCATCTCAACAGAGAGTGAGGGATACAACACCTCCTATCCAGAGGTGGGTTTCAGCAGGTTCTGACCAGTTCTGGAGAACTGATAGTGGAAATTTTGAGTAGTTCAGAGAACCAGTAGTAAAAATTCTAACTGGCCCCACCCCTATCTATTCTCTGCTTCCCAAGTTCCAACTGATTGGGAGGAAATGGGGATTTTGCAGTAACCTTCCCCTGAATTGGGGAGGGAATGGAGATTTTACAGTATCCTTCCCCTGCCATGTCCATCAAGCCATGCCCATCATGCCATGTCACGCCCACCAAGCCACACCCACAGAACTGGTGGTAAAAAATTTTGAAACCCACACTGGTTCTATCTCCTGTTTACAACACAGTCCTTTCAGCAATTCCAAGAAGGCTTCACAGCATTTGAACTATTCAGGTGACCCTAAAGGCACAGATAAACCTCCAAGTGTCCTCAACCACTATCAGAATGAGTGTCAATGACAAGATGACTGCAAGGATTACAAATCCTTCCATCTTCCAACATTCAATCAGAACTGAAGAAGCGTCTTGGATGAGAAGCAAAAGGTCTTCAAGGAAAAACAAAGTCCAGCTGCCTTTTTTGAAAAAGAACCTTTGGAACAAACATGACCTGAATAACTGAGAAAATCCATAGACATCAGCTTGAAAGATCGTTATATTAAAGGGTTGTCCACAAAATGTAATTGATATTATTCAGTCATTAATTGCATTATAGCCAAGTACCACTTTTGCTATAAACTTCCTAACTAGAAAAGTAATGCCATTCCTTCTTTGTTTTTCATGACCTGAATAATAAACTGCAATCTGATTGAAACTGTGCAATCTTAGTCTATTTACTGGTGGCCTGTCAATTTGTAGTTATTTCATTTATTTTTTCATTGGACTGAGCTTTTCTATGAACATAGATCATTTCTATGATCTATGTTCTAGATCAGTGGTCCCCAACCTTTTTATCGCCGCGGCCCGCTGAGCGCGCGCAGGGGTGGGGGCACGGCCCAGGAGCTTTTGCGCACGGCCCATTGCGCATGGCCAGGAGCTTTTGCGCACGGCCCAGGAGCCTTTGCGCTGCAGCGTTTATGTCCCCCGGCCGCTGTGCGGCCCGGTGCCAGGTACTCCACGGCCCGGCACCGGTCCGCGGACCGGGGGTTGGGGACCACTGTTCTAGATCCCATGTTCCCATAATCTTAGTAGCTTCAGATTTTATTTTATTTTATTTATTTTATGTTATGTTATTATTTTCTTTTATTTATTTATTTATTTATTTTTTGCTTGATGACAACATCAATAGCTAGATGTCCCAAAGGCTTTAGTCCAGCTATGTCATAAACATATTTAGTACAGTGGCCCTTGTCACACATCGTTAATTGGTTCTAGGATGTGTGACTAAAAAGGATGAGTCCCAAAATCAAACCATATGATTTAATATTTCTAGGTTCTTGTTGCAAGAGGAAGGAATTATGGCTAAGTACCACAGCCAGAGATATGAAGTCAGCTGAACTTGCACTTGTGCACCAATGCACAATTTCTGTTTTATTTACCATTGTTATATATCACTGTTTTTCCTTGTAGCAAATTATTACCTAATTATTTAAGTAAAACATAAGGAAACAAGCTATTTTTTGTATGTTTCCATAAAAGCCAAAAGAAACTCTAAAATGTTCAAATCAATTAAGTTTCCTTGTCTACTTTCTCAGCAGACGACTGTCTTCTCTGGCAACATGAGAATTCTTCTCTGCTGGAAAAGTATAGTCCTAGTAAACTCCTGGGACTGCAGCCTGCAGCAATGGAGCAAAACCTTGACTGATTTCTTGTGGGAGTTTTTGATATAAATTTCAAGGGATGAAGCATTTCTTAAGACTTAATGAACTGGCCAACATTGGATCAAAATGTTCAAAGTCTGAAACTTGTACACTACCATTACACTTTCCAGTCTGGAAAGCCAAAATTAAATAGAAAATCAGGATTACACTGGATATGTTTCAGAGTGGGAAACGGAAGAGTATACATCTTTGTTCTCGGATGTCTTTGCAGATTGCATTTGTTTTTATTAAAAATAAGGACAAAATTGTTTTTGTACTATTGGCCAATTTAGGGCAATATTGTCTGCTTTGTTTTCCAGTAAACCTTCAAAGAATCTTGAAAGTCTTATGCACAGTATGCATTCCAATTCTTAAGACAGGTTGTTCATGGAAACCTTACTATAAGCAGCATGGGATAAGCATCAGGTGATCAACAAAGCCACAGGAAAACCTGTCTAATGGGTTTAATGTGCTTTCAAAGACGAGCCTCACTTTAATTTTCAACTTGTCTTTTGCAATTTTTAATGCCTAATTTGTACTAAATGTTGGATACAAAAGTTGCATATCTGCTGTCTATAGATGAGGGAAGAAACAGCTATAGGATAGAAACATCATGAGTAGGTTCACACACAGTCTACATGATAAGGCTTAGAACAGCCCATGGCCCCAATTTAGGGGCAGGTTTGTCCCAATTCCCATACATCAAATCACATCAAATCACATCAACCTTTATTAGGGCCAAAGACCAGTATAAGAAAGGTGGCGTACAAAAAAATATAAACAATACAAATATAAAACCACATAAAAAGCTAAAAAAAAAATATAAACACAAAAATATTTAAACAATCTAAAAGGAGGGATAAAAACAATAAAAGGACATAAAACACGGTAAATTGAAACTAATATAAATAATTAAAAACTCCATAATGGTCATTAAAACTGACTTCTGACACAGGTCATTTTCTGACATATTTCAAGTATTGCAACACAGAACCTGGCTACATTGTACATTGTAGCAGGGTTTGTATGAATGCATCAGGGAAGTGTAGAATTATCCTGTAAGCCCTGGATATATATGTACCGTAATAATGCTGAAATAAAGCTATTATGAATATCTCTAAACATTGAAGAAGCCGATACTCTATTGTTCCTGTACATCCATTGTCTCTCTGGATGGGGAATCTTCACATATCAGCTATCAAGGAGAGCTGAGGGGAAGAAGCAAGACACCCCGCCAGAATGAAGGCCCTTGGATACTTCAAGGTCTGTTAAGTCTGCCGTAAGGGAGACAGAGTACCTGCTGGGTTCACACAGCGAAGAGTTCAATTCTATGTGTGGTGTGCAGCGATTAAAATAAGATGATGGGACAATATTTTTCAATCAAAACAAAAACATTAATCTATTAAACTGTAACTCTTATAGTCATTTCAGTATTTTGGGCTTTCTCTTCATACTTATAATCATGATTTGTCACTTGTTGCTTGTATGCACTTATGCACCGGAGACAAATTCCTTGTATGTCCAATCACACTTGGCCAATAACGAATTCTCTTCTCTTCTCTTCTCTTCTCTTCTCTTCTCTTCTCTTCTCTTCTCTTCTCTTCTCTTCTCTTCTCTTCTCTTCTCTTCTCTTCTCTTCTCTTCCCTTCCCTTCTCTTCTCTTCTCTTCTCTTCTCCTATTCTATTCTATTCTATTCTATTCTATTCTATTCTATTCTATCCTATCCTATCCTATCCTATCCTATCCTATCCTATCCTATCCTATCCTATCCCACTCCACTCCACTCTATATCTTTTATTGGGCCACTGACCTAAATGAAAAGAAAATAATAGAGGAAAATTTATGTTGTCCTAGGATGCAGGCAGGAGAAAGTCAGGTGGAGATCCAATGAATCTCCTGCTGCTGGACTTCTCAGAGTCTTGAGAAAGGTCAGACCCAACTCATGGCTTGCCTGATCCCAGGCAATTGTGCTTACATCATGATTAAACAAAGCAGAGTTTAGGGCGAGGGAGGTCCAGATAAAGAGGCCGAGCACTTCGTTTGCGTGCAGCGAGCGTGCTACTTCTGGGTCAAGCCGTTCCGCTTTGCCACGAGCCAGACGGGAGTGGGGGCGGGGGGACTCCCCAGCTCAGGCACAACAAGCTTCCCTTTGGACTCCACTCATGGCAAGGGCTGGCAAGTCCCGGGAAGCCTTTTCTGCCGGCTGTTCCAGCCCAGAGCCTGAGATCGCGGGCCAAGTGTCGGCGCGCTCCGTTCCTCTCCCTTCCTCGGCAGCAGGCGCTCGGGCTGCGGGAGGCGGCTCCACCCCTTTCGGGTTGATCAGGTATGGGAAAGTTATTCGGAGTTCAAATATAACCCAACGCCTGGCCAGCTGGTCGGCCCACAGCCTCCACTTGGAAAAGTCCACCGGGCCAGAGAGAAGCAGTAACCCGATTCCCCCAAGCACCCCGGGCTCCGCCACTCCCCCTCTCGCGGCTCGGGCTCTAGCCAGGCGCGCCACACGCGAGAAGGCATGAGCGAGGAAGCGGCGCCCAGAGCTTGGGGGTGAGTCGAATGATCGGGCGGGGTGGGGGATGGTGGGGATCGCTTGGGGTACCTCGGTTGGAAAGATGCGCCTTGGCTGCCTTCCTTCCCCCGATTGTCCCCTGGCCCTTTGTCCGATTCCTTCGGCCTCCCTCGGCCAAGAGGTACCCACGGAAGAGACCCAACCTTTCTTGGGTCGGGGGACTGGCCAGGTCTACTGAGAGATGGGAGAGGCCCCCACGCGAGTCCCTCCTCCGAAATTTGAGGGACCGTCGCGAGAAGTTTTGGAAGAGGGGAGTAAACGCGAGTCGGGATAAGGCTCTCTGCGAAGGGTCCTCAGAGGTAACCGGCCCAGTCAATAAGGGGCAGAGGCGTTGCGGGACACGGTCTTGGCTTAGATCCCCTTGCCTTTTGGAGCCCTTCCCTCTCCCGCTCCCGTTTTCCCTCCCAACCAGTCCCCCCTCCCCAAAAAACCAGCGAGCCGAGGCCGGAACCCCTGCCCGTTGGATTGTGCCACTGTGCTTTTATTGACCTAGAATACAATAGGAAGGAATTTGTCTTGGAGCATATGCTCTCAGTGTACATAAAAGGACAAGATACATTCGTGAAGAATCATAAGGTACAACACTTGATGATAGTCACAGGGTACAAATAAGCAATCAGGAAACAATGAATATCAATATAAATCGTAAGGATACAAGCAACAAAGTTACAGCCATGCAGTCATAAGTGGGAGGAGATGGGTGATAGGAAAGGTGAGAAGACTAATAGTAATAGTAATGCAGCCTTAGGGAATAGTATAGAATAGAATCCTGTTGGAAATTGTTGGAAATTACACACGACTTTCTGATTAGCTTTGGTTCCTTTACCGCTTCCTACCTCAAGTACCGTTGCACCTTGCCTTGTTGTTTAATCTAATGGTTCTTTACTTTTTTAAAAAAAAAAAGAGATGTTTTTTAAAGAAAGACACTTGCGTGCGTTTTTCGTACCGTTGGCACCGTGTCTGGTGTGTGTGTGTGTGTGTGTGTGTGTGTGTGTGTGTGTGTGAGAGAGAGAGAGAGAGAGAGAGAGAGAGAGAGAGAGAGAGAGAGAGCTTGTGGAAGCTCGGTGAGCGTATAACGGTATGAAACGTTAAACCTGGGAGATTTGTAATAGCTAAATGTCAAGGGCAGTTCCCGTCCTTTTCACCTATGTATTTGGAAAGGATCCTAGAAAAAACTCCTTTGCCAGCAGTTTGCGCTGCCTCGTAAACAGATCGCAGCGCCTCTGGACGCGGAGCCCGTTAGAAGCTGCATCCGCGGCGCGCTACAAATCTTGCCCAGCTCGGCTCCCCGGGGATGCCCCGCGCGCTCCCTTGGCCTTCCAGTGCTTTTCTTTCTAGCCTTCTAGACTGGCGCTGCCTTCCTCTTCGGTCTCTGCTGACCTGCCGAAACCCGGAGCCTCTTCGCGCCGGGATAAAAGGCTTTCATTTCCGTGCCTGCAAAGACTGTCTGGGGGTGTCTTCCTTTCCCTTCCCCTCTCCATCCCCCAAGCTCCCGACTGAAAGGCTCGGGCTGGAAAGTAGGTCGCTCAAAACTTGTCAGAAGAAACGCGGCTCGGGTGCTTCTGTTTGGGGGAAAAGGAAATCTAGGAGTTGCAGCCGGTGCGGGATGGAAATGTCTCTTGGTGCGAAGTTCTTGTTAGGTAGAGAAGTTGCCTTCCCTTCCCTTTCAAAGCCCGCCTGATGCAGAGACCAGATCCCGCGAGGAGCAAGTGGACTTTGGATCTCCTGAAAGCTTTCCTGAAGCAGTTAAAGAAAAGGCCCTTTGTGCTGGACTTCACTCCTCCTCAGTTGAGAGTGAGACCATCCATCTAGACCAGGGGTCTCCAACCTTGGGAACTTTAAGCCTGGAGGACTTCAACTCAGGGGTGAAATCCAGCAGGTGCTGACAGGTTCTGGAGAACCGGTAGCAGAAATTTTGACTAGTTTGGAGAACCCGCAAATACCACCTTTGCCTTGCCCCAGAGTGGGGTGGGAATGGAGATTTTGCAATATCCTTCCCTAGGAGTGGGGAGGGAATGGGGATTCTGCAGTATCCTTCTCCTGCCAGGTCTACCAAGCCAGCCCACCAAGCCACACCATGCCCACCAAGCCATGCCCACAAAACCGGTAGCAAAAAAATTTGGATTTCACCACTGCTTCAGAATTCCCCAGCCAGCTTTCTTTTGAATTCTGAATTTTGAATTCTGAGAATTGAAGTTCTCCAGGCTTAAAGTTCCCAAGGTTGGAGACCTCTGATCTACACTAATATATCTACCCCATCCAGTCTAGGAGGTCAAGGAAGCTGAAGTCTAACTGATTTGAAGAACACAGTTGGGAGGAGGCAGGCCTAAAATCTGGATGGTGGTTCACTTTGGGCTGAGATTCAAACCATGCAATATTGGCATCAAGCAATGGACAAGGTAATGAGTGGTTTTGCGCTTAAAGCCATCCTTTTGAGGCATGTTGCTCTTCTGAGGTGGCTTTAAGAACTCTAAACCACACACAGAAATAATGTCAACAAGAAAAAACCTTAGAGTTGACATTTTCCAGCCAAGTGCAGCACAATTTTTTTTGCTAAACTGTGTTTGCAGAGTATTTTGGTTTGTTTTTTCAAGGAAGAAACCAGCAGCAATGGGCTTATATTTATCTCTTTGAAGAGAGAATTTGAAAAGGGGCACTTGGCACTCAGGCCAGAAACAAATAGCCTGTTTAAGTATTCATGGTACTGGACATATGTACTGTAATCTGAGGACCTACATCCCATAAATCTTCAGGCTGCCATAGTTCATTCACATTGCAGTTGTGAAATACTTTCACGTTGCCAACAGCCCATAATATGGGCTGATGCCATAATAGCATTTTGGATGTGCTGGTATGCAGGATATTGAATATATCTGTACAACATTTGGATAATTGGGACCACAGCTTTGGGTACTGATAACAAGAGACAGACAAAAAGAAAGCCTCTTTTGCTATCTTTAAATTTTAGCATTCTCTAATATAGATTACATGATCAGTGAAATCAATTGTTGGTTGTAGCTTATTCTGATCAAGTTTCATCATTTCACAAGTTTCTCACTTATTCCAAGCATGTTTCGCAAAAGTATTTTTGGAATTCACAAATATCCAGTATGATTTGGGAATACCAATTCTTCACCATTACAAAAGATGACAACTTTGAGCAGATAAATAAAAAATTTCCCTTTACTTCATTTCTGGTCCAGATAAATTATCACTTGCTAATTTAGCTGTCTTTCAGGATGATTTTAATGTTTCAGGAATGCTGCACAAAGAGAAATTTGGAAGACTTGTGTGGTGTTTCTGACTCCCACCCTTTCACTGTATGTCACTTGTTTTATGCTCTTGTTTAAATAGAAGCATATCTATTTTTTCTATTATGTAGTCCTAAAACAAAAACATTTCATTTTAAAACTCAAAGTATAGTTATTGGAAGCTTTTAAAGTGTATCACGTACCCTGTAAACTTTTGAAAACTTCATTTAAATACTAATATTTAAAATTAAATATATATCAGCTCCTGCTGACCTAGCAGCTCGAAATCATGCAAATGTAAGTAGATAAATAGGCATCATTTTGATGGGAAAGTAACCGCATTCCATGTGCCTCTGCGTATAGTCATACTGGACATTGAAATGTCTTTGGACAACACTGGATCCTCAGCTAGGAAACGGAGATGAGCACCACCTCCTAGATTCGGACATAACTGGACAGGAGAAACCCTTACCTTTATATGAGCAAAGTCTTGATTCTATTCCATAAAAGCATTATGTAGAATAACCTTCCCCAATTTGTGCTTTCTAGATATACTGTCCTTGCTAACCCAGGGTCTACATGATTGTGGAATGATGGATACACATTCAGTGCATAACTTGAAGTTATAAAAGATTGAAATAAAAGTAACTGTTTAGCTTTAGTTCTGAAGAAATGTGACCACAGATAGAAGACAACAGATGGAAAAAATAAAATCCAAAGGATATAATTGACATGTAGCTTTGCATTGTTAGCCTAGCTGGTCTTTGAGAGGCAAAATAGGATTCTATTAGAATCTATTAGATTCTATTATCTATGCTTATAGATAGAAGCAGTGGATGGAACAATGCTGGGTAGTAGTAAGCAGTGGGAGGAAGAAGAGATAGTATGGAAAACTAAATCAACATCAAAGCAGAAATGTAGGACCCGTAGAACAGAAGTCATATCACAAAAGAACAAAAGCCAGAAGACATGCATTGTCCAGATGTCTTAATGAGCAGACATCCATATAGAATAATGCTCACCTTACTCAGATACTTGCATTTAACCATGGAATAAACCATGGCAATATCTTTTTTTTTTCTGCTGTATCCTCAGGATGTTGCCTTCATCTCACCTCAGCCCATGAATGAAACAAACTGAAATATTTTATCACTGTTAAAGTGTCATTTCTTCCCATTGTTCTAACATTATCCAAAGGCAGACTCAAAATATAAAAAAATCTAATAGGCTGTGACACCCATTATATTGGGGAAAAATCAGGTGGTTGTCAGTAATTGGGAACAGAGGCAATGGACACTGCACATTTCATGCTGGCTTCATTTTCTGCTGTCTCAAGGAGATCACACTTTAAGCAACAGGGAAGACTTGAAATATCCAGGCTGAACTTGCAGCACCTTGGATAGCTCTAAAGAGACAATTTACTGGAGCTCTTGAGACCTAGGATAGCATTGAGTGTCAATCTTATTTTTTCATGGCAAGTATCCCTAGTTTTCCTGATTCAGGTAATTCTTCCCTCAGAGGTGGAGAGTATCAATAAAAGTATGACAATGTAGAATAGAAATGATCAGATGGGATCTCTCCCCTCCCCCCCCATTCTTCATTCCATGCAGATGTGGGACTGTTATTGGCTAATTACAGGTCTGTGATAGATTCTTACAAGCTGTTCCTGTTATTAGTTCTTTGCAAATGATATCATGTTCATTTTTAAAGCATTTCTTAAATGATAGGATCACATCCTTATGCTGCTTTGTTTTCCTTTTCAGTAAGTGTGGCCGATGGTGTAATTGCGAGGCCGTCATGGCAGCATTTAAAGGCATCTGGACCAAGTCCTTCTGGAAGTCTGTGTCAGCAGAATTCTTAGCCATGCTCATTTTTGTCTTCCTCAGCCTTGGCTCTACAATCAACTGGGGTGGGATTGAAAAACCCTTGCCTGTGGACATGGTCCTTATTTCTCTGTGTTTTGGACTCAGCATTGCAACAATGGTCCAGTGCATTGGACATATCAGTGGTGGCCATATTAACCCTGCAGTGACCATTGCAATGGTTTGCACTCGGAAGATCAGCCTTGCCAAGTCAGTTTTCTATATTGTAGCCCAATGCCTGGGTGCCATTGCAGGGGCAGGCATACTCTATCTGGTCACACCATCAAGTGTAATTGGGGGATTGGGAGTTACCCAGGTAGGTTGAAAGAATGGAGAATTACCCTTTCTAATAAGACAGAATCCAAGCCTTGCAAACAGATTTTAGCATTTGCTGAATGGGGAAAAGCAATTTCTTTTTGAAAATGGCTGAAGAACCTCTTCCCAGTTGAGAGGGTGACTGATCCAAAGTCAGGCAATCAATTTGCATAGCTAAAGGTGGACTTGAAATTAAGTTCTCCTCCCCAGGCTTAGTCCAATATCTTCACTAGACATTTTCTTTTCATATCAAAGACACTGTGCAGTAGCAATAGCAATAGCAATAGCACTTAGACTTATATACTGCTTCACAGTGCTTTTAGCCCTCTCTAAGCAGTTTACAGTGTCAGCATATTGCCCCCAACAATCTGGGTCCTCATTTTACCAACCTCAGAAGGATGGAAGGTTGAATCAACTTTGAGCTGGTGGGACTTGAACTGCCGAACTGCTGGCAATCGGCAGTCAGCAAATGTAGCCTGCAGTACTGCACTTTAACCACTGCGCCACCACAGCTCTTTGGTTGTGGGCCATGGTTGTGGGAGCAAACCACACCCACAGATATTAGATTGGGGATCCCAGAAAATGGTTTTAATTGATCTCTGTATTGGGGAACAATGCCCGGTTAATAAATTCAGAATAAAAATTGACACACATACCTCCGTGCTTTTATAAGTTTACAAAACAAATGATTTTCCAATGTGAACTCACATTCAGGTGAGTCACATTAATATACAAACAAACATTCTAAATCTCATTCATATTTTAGCATGGATTTTTGAACACGATCTGGATAACTTAAATTCATTCAGCATCTTTTTATTATTATAGATGATGATGATGTGGATGCCAAGGGCTAAAATGAATATAAGGTGTTTAGAATTATATAAATCTAATGAAAGTATTTTGAGAAACTGCTTTAAAATTTGAATAGCAGTTTCTCAAGTGGTTCATGTGATTATTTTTTAATTCAAAAGTGACCTTTTGATAAAACTCCAGGCCCACATGGAATGTATTTCTTTGAACGGATTTAGAATGCCTTAAAGAAAAATGTTAATAAGAAACTTTGATAGGCAGGGTGCCCTGTGCCCCATAAATCCATTCTTTACTGTAAACTAACTGCTAAATATTTCACAACAGTTATATGCATGTATCAGGTCCTAATAAACTGTGGGGGGCATATACAGTTTAACTTAAAGCAAGGAACTGTTTTTATTCGAATACATTTGAAATAGCTTATTTGCAGTTTTTTTTTATTCTGTACTTAAGAATTGTTCCTTAGTAGATATTTCTAACTAAAAAAAGAATTGATATAAGGTATAATATCCAGGCATGAAATATTTTAAGAGAAAAGTATAAATATATTAAAACAAAAAAAGTGTATATTTAAGGTAATGTTTTTTTAAAAATAGACTTTGCTTTTGGTTCTAGCTTTGTTCTCTTCTATCAATTAACCTCACTGCAGGATATGAAACTGCACTTACATTCTGTCAATTTTTATTTGAAACTGAAATTAATTGAATAAGAGCTAATTAATGGGTTTATAACAGAAAACTAAATCATGGATCTGCTGAAGAAAAAAAAATAGAAAAATAGCTGTATTCTTAAGAATCTTGTTTGAAATTCCCATCAAAACCCAAGAAAGGAAGGGGGCTATTTTATACATATACACATATAAATATAAATAAGGGCCAGAGCTGATGTTAGGTTGCGTGTAAGGCTGTTGGTGGGTGTATGCATCACACAAACATATGTTCATCATGGTTTGGAGAATACATCACATTGGCTTAATTTACTACTGTCACCTACAATATATAATGCAATGTGTCTATGGAGATTCTCAGTCATTCAGGACATTTAGCTTCTCATCTAAGAAGCTTCTTCAATTCAGATGTGAAGAAGCTTTTTGGATGAGAAGCAAAATGTCTTCAAAGAAAAACAAGAAAGTCCAGTTGCCTCTTGAAAAAGCACCTTTGGGGCACAATATAGAAGCCATATTAGCTAGATCTACACTACAATCAGGCAAACAAACCATCTCATGTTTAGAGCAGGGCTGTTTCATGTGAAGACACAAAATACACATCTCAGTATCCCAACAATCCAATGGCTAATGAGCCTTTCAGAGCCACCTGTCAAGGAAGCCCAGATTACCCAAGAGGCTGTTACTTAAAAGGCTTTTAACAGTGTATTATTTCCTTGCCTTATTCTATTTTCTTTCTTTCCACAACACTTATTTACTTTGAAACTGTTTTAATTAGCGGGTTGGTAATTACAATTTCACACTTTATTTATGCTGCCTGGCTCCCTGTGTGTTTCCTCTTCTAGATACATGCAGAACTTTCCAGTGGACATGGACTCTTGGTGGAGCTGATAATTACCTTCCAGCTGGTTTTTACTATTTTTGCCAGCTGTGATTCTAAGCGAAATGATGTCACTGGTTCTGTGGCATTGGCAATTGGACTATCGGTTGCAATAGGACATCTATTTGCTGTAAGTTGCTTCTTTCATTAGCTTTTTTTAGCTAGGTACTTATAAATTATGTAGAGTAGCAATGTTCTAAGTAGCCTATTAGCTTATTATTGTGAAACCCATTTATGGTCAGAGGCTGTAACTTTCAGTTAATTATATTTAAAATATTTATACCCAAGCAAGTATATTTGGAATCATTTGAGTCAAATCAATATTAAAATTTATAATATTCTTATATGTTTCTCTTGCTCTTTGGATGTGTGTATAAATATACACAAAATATGTGTGTATGTATAAATATATAATTAATTTTATTTTATATTAATTTTTTTAGCTTACTTAGTATATGACTTGAAATAATGCTGGTTCACTTCATTGTTTAACAAACACCTAAAGTAAATAAATGAAAAAATATTATTTTTAATAATAATAATAATAATAATAATAACAACTACTACTACTACTATTTATTTATTTATTTATTTATTTATTTATTTATTTATTTATTTATTTATTTATTTATTTATTTAACCTGTATGCCACCGAACTCCTAATGATTCTGGGCAACTCTCTGTAATTACAATGGTATCAATCAAAGGGCAATGATGGCAATCACAACAGACCAGAGGGAATGTGGCAAAGTCTTCAATACTTTTTCTGAACAACAACAGAATGGAGGCAATCCAGATCTTGCGGAAAACCTCATTTCAGACAGCAGGCATTGCAGATAGAAGGCATTGTACTTCTGGGAACCCAATGGATGACATTGTTTAATTGAAGGACCCTAGAGCATCCTAACCCACCCAGATTGAAGGGATTGGGAAGATACTATAGGGAACAGGCCAGTGGTGGGTTTAAAAATTTTTTACTACCGGTTCTGTGAGTGTGGCTTGATGGACGTGGCATGGCTTGGTGGGCGTGGCAGGGGAAAGATACTGTAAAATCTCCATTCCCTCCCCACTCCAGGGGAAGTTTACTGCAAAATCCCCATTTCCTCCCGATCAGCTGGGACTTGGGAGGCAGAGAATAGATGGGGGCGGGGCCAATCAGAATTTTTACTACCGGTTCTCCTAATTACTCAAAATTTCCGCTACTAGTTCTCCAGAACTGGTCAGAACCTACTGAAACCCACCTCTGGAATAGGCAGTCACTCAAGTAACTAGTATCCTTATGCTATATAAGGATATACTTGTGTGTGTGTATGTCTGCGTGCGTGCATACACATGCATATTTTGAAATTTATTTATTTATAATATTTATTTATTTATAGTATTTGAATCTGATGAGCTGTGGCTCAGGTGCTATTCTATCAGACTGTTTAATTCACAGAACAATAACATGCTCATTTTTAACAGTGCAATGTATGAATCTACTTGTTGTCATTTAATGTCCCAATAGCCATATTTTTTATTGTTTTTTATTGTTTTAAAATGTTGTGAGTGTTTTAACTGTAGTATATTTTTTGAATTGTACACTGCCCAGAGTCATTAACTGAAATGAGTAGCTATAGAAACTGAATGAATCAATGGGAAGGTAGCTAGGTAATAGGTAGGTTGGTAGGTAGGTAGGAAGGGAGGAAGGAAGGAAGGAAGGAAGGAAAACAGATGTCCCTTTCCAAAGCTGTAGAGAAAGCACAGTTCTTGGAAATGATCTGTCTCTTTCTAAGCCCCTACAAAAATGTACATTTTGTCAAAGGTACTCTATCATCAAAACCTACGCTTATAAAATGAAGAAAGAATTAGAAAATGTGTTGCCAGTCAAATGGGAAGGGCTCAAAGGGCATTATCAGACATGAGTTCAGATGTCAAGTGTATTATGTAAAAAAAATGGTCCCTCATTTTACCTGCTCCAATAGAAAGAGCCCAGCAATGCCATCAACAGATCAGCAAGTTTCTTTTCCAAGCAGGTGAAAACCACACCTGGTAACCTTTTTCATCCACAAATATGCCCCTAAGGAAGGAGATGTATAAGAGTCCTAGAATTGGCATCCCTCATTTCAGTGCCACTGGAAAAGGATGATTCTATAACAGCATGTTTGCTTATGGTTAATAATATTCTTCCTTTCCAAATATTAATATATTTCTTTGTGTATACCTACTGCAGATCAGTTACACAGGGGCCAGCATGAACCCTGCTCGTTCATTTGGGCCTGCAGTTATCATGGGTAACTGGAAAGATCACTGGGTAAGTTATTATACTTTAGTATTCCTTATTTTTCCAGAGCACTTAATATCTGTAACTGTTATTTTGTTTGATTATTTTATAAAAAGGTAATAAATTATAAAGTGGCTTTTGTGTAAAAAAGCACAACCAGATTTTTTTCTTTTTGTTTTGTAGATACCTTTCAATTTTTTAAGATTGGTAAATCAAGATTATTTTGGGGGTACTGCGCCTGTGGAGAAGGGGTCAAAAAGTCAAGATTGAAGCTCCACTGCTTGTTTACATTCACCATGCATGGGGCATATTAAAAAGAAGGCTTAGATTCCATAGTTGCAGTTTTCAGCTTGACTTTTTTGGGGGGGAAATCCCACAGGTCTCTTTCCTATATTTGTAGTTTTCCATTATGAATCATAGACTTCATGATTAAGAAAACAGATTATGGTCCAATCAAAATTCTGAACACAAGTCATTCTTCATCCAATACATTTAACACATTTTCATCGAGGAAAGGCACAAGCAGTGGTGGGTTGCCCCCAGTTTAGACCAGTTCGCAAGAACCAGTAGTAAAACTGGCGGAAGGCTCCACCCACCGCCCCGGATGTCATCATAGGCGATCTGCACATGCGCAGAAGCTTCTAGTAAAGCTTCTAGTAAAGGTAAGTAGAACCCACCCCTGGGCACAACATATCATTGTGGAACAACATGGCAAGGACATCTTAAAAATGTGGTTAGTTTGTCTGGGTTTGAGTATTTGTGCAGAAAGTATAGAAAAGATATCTACTGCTAAACCATAAATGTTGGCTTTTGTATTTCCTTGTAGAAGTATAGGAGACGGTAACCAATCATGTTATTGCAAGCCATTTGCCAAAGGAACTTTACTATCTACCCTTTCATTTATTAGTCAGTTTTTAATCCGCCTGTATCAAATTTCCTCTCCTTCTGATTTTGAACAGGTATATTGGCTGGGACCAATTATAGGAGCTGTCCTGGCAGGTGCTCTTTATCAATACGTCTATTGCCCTGATGATGACCTTAAGCACACGTTCAAGGAAACCCTTAGTAAGACAACCCAGCAATCCAAAGGAAAATACATTGAAGTAGAAGATCCCAAGAGCCAGAGGGAAACAGATGATCTACTCCAGAAACCTGGAATGGTCCACTTCATTGATCTTGAAAGGGGTGATGATAAGAAAGGAAGAGATCCTACCAATGAGGTGCTATCATCCGTATGACTAGCAAGAAGCACTGAAAGCAGAGACCAGCCTGCCAGTATATCTACAGATGGTTTTCTACTTATAAAAGAAACAGATCTGTTGTGAGTTTGTCACTTGAGATAACTTTAAATGTTGGACAATATCATCAGTGAATTAGCTGTTTAATCAGATCGTATGTGAGATGATAGCATACATATATAACTAACAAGAACTAATGTTTAGAATGAAGAGAGAAGACAAAAGAAATAAGAAAAAAAGACATCCATTTTATGAAATTTGCTCCAAAATTCATATCTTCCAAAATTTTAAAAAATAGTTCAATTCTAATTTCTTCTTGGGAATCCTATGTCCTTTATACAAAATAGAATAATATTGATGTATTTTTTTGTGCATGTTGCCATATTATCCATTAATACAGTGTTCCCCTTTTGAAATTTCCATATTGTTTTCTTTTTCATTTCTTGATTTATATGCTAAATGTTTCCCTGATTTATTTGCAAATTCATTTTTTTTGCTTTGCATAATTCATTTTATATCCATTTCTTTTATTAACATCAACAGCTATTGTTGTAAAAAATTTAATTTGATGAGAAATATTTATCTTCCTTGGAAATTTAATTGTTCTTTTTTTATCTCAAGATAGCCTATATTTTCCTTTTTGAGTATTATATTGTATGCTATCCTCCCATAAAAACTTTACTTGCATCCCACACCATTCTTAAATCCATGGCCACAGTTAAATTATGTTCAAAAAATCTGTTAAATTCTTTTTATAATCCATTATTCTCTTTATAATAGTATTTCATTTAATCTCCATCTAAAAGTAGTAGCTTTCTCTTTATAAACCTAACTCATGAGATTATGATCAGGTTTTGGCAAGATCCCTACTTTAGAAATCATAGTAGCTAGATTCTTTGAAATCCAAAACTTATCTACTGGATCAAAATTGTGCTTCCCATGCAAAATATCTCACAAAGTATAGCTGCTCATCATATAACTGATAAAATGTATAGGGATGAGAAAAAGGTGGAAGCTGATCTGTTTTCAGTGCACTTATTCAAACAAATGAAGCATTACTGTGCCAATTTTATATACATGAAATGTTTAATCTCATCCATTTTGCATACACTGTGATTTTTTTAAAAAAGTAATTATAATAAAGAGGTTTATTTATTAATTGTTTAAAATACTACTGGAATATTTTTTGGTAACTGATGTTTTGCATTCAAATATTCTTTGACTAACAAAGAGCTACTTCTAATTGCCTGTTTGAAAGCATACATGGGAAGGAAAAATTATTCAGGAGAGCATACAGAGTGTTACTTTGGATAGTCACTGCTGTTTATGGCTTAAGCTGCTCACCCTCAACATGTATATATTGGAAAGTCACCATTAGCAAAGGCCTAATGCAGGGGTATCAAACTCATGGCCCGCAAGCCAGATGTGTCATACACTGGCCACCCCCAGCTTAGCAAAGGGGGAAAAGTCACAATACATCATATGACGACGACATGACGATGCAAGTTTGACACCCCTGTGCTATGTGGATTTTACAGGAGTAAAATCAATGCAATTAAGTGGTGTCTGCAATCTCTCCATATATCAATTTAGAGAAGGCCAAAAAAAAATCAAGATTGTGTCCCTTCCTCTGGAGTTGCATGCATGATTCATACAAAAATGGTGGGGCTTGAATTATATGTCATAAACAGCATCCTGACTTTTCTGATATTGCCAACATACCCTGAATCAATCAACTGGAATAGTGTTTGGCAGCCTTGGGAACTTTAAAACATATGGACTTCAGCTGTCAGGTCTTAAGGTTGCTAAGATCAACAAACATTGAACTAGAGCATGGAATGGTATGTGATAGTATGTGGTGAATTGTATGTGGTGAATTGTACGCATGCGTTTATATGCTACAAGTGCTTTTGGTTGAAAAGTAATAATATTTACATTTGCTAACTATAGCCAGTATTATAATTTCAGTAGAGATATGGCTCTTTCGTTCAGAACTCATCAGTCTCCATTAATGGCTGATTAGTGAAAAGGGATAAATATATAGTCCCACTCTGGCAACACACATTCTTACAAGAAATGATGATTGGGACTACCTTACTAATAATGGATATTTATATGCTGGAAAAAGTATTCAATGTCCAGTATAAGGTTTTTTTCCCTTCCTATGTAAATTATTTCTTAACACATCTATCAGGTCTGAAATACTTAATTGAGTCAATTAAAAGTGAGATTGTCAGGATTTCTGAAAAAAAGAACAATAAAAATAGCAGTAAACTGATTCTTCAATGCATTTTGTGTCTTGAAAATATTTCTTGCAAATAAAAATCCAGATAAATGTATATGTAAATAAACACATAATTTAGCCCTCTAAATGAGCAAATATAGATTGTCTAATTTGCTACCAATTAATCTTCATCCCAAAACCAAATTTCCTACATTTTTACAGACTTTAACATGTAATTTTCATTAATTGTCACTGATGGGGCAGTTTTGCTAATAAATATATGGATAGACCTTTTTCTTCTGATGAGGAAAAATATGATATCAATTGAGCTACATTAAAGTTATTGATCCAAGATCATGTATTGTTGCATAGACAAAATTCAAAATAAGTAATATATGTGAAATAATCTTGATAAAACCTTTGAAAAGCTTGTAAAAAGTTGTTTTAAACATAACAAATGTTGTTTAAAACATAACAAATACCAAGTCTCAATGTCTTTCAAACCCATAAAAATCAGAAAAATCATACAGCCTTTTATTGATATGAAAAAGATGAATTTATTGAGCCTTAAAAATTACAATGTGATATAGTTGCATGTGATACTTCTGAATTGTTTTGCATAAGTAATAATTATTTTATTAAACATTAAAGGTTCACTTTTCATACACAACTATATATTTGACTTGAGATTTTTTTCTTTAAATGTGTATTTTTTAATGTTTTATCACAGCATATTTATACTGTACATTTTGTTCTCATAAACTATGATAGAATCAAATCAAATGGAATTCAGCTCATTTGGTATACCAAAGCTGACTAGTAGGAAAGCTTGGAAAATTGTCTGAAAGGAATGTTTGCATCCTTCCTGCTTTCTAATTTTCCTGTCTTTTGTCTGTTATTTAAAAACTTTTTTGCATGGCAAAGGATTCCAAATCAGAGGAAGAGGAAAGTACTGGACCAACAAAATTCTAGAAACATTTTTTTAATGCAATTCTATTAATGTCAGTGGAAGGAAATGCTGATGCTCAGTTGATATAATTTGGGGACATTAAGGAAAGGAGATCTTGAAACTGAACCCTATAAATCTTGGGTGTGCAACATTTAACCCTTGGGCAAAAATTGTGAAGCCCATGGCTTCATTTCAAACTTAATGAACTATGGAGATCTCTGACCAGATAATTATGATAATAGCTATGTATCTCTTCCCTCGAGTCTAATGTCTTGCAAAGGAGGGGAGATGGTGGGGAGAGAGATAGAAGGATGTCAGCAGGGAAAAAATGGAAATGTTACAGTGGTGGTAATTCCTCCACTTTTGCTCCTATGTCTAAGTAAAGTTTGCTTCAAGCTTACCAACATGTGGCAGCCAATAATGTACCTGTGAAGGGAATGTACTGTACTTATCAAAATATAAAACATTGCCAATTTTTAAATAGATCAATGGCATAGCCAGTGTATTCCGTTTAGGCAAACTCCTAAAAAATCCATCACAAAGTTTTTATAGGAAACCCTTGGGGCTCTCTGGGAGGGCATCTGCTTGTATTGGTCTTAATCAGTAGACCTGCATTTCAAACTAGTTCCTAAGTCCTGTTGTAGCATTGTTTATCAAACTAAAATAATTTGAGTAACTGAGTTTAGAATTGTAATCAGCAGAATTTTTATATGTTGGTATCTCTACTATATATATATATACAACTTTCATTGCTTTTCCAATTTAAGCTTGTTATCTACCAGATACCAGCATTTTTATTTAGTCTTGTGATCTATGAAAGGAGAACCAGTTTGGTGAACGGGTTAGGTGCTGGCCCGGAAACTAGGAAACAAGCCAGCTGGGCTCCAGCCACTCCATTTCTCATCCCAACCCACCTCACAGGGTTGCTGTTATAGGCAGGACGAGTACAGGTAGTCCTCGACTTATGATCACAATTGAGCCCAACATTTTGGTTGCTAAGTGAAACATTTGTCAGTTTTGCCTAATTTTACAATTTTTCTTGCCACAGTTGTTAAGTAAATCATTGCAGTGTTAGAAGGGTAATATAGTTGTTAAATGACTCTGGCTTCCCCATTGCTTTTGCTGATGAGAAGATTGCAAAAGGTGATCACATGACCCTTGGATATTGCAACAGTCATACGTATGAGTCAGTTGCCAAGCATCTGAATTTTGATCATGTGACCATGGGGATGCTGCAAAGGTTGTAAGTATGAAAAGTAATCATATGTCACTTTTTTCAGTACTGTTCTAACTTCGTATGGTCACTAAACAAACTATTGCAAATCAAGGACTACCTGTAGATACGCTAGCTTGAGTTCTATACAGTATATAAAAATGGCAGGAAGAAGAAGAAGGAGAAGGAGAAGGAGAAGGAGAAGGAGAAGGAGAAGGAGAAGAAGAAGAAGAAGAAGAAGAAGAAGAAGAAGAAGAAGAAGAAGAAGAAGAAGAAGAAGAAGAAGAAGAAGAAGAAGAAGAAGAAGAAGAAGAAGAAGAAGCATATAAATTTCTTCATCATTTGAAAGATGTCCCATTTTGAAAGATACTCCATCTGAAGCTAGAATAATGCTTTGCTAGTGTTTGAAAGATGTGGACTGGGGTCATAGGAGAGAATGTAGCATTCTGTTTTGACATATGCCTCAAAGGGAATAAACATCAAAGCAAGCATAAAAAGCTGCAATAAATAAAATGAATGTTACATAGTAGACCAATTTCATGTCAGATTCTTATTCCAAAACTATTTTTAAAATATTTATTCCTTCTAGGATTCATAATTTGAGATGAGCTGAATATAAAAGGATTGAATATATGCCTATTACCATAATTAAAATGAATATATTATTGAATCACAAATGTGTTCCCTTTGAAATAATCTATGTAATTCAGATATACTACCATCATAATAGATTCTTATCTCCTTTGTGTTCGGCTGTATCCTAAAATATAATGTGTTGGAAATTAAATATTCAATATTTTGAATCAATTCTTGGCTTACATTCAACATACAATATTAGATAAAACAATGTTATATTATGTGCAGCACCATTTTTTGGTAAGAAATGAAGGAACCAGTTGAGTTTATTAGCATTCTTTCAGAAGTATGTTGTTTCCTTTTCAAAGACACTAACTGTGTCTTTGAAGTGTGTCTTTATAGTTGACATATTAGTCAACTTGTACATGAATTCAGTTAATGTTAACTAGTTGCTACCATTTGTATGACATGTAAACTGAACCACAAAAAAAGTGTTTTAAAATGAGAAAGGGAAATTTTTGAATAAGAATACAAAAATGGCAACTTTATCCTTCCATAAAATTTATCACTTAATTTGGGTAGGATAGAGATACAAAAGTTGTTTTTCAAAGGCAAATTAGAAATTAGAATTAGAACCCTTCCTTTATTAATCAGGTAATAAGTGATAAAGAACTTTAATAACAACAAATACTTAGAAGAAGGATTTAGGAATTTTAGAAGCATTTCATGAAAATCTTAATCTCATATATGCTTATGTTATTTAATAACACTTTAATCAGTAATAGTTTTCCAAAACATTGGAAAAAATTCAGAATGTATTCCTGTTTGAAATCAATGCATCAATAATGCATCAATTGATCACAATACTAGGATTATTACTAGCATTCTTAAACGGAAATTAAGAAACATACATCAAACAGGTTATAAAATCTATGCTTTGATGTCACTAGATGCTGCTAAAGCCTTTGACATGGTGGAATGGGAATATCTAAATAAATTAGCTGCCATTCTATACATGGGAGAGAATTTTATCCCTGTGTTGCATTGATTATATAATCAGAATTATGTCACAACTGATGTTAATGGTTAGTAGCAAGAGATACAGTACAAATCAAGGTACTACAATAAATAGGGTTGCCTATTATCATCCTTCTTGTTTGCATTTCTAAAAGAATTCTTAGAAAACAATCAAATATAAACGATATAAAAACTGATTAATATATTCTTCTTTGGAAATCCAAATTTCTAAATCTCTGAAGATGGCACTACATGTAACTCATGTTTTCATTGTTATGTATAAATTTACAAAACCACAGGTGTTATTTTCATTTAACAAAATACTGAAATAGAATGCTGAGGTAATGATAGACCCTTGTATCATTGACAATTAACAGGATAATTGTATCTTATTTAGGGGTAAAGCTTCCCAAGGTGATCAATAAGACTACAAGACTGTTAACTATTCCCTGTTGACTAAATAAATGTATAATGACCTTAACAAGCAGTCTAGATTATGGATGAGTAGCATAGCTGCAATGAAAATGTTCCACCTCTAGACTGACTTATCTAGTCCAAGAAATACTAAGTTATAGAACAGAATAAAATAACAGAATTGGAATATGCTAGAAAGGATGGAGGAAAATATTATTTTATACAAAGAGGCAAGAAATCACGGTTCAATCAGATAATTATCCATGTGCAGAGAAAGTAGGAGACCTGGGTGTGCTTAACTTAAGAGGGCAATTGAAGGCTTTCCAGTAATTTATTTATTATGATCCAACAACTCTATGGCTCACTATGCAAATTGAGACATGTATTACAGAATCTACAAAACCACCATTTTTTTAAAGAATGTAAAGCTAAGCTATTTCTTCAGACAAGCATTCAAGCAGTCTAAGAAGAGGAGTGAATGATGCCTTGGTGATTTTTCTTTTACAATAACAGTGTTTAGTTCAAAGAATAGGACAGAGCAAATGTCTACCAACTAGGGCAGGGGTGCAAAACTCGATTTCATTGAGGGTCGCATCAGGATTGTGTTTGACCTTGAGGGCCCAGGGTGGGCATGGCCAGCTCGACGTCACTCATGTCAGGGACGCCTGTGGTGGCTGGAGTGCTCTGCCAATAAAAACGGGCTCCCAAACTCTGTTTTCGGCTGCCACGGCCTCCTGCAACCCTCTGCCAGAAAAAAAGGAGCTTGAGAGGGCCACACACAGCCCTCCTGAGCTCCATTTTCACTGGCAAAGCACCATGGGCTGGTCCTTTGCAGGCTGATTTGCAGGCATTCCAGTGGGCCAGATCTAAGTACCCTGCAGGCCAGATCCAGCCTTGAGTTTGACACCCCTGGACTAGGGCATCTGTATAATAAAGAACAACCCTAAAGAGAGAAAAGGTTGATTATGTATCTGAGGTAGGTTAATTATAGGGTTTTTTTACAAATACTTCAAATATCTTATTTCTAATTTGAAGTAAGTTAGTGATCATAGAGAAACTCATGCTATAATTTATTTCAAAGATTTGTTAGTGCATTGGGGTTAGGTTTTAGAAAAAATGACTGAAGTCAAGTTAGTTGTAGAATTATTTCTTTCAAAAAAGGCAATTCCAGTTACAAATTGGCTCTTTTATTAGCATCTGATTACTTACATACAGAGTTACTAGATACTACACAGAGCTACTATGCTAGAACCAGTGGTGATGACGTTACCTAGTTTGGTAATGAAATGTCTGCAAGAAAACCAACTCTACCAGATTCTGATTTTATTTCTGACAACCACCACTTTACTTATAACTTTTTCAAGAAAGAATGCAAAAGGATATTCATATTAGTCAATCATATAAAAGGTTATGAAATTTAGATTTAGATTAATGTTTAACTAGCCAGGAGAAGTTGAGCAGAAATAATAATTATAGAGATATTACTTCCTTAACATGGTCTATATCAGAGTTCCACAACTTTCCTAGGTTTGCAGCCTGGATGGGGGCCAAGAGGAGATGGTTCCATGCGAGCAGGAGACATGCAAACCACAAATGGAGTGTGCGCGCTTGCACTCACCCGCTGCTCGTTCAAATGGGGATGCATGCGTATGTGTTTACCCACCACTTCCATGGCCCAGTTCTAAACAGCTCAAGGCCAGGGGTGAAATCCAGTAGGTTCTGACAGGTTCTGGAGAACCGGTAGCGGAAATTGTGAGTATTTCGGAGAACTGACAAATACCACCTCTGGCTGGCCCCAGAGTGGGGTGGGAGTGGAGAGTTTGTAATATCCTTTCCCGAGAAGTGGGGAGGGAATGGGGATTTTGCAGTATCCTTCCCCTGCCATGCCCACCAAGCCACAGCCACCAAACCACACCACGCCCACAGAACCAGTAGTAAAAAAATTTGGATTTCACCACTACTCAAGGCCCAGTAGTGGGCCACAGCTGGGGGTTGGGGACCCTTGGTCTATATTTAAAGTGAAGCTGTTAATATCCATGTATAATCCTCAGTAACCCATCAGGTGATAGTAATGGACAAGGGGCCTATTGGTAGCAATACAGAGGTGGGTTTCAGCAGGTTCTGACCAGTTCTAGAGAACTGGTAGTGGAAATTTTGAGTAGTTTGGAGAACCAGTAGTAAAAATTGTAACTGGCCCCACCCCCCATCCATTCTCTGCCTCTGAAGTCCCAGCTAATCGGGAGGAAATGGGTGGGGATTTTGCAGTAACATTCCCCTGGATTGGGGAGGAAATTGAGATTTTACAGTATCCTTCCCCTGGAGTGGGGTGGGAATGGAGATTTTACAATATCCTTCCCCTGCCATGCCCACCAAGCCATACTCACAGAACCAGTAGTAAAAAATTTTGAAACCCACCACTGTAGCAATCAGTAATTTTTATACAGTGTACTGTGCCATCAACAGATGTATGGTTTCCATTATTTTTCTATCTTTCTTTTTAGTGTGTATTTAAGCACTAAAACATAATTTTACAATTATGAGTTTACGAGTTTACAATTTACGAGTTTACAATTAAAGGAATTGTCATCTTTCATTAGACTGATCTTCTATTTATCTTAATAGGTTATTCACAAATAATCAGGTGATTCAAAGCTAGTTAAGTAACCATTAGCTAATTTTGCCCCCATGAGTCAAATATGCCCAAGTGAAATCTGTGGGGCTTTTATGCATCTAACTCTCCTATGTTATGTGTGTCAGAGTAACATAATTTTGTTAACTTTCTAAAACTTATCTATTTTTGCTTTATACATACAGACCCTTTTCTATTTATGCTGCAGTGAACCCAAGCTATTCTGTGTGAGTTCTAAAAAAATTTATTTGATATTACATCCTTTAATCTAGGAAAGTCAAGCTTACTCAAGGTTCATTTGTTTTTTGTTGTTTTTTAAAAACTTGTTAATTCAGATCATAAGTCTATTCTGCTCTGTCCAGGATTACATAAATTCAAGTCTTGTGATCTTGGAGATGTTTAACAGCAGATCTCTTTGTACCGACAAGAAATAACTTATTTGACAGACAATCAAGTTTGATCATCACAAGACACAAATGTACATGAAGTAGAAATTAGTTGCTTTTGATGTAACTTTTTATGAGTTCAGCTATAGTATCTGCAGTTAATTGAACTTCAGACAATAGTAATAAATAATTTCATACAGAAGAACGAAGCTAAGCAACATTCTGGAAATTATTACAGAATGTAAATCTTTATTTATCTCAAAAATTATTCACTTTATTCAAATTATAGACACAGGTACTCACATTATGGAAACATTGTAATATAGTTTTAGTAGTTCTTACAACACTTCTGTAACCCATGGGTGTCAACTGATGGCCTGTGGGCCAGATGTGTCACACGCAGGCCACGCTCACCCCAGCTCCACAAATGGGAAAAATGTCGTGAAACATCACATGATGGCAATGTGACGTGGCAAGTTTTACACCTGTGCTGTAACCCAGCCACTTTGTAGCACATAGAAGATCTTGGCTGATTCCACAAACCTGAGCTGGGTCTAACCCGATCAGTTTTTAGATGGAGAAAAACCCTAGGACTATGGGTTGGATTGAGATGTAAAAAAAAAATCCTGAATCACCAGGGGATGAGCTCACCTTTTTCAACAAGTCTGAAGCTTTTGCAGGTATAACATCCTAATATTGCAAATACGGTTTAAGCCAAGTCTTAAGGTTTGCTTAAGAATCTTGGACTTAAGGCAAATTGAATTCTACTTCAAACTAAAAAACAGTAACAGTATTTGGAGTCTGAAGATTTCAGTATATAGCCACACTCATGAAATGTAATATTCTGAACTTTAGGACCAATGCTCTAAAATATATTAGGGCATCATTCATATATAGTATATGAATAGTACAGTGTACATGTATTCACACACACATGAAATACAAGAAATGAGTAGAACTATTCTTATTAGCCTTACTATGTTCTTAAATTATCCATATGTCCCACAGTCAGAACTAGTCTTCTGCTATAAGCATCTTCAACCATTCCAATTTGGTTTGAATCGAGGTTTGAACTCTCCCATGTTACCCGTGCAGCAAAAAAAAAGAACAACAGCATGTGTGTTACATCAACTCACAACACTAAAGGAAGCTCTGTAGCAGTACTGATGGCAGGCACACTGTAGCACTGTGAATGAGGCATTTTTCAGAAGAAAACTTCCAAAAGTGAAAGACTGATTTTTCACATTGTGTTATTCTGACTACAATAAACTTCACACAGGACTGCTGAAACTCTACTGCCCCAACCAGCAAAGCAAATAAAGAGACATGTAACTCTGAAGCCAGATAGCATGTTTGATCAATTTACTATTTCACATGAATCCCATATGATAATCAGGTAGAAAGACCAAGCAGGATGTGTTACTAAATTGAGCCAACAGGTTATTCTTGTATTTCATATCTATTGATATGTCACTGTTTATCTGATCCCAGATTGTTAGTGAGAAGGAGCAAAATAATGACAACATTGTGTTTTCAGGATGCAAGATTCATCCTTTTTGCACATGTTTTGCAATGTTTTTGCCCATCCAGACCCAAAGCAGATTGACCTTGCAGTGCAACCTCACAATTTGAGGGCAGCCGGAAGTTTCTGTGAAGGCTCTTGAATTTTTTTTTAATTTGATTTATAGCTGTTCTGTTTTAACAGAACAGCTGTGCAATTGATAAGGAAACACATCTTTCATATAGGTCAAGAAGGGTAAATTATTGTTATCTATAGGTCATTCATTTAGATGGTATCGTCTATTCCAGAGGTCTTCAAACTTGGCAGCTTTAAGTCCACAAGTCTTAAAGCTGCCAAGTTTGAAGACCTCTAGTTTATTCCCCTCAGGATACTGATTCTTTTGTTTAATTGGAAGCAGTGGTATCCATGATGATTTGAAATGGTATATTCACATTGTATTTCATTATGTCAACACCACATCTCCATATGTTAGTCACAATCTCTGACGCAAGTACATAACTTGAAGTATTTGTGAAGGCCCAATCATTGAAGTATTGTCATTCACTTCCCATTTTCCTTTATGTTTAGGAGGAATGCAAAATGCTAAGATTTTAAAACATACATAGTTCCTGTGAACTTTTGACTACATGCCCAAAGACAATACTTTAAAATAAACACTTAATGTGTTGAAATGAAATATGACAGAGTAGAGATAAAAAAATTAACAAGTTACAGAGATCAGGAGATGCTAGGGCCATTTGCCTGTTAGTGATGCTTCAGAGAAACAGCTGCGTGACATGTTCTCAGAGCTAATGTGAACCAGCTGCACTACAAACAGAAGGCACACAACCAAGGACAAATGTTTTCAAAAGCACTTATTTTTCACTCTTCACAGCTGTCCAGAGCAGTTCAAGTTTACTGACTGGCATGCCCTGCCAGAGGTAAAGTGACAAGCTTTTGTAGCCTGAAGAATAAAATTGGAGTATGTGACTCTGTGGCCTACAACCTTTTCTAGTTAAAAATGCCTAAAAGAGAAACAGGGGAGATCTGTCCACAGGAGAAGGTAGAGGTCAAAGAGCCCATCTAGAAATGTCCCTCGAAGTCACTAAGTCCTCAAGCTACCCATGTAAATGATGCCAGAGACAAAGCTCTGCTTATCTGAAAGGAGAGAAGTCCTGTTATTACTAAGACTGCTATAGATTATTTCTTATGCAAGAAAATATTTATGCACTTGTAACTCTTTCAGAAGTGAGATCAGATGTTTCCTGTCATTGTGCCCGTTTTAAAAACTGGGGAATCAATTTTCCTAAAATTCAAGCTACAGTCTGAACATACCATTATTAAAATTATTATTAAAATTTCTATGAATAATGTGTTTTGGCTTATCAAGACATATCTGATTAGCAAACTAATCGTGTGATAGGATGGCTACAAGTACATACAAATCATACTCAGAATGATTCTTTATCATCGAAATGAATGCAGAAAAGATAGTTGAAAAACATTAAGGGAAGTGAGGATGTTTAACTTAAAGAAGAGAAGGTGAAGGATACATGATAACAATTTTCCAATACTTGAAGGACTGTCTTTGAAAAGAAACTGTGGACTTATAAGGTGTGGAGAGTGGAATAAGAATCAAAATCTTTGGAAAGAAAAATCCAAACTCAAAATAAGGAGAACTTCTGAGAGCTGTTAAGCAGTGGAAGAGCCTAGCTTTGGAATCATGGGTACTTGATCACTGGAGGGATCGTATGGGGATTGCTGCCTTGGGGGAAGAGTAGGAGATTTTTCAAGGTCCCTTGCAACCCTATGATTCTATGAAGGATAATTTCTTGGTCCTCAACTTTTCAATATGTTTATTGATGTCTTGAATTAAAAAGAGGAAGAAACACATCAAATATTAAGTGCCATAAAACTGAATAGATAGCAACCCAATTATCTAAAATATAGAAACAATGGTGGGCTAGTTGGTGAGTCAGTATGTAATGTGAACATAACCTATGAGATAAGTCAGGCTGAAAGGTTGAAAAGCCCTACAGTGAGGTTAATAAACCTAGTACTTGCCCAATACTTGCCCTAGTACTTGCCCAGATGGCAGATGGCAACTGAATAAAACTATAGGCTGGATCTAATTTACAACCAAAATTCCAGGCCTTAAGTTGAAGACTATCTGTAATTCAATTAAACTAGGGAGATGTCTCTCTGTGTCCCTTCCAAATGTTATCTGGCTATTCTTTAAAAATGCTTTAGCCATTTTGCCTAAGCAACACTTCTGCATATCTATATCAAGATCATCTTCCTTACCCTCTACACTTCCTGTGTTCTTGCTAAGTCTCTAAAAACATCTCTAAACTATTTTTATAAGTCATTAAATTATTTAGTCTAGGTCAGGGGTCAGCAACCTATGGCTCTGGAGCCACATGCGGCTCTTTGGGCCCTCTGCTGTGGCTCCCTGTCAGGTGATCTCTCCATTGGCTGGCCCCGCCTCTCGCTTTCCCCTCCCAGTCACTCCTCGCCTGGCCTGAGAAGGTAAAGGTGACAGCAGGGGATGGAGAAGTAGCCAGGGCAGAGACAGAGAGATACAGAGAGAGGGGGAAAGAGAGAGAGAAACATAGAGAGATACAGAGAGAGGGAGGGGAGAGAGAGAGATGTCAAAAGGATTTTGTGGTTCCTGGTGTTTTTTAACAACTGGTTCTCTGCCCTAATGACCGGCTGGGTAGGCATGGCTAGGGGGGGTCATGTGGAAGTGAGTGACATCGAATTGGCCATGCCCACCCAGGTTTTGTGGCTCCCGGTGTTTTCTTTTATGTGGGAAACAGGTCCAAATGGCTCTTTGAGTATTTAAGGTTGCAAACCCTTGGTCTAGGTATTGGTAGCCAATGTCCTGCCATACTATGTTCAGTGAAAACTCCCAGGATTCTCACCATTGGCTAGCTCACTGAACTAGTATTACTGGGAATTGCAGCTGAGCAATATCTAGCGATATACCCACCTCTATATAAATTAGTCAGATATTAATATTGAACGTTGTTTTAGTGTCAGTAGTAATAGCTATACTATTTTATTTTGTCCAAGCAAGACTACAGAAGAGAAGAATTGTTTACTGAATTAAACTGTCTGGGAAAACCCTCAATTTCAGTAGCTAACAGAAATCACCTCAACTTGCTATGATATCAATTTCTAAAGCATGACAATCTTTGAGGGTTTCAAAGTGTTTTTCCTATATGAAAAGGACTATAGCTTCCATGCACCATTTTAAATTAAATTGCCTTTATCTGAGGGGAAAGGATTCAAGTGACTTTTGAAGAACTGTAATCTGTATATATAAAAACGAAATACCACTTACACATCATCACGAAATCTCCAGAACCGTAAAGCCTACAAACTTGAAATTTGGCACGGATGTTCCTCTTGGCTTCTAGGTGCTCACTACGAAATGATTTTTCGAAATGACCATCAGATCATTAGTATTTCTTATATTATTATTAACATGCTCTGATGCAAAGGAGTTAGACGTTCTACTCCCCCGCCCCACCTTGGGCGTGGCCAGTGCGTGACTCATCCGGCCTGTGGGCTGGGAGTTTAGACATTCTACTCCCAACCTGAAAGGGATAGAAGTGGATAAGATAGGAGAGGCCTCTGTGGGGCAAGCCTGAGGGAGAGAAGGGGATAGGAGATGACCATTGGGGCCAGCCTGAGGAAGAGAAGGAGATAAGATAGGAGAGGCCTCTGTGGGGCAAGACTGAGGGAGAGAAGGGGATAGGAGAGATAATTGGGGCCAGCCTGAGGGAGAGAAGGGGATAGGAGACAATCATTGGGGCCAGCCTGAGGGAGGGAAGGGGATAAGATAGGAGAGGCCTCTGTGTGGCAAGACTGAGGGAGAGGAGGGGATAGGAGAGGATCAATGGGGCCAGCCGCAGGGAGAGAAGGGAATAAGATAGGAGAGGCCTCTGTGGGGCAAGACTGAGGGAGAGAAGGGGATAGGAGAGGATCAATGGGGCCAGCCTAAGGGAGAGAAGGGGGATAGGAGAGGCTTCTGTGGGGCAAGCCTGACGGAGAGAAGGGGAGAGGAGAGGCTTCTGTGGGGCAAGCCTGAGGGAGACAAGGGGAAAGGAGAGACTTCTGTGGGGCAAGCCTGAGGGAGAGGAGAGGAGAGGAGAGGAGAGGAGAGGAGAGGAGAGGAGAGGAGAGGAGAGGAGAGGAGAGGAGAGCTATAAAGTGTCAATTTATCAAGCCCGATCACATAGTTTCGTAGTGGAGCACGGGTATCCAGCTAGTCCTAAATAAACTTCAGGCAGGAAGATCAGTTGTAATCAATAGAACGGGCATTTCTAAGTAAATGAATTGATAGTAATTGTGCACACTTCAGTTTGTGTGTGTTTGCTGAGTGTTTCTTGTACTCCGTTAAAAGTGAGCCTCGTGGGAAGCCAGAAGGATGAGAAGTTGTTTGCGTTGCTAATTAGAAAGACTGACTTGGAGATGAGCTCATGGTCCCAAGATGACTACAATTTCCTCCAACCTCTTTGGAGAATGAGTAATTATCTTGCTGAAAGATATCACCTGGTTTATGACACGTAGCTGTAATAATCCACTGAAATGAAATGTTAATTTCTCTTGAAAGGATAATTTAATTGCAAGTAATAGAAGATGGAAAATACATTGAAAGAAATAATGAAATGCACCAACTAATTAATTTCATTGATGGCTGGCCAGTTATATTTTTGCTCATTTAAGAAGCAGAAACCATGTAGTATCCATCATCCAGTGTTCTGGTGATTCATATTGTTGCTTTTGCAGAGAAATATCAGGAGTGTAAAATATTTATTTTTTTAAATACCTTTGCAATATGTTCTCCTTCTGTTTCAAGCCGGGTCACCTGACCACCAAGCCACGCCCACCAATTAAGACATACCCACAGAACCAGTAGAGAAAATTTTTAGATTTCACCCCTGCCTCAGCCTATTTTTTTACATATTTACATCAACGAATGCACACAAAAAATGATGCAGGGCTTTGATTGCATTCTTGTGGCTGCCATCTTGGGTTGTTGTCGTTTTTAAACAAATACAGTCACCCCAGGAGTAAAATCCAGCATGTTCTGACAGGTTCTGGAGAACCGGTAGCGGAAATTTTGAGTAGTTCAGAGAACTGGTAGCAGAAATTTTGCAGTAGCAGAAATTTTGAGTAGTTCAGAGAACCGGCAAATACCCCCTCTGGCTGGCCCCAGAGTGGGGTTGAAATGGAGTTTTTGTAATATCCTTCCCTCAGGAGTGGGGAGGGAATGGGATTTTGCAGTATCCTTCCCCTGGAGTGGGATAGGAATGGAGATTTTGCAGTATCCTTCCCGTGCCATGCCCACCAAGCCACGCCCACCAAGCCATACTATGTCCAAACCACGCCCACAGAACCAGTAGTTAAAAAAATTGGATTTCACCACTGACTCACCCCCAAGACCCCCCTGCATTAACCCCTATTTAAGGCTGTTTTAATGATTCAAAAAGAGATGCTTTGTTCATGCAATGCTTCTTTCACACTTTTGTGGAGCTTTGTTAAGCAATTGTTTGGCTCTTTAAGAGGGCAAAAATGTCTCCTTCCATGGTGAAGGAGGCCGACTAGGCCATGCCCATCATGCCCACGCCCACCCAGCAACCAGGCAGAGAATCCCTTGCTAAAATTTTTGAAGCCCACCCCTGGTCTCAACCAGAACAATATGTTTTATGATAAGTCAATCCCTTCCCTAAACAGAACTACTAATCCCTTCCATATAACTTAGTTTAAACTTTAGGGCATTTTTTTTTTTCAGCTAAGACATTTCTGGTGACATAACTTTAATTTTTTTTATCAAAACTTGCTTAAGTTGTAATGATCTCGATTTTAAGACCACTACCATTTCAGTTGCATATGGACATATTTATATCATTTTCAACTATTATCATTTGTTACTGATATCTCAATTTATGGCCTACCTTTCATAGCAAGATAACCAATGAGATAACCAGTGACTGAAAAATTAAAAGGACATCAATAGAATTACTGATAGACTATAGTATTTGTCACTTCTTCAGTATTATAGTACTGGGAACAGAATTAACTAAAAATAAAATCTATTTATGAATAAGGAAAACAATCCAAACAAATTATTTTTGTGAATCTTCAAATTTTAATAAAAATATTACAGAAAATTTGATAGTTATGAAATATATACTTAAAAGTAAGGATAATGTTCTCTTTTCTTTAGTATGAAGTGATACAGCAAATGCCAACTGGAATTCCAAAGCAGAGGCATTATTTAGTAAAATAATAGTGGTAAGACTTTTACGTCAAGAAACAGATTCCCAAATATGATTCTACAATAACCAATAACAGTGTGTATTGTTTCTTTCAATGTGCTATTGGAAGATGAACTCCTGAAGGTGGGTGCTTCTTCAGAAGTATCTAGTTCCTGAGCTGTTATACTTTCACATAATTAAAAGATTAAAGGGCACTTTTTCTTAATGTTTACATTCTCTCAGGTTCGCTTGATGTCATGTAGCTTCAGGTTTTCCTCTTCACACTGTTGGTCTTTGCTGATCCAAGTGATTTGAGGGCAGCTATATATTTTATTGGAAATAGGAAGGTGGCATGATATAAAACAAAACAAAAAATCCTTACTACTTGCAAATAATAACATGTTTAATAACATCCAGCAGGCAGTTTGTATTGTTTTCTGAAGATTTACAATTACATTTGACTTAATGTTTGATTCTAAACTGGATTACATCACTCATATTTTATATGTCTATATGTATATTCACTACAAGGCTACCCAGACCATGGTATTTATAATTCTTTCTCTTGTTTTGATACAAAAAGCATACAATCAGAGTGCACATTATCCATCATTTGAAACTGGGCACAGCAGAGGCAAGGCCATTAAGCTGGTACATGAGCCAATGTGATAAACCAATGTATTTTGAAGTCACCTATAACGGGAGACACAGGCTGTGTTTGCCTTGTGGTTGATGGAAGAAGAAAAAACCCCCAAAGTAAACTATAGAGACCCATAGAGGAAACTGATGAAGCTACTTCCCACTCAGTTTTCTTCAGAAAATTGTGCTAGTACATCAAGGTCCCAAACTTGCTTAAGGCTCTACTATTTCATACCCTGCTTAGCACCATCGTTAATTTGGCCCAAGAATATCTGCTAGCAAGTATTGTCCCTCTGAACGGATATGGAACTTTAAAATTTCAAGACAGTTCAAATTTTTTAACGTAAGAGAAAGTTTCATTTCACAATGCCACAAGCATTGAGAAAAGCGCCATTTTAGAGCCACAAAAATATACTAACAGGGCTGAAAAGGTGGTGGGTGGGGGAACAGGGAGAGGATGTAACAGAGATGGAGATAGGAATCTGAAGAAATAACTGTTTAAGAATCCATGCTGTCACTAAGAAAGAAAGAAAAGCAATTTTGGGAAAGTTAATTGAAGGCCTACACAAAATGAGCAACTTCAGCTACAAAACAAAAGTTTTATTTCTGGCATAGCTTCACTCGGTTGAAATTATAGTACTCTAACCGCTTTATCATTATTCTGTTTGCTTGGTTTTGAATTTCAAACAATGATGAACTAATGTGATTACTTTTAATAGTTTGCACAGCATTTACAGATGGTTTGAAAGGACTTTGGGTCTCCATCACCACTTGCTTGAGTTAATGCTATGCATTTTAAATGGGGCTAGACTGGAAGACCTCTTAAAAGAAGATACAAGCAGTTTCCTGGGTTGGCTCTCTATTGACTTTATTGTAATTCAAAGTGCTGTTTTTCACCTATCAGCTATTTATGCCTTGGCACTGTAGGACCATCCTTTGCATCTGGATTCAACGCAACTAATCAATTTATTCCAGGTGAACCTACTAGAGATTTCCCATTTCTATACTTAGGGCTTACCTGTAGAAAGTAGGCTTACATGTGTTGATTCTCCACAGGGGCATTTATGTTATGGAACAGCCTCCTGCTGGAAATAAGACTGACCCTACCTTGCATATACTTTAAACCGGAGCTCCCTAATCCCCGGGCTGCAGCCCACTACTAGGATGTGGCCTATTTAGAATCAGGCTGCATGGTAATCAAGTCGGGCTGCTCAAGTTAGAACTGCACACTGCACAAGTAGAACTGCACACGTGTGCACGTCTGCACCAGCTTTCCCCTCTCCCACACAGCTAGGGCCTCAAGCTTCAAAGGTTGGGAACCGCTGCTTTAAACAACCAAATTATTTCAAACACCTTTTGAGAATTTCCTAACCAATTTCTCCACAGCACACAGAATTCTCTCTATCTGTATCATGTCCCCACGTACCTTTTTTTTAAAGTTGCAGTCCTTCTAAATTGGAAACTTTGCTCACTGGGCAGCAGTCCCAGCCCTTTGAACATTTTGTTTGCTCTTCCATTCATCTTCTCCATCTCGATAGTACTTTTTCTCAAAATGCAGTGACTAAAATCATAGACAGAATTTTGCATATTGCTGTACTATGTTTTTATAGAAGGCTATAATAATTTCAATTTTATTTTTTGTTTTTTTTCTTACTAATTCCAGCTTATATTTATCCTTTTCATAACAGTTACATACTAAGTAAATACATTTATCAACTGTCTTCCATTGCAAGCTCTTCTTCCTGATCAGCCTGCTAGTTGAGCTCCCATCAGGTTGGGAATTTTTTCCCCTTTTATGGATTTTTCACTATTCACTTTGCTCAACTACTTAAATGTGATGTAATAAGAAAAACTGGTGATTGTTCACTTTCATCTTTAGGTCTTTTATCCAAAATTTTAAAGTTCTAATTCTTCAGGAAATATATTGCAAGATTTAACTACATTCTGCTTTCTGGTTTGTTCATTTTTAACTGGTTACCAGTTCACAAGGTAGTTTCTTCTCTTATTTCAAGGTTGCTAAATTTGCTCATAGATTTTCAGGGAAAGATTTTGTTACACATTTTCTAAGAAATTTAAACAAATAGTGTCATGTTGCCTTTTAAATGATTTTAAACATTAACAGTTTAAATATTACAATTTTAAACAAGAAGTCTATGGAACTCAGCTGAAATCTTAATTTCTAGAATAACATTGTAAAAACCTGCCATCTTCCATTTAGCTTCCTATTCGCACTTTTGATCACTTTGTCATAAAATAACAAGATTTATGCAATACAAGATTTGTGCTATACAAATCTATGCCAAGCATAGATTTGTTGCCAGAGTAACTTGCCATCTCAGTATACATGATAATAGCCCTAAAGCCATAAGACTATGCCACAAGAGTATTCCTGGTATTTGTTACTAAAATTTATTTGTGTATGCATTTTACCTTTGGCAATACCATTCCCCTAGAACTCCAGCTCACCTACGTTTTCTATATTGGTATGCAAGTATGTGTTTAAGTCACTAACAGAACATTTATTTTTCAGTTAGCAAGCAAACTTCAGAAGATGCTCAATGCTTGTATCTTTGTTGGCTGAGGAATAACTGACCAGCCTTCATATAATTAACATATGGCGCATGGGTTGATTTTGTTTTTCTCAAACCTTTGTTTAATAAAGATTTTATTTTAGAAATATCACATTCAAGTTTAATTTGCTGATCAGTTGTTGTTTTCTTAGAACTATCTAATTATGGTATCAAAAAATAATTGGCCATTAATTAGTGCCATAAAATGTGTAACTTCCTCACTTTTGCATTTTTGTATCTAGCTTTGTCTAGAATTGCCCTTTTGAAAAAAAAAAAATCTTACCATTTGTTTGGTAGCTCTCTAACAGTGAATTTGCTGATTTTAAGGCTATTAGCTAATATTACAAGTCAGCACAGAAATGAATAATTGCATCAGCTGATGGAAATGGTCAGATTTGGTGTTGAGAAAAGCAATCTTTTAGCTGTATGGTTTTACACGAGCCTTGATGTTATCATAGTAACTATAAGTTTGTTTCAAGGATAAGTAATTTGGCTCCAGATGTTTTGAACTACTTACTACCAATCCTTTGCTGCTGTCCATCCCGGTTGGAGTTTTGGGAACTGAATTCTAAAACAACTAGAAGATGTGAGGCTATCTGTCCTGCCCTACTTCAACACAATTCTCAGCTGCAACTTATATTTACTTACTCAGTAAAGGGAATATTACTTAACACACACTGCTAGAGAGAAGTTCCCTGAAGATGGGCTCCAGCATGAGTCCAAAAGCTTGGAAGACTAAACTTGGAAGACTAAACTGGTGACCGACCCAGATGAGGATATGTATATTCGCCTTACTTAACTCATCTGTTATTCCTAAATTTTATTAATATGAAAGGAGGAAATAATATATACCAGTAAGGTACCCTATAAAATATGTAGTATTACATGTAGATATGATAGTTTTTGAGACTTCCTCTATCTCTGCATTTGGTCATCTTTTACAAGTGACCAGGTAACTTCTTCAGATCATCTTGCTATTCAGGCTATAGAGGCAGATCCTTCAATATTAATTTTGATGCTTTAGCACTGCTTGTTGCAGGGAAAAAAAATGCTTCTATTTCTAGTCAGATAAATTCCATGGTAATCACAGGATCAGTGTTAAAAATAATTGATTCACTCACTGATTTTTTTTCTTCTTCTTTGTTAGATGCCTTTCAGCTTGGATGCAGACAAGTTGCTTGGGGTGGAAAGAATTTTAATTCAGTTTTTGCCTTCTGGTCCTTGTATATCGTAATTGCTAAAGGCTGCCAGCAGGGGGAAGAGATTGAAGTCTTGGACCCAGAGGTGGTAAATGTCTATCTGTAACTTGGTCTTTTTTAAAAAAAAAAAGCCCCTCGAGGAATAAATTGTGCAATGTAAACTGAAGAAATTTATCTCAGTCTCTCAACCCACATAGACTCTCCTATAAGGAAACGTTGAAACATCTACCATTCATTGACAGTTTTTCTTTTGTTTTTCCTTTACTTCTAACACTGTTTCTTCTTTCTAATGACCCCAGACAATCATAAATGGCCATTCAATCCTGGAAATTATGTAACATCCATGAACAAAGTAAATTTGGTTAATAGAGAACTGACATGTACAAAAGACATTGAAATTACTTTGCTCTAGCATGGTTTAATTTTTTCAAATATTCTGATCACTATGTAGATGTCCCATTCTAACTCCTTATGTTAACAAAAGAAGAGGTTGGGAAGATAAAACCCACAACCAAATTAAGTTTCATATATGATGTGCTAAACTAGAGTCACTTTATGGTTAACAGTCAAGTCAGGTTGCATTCATCTTAACTCTGAATCTTAGTTTTTTCTTTTTTAAAGGAAATACCTCTGTAACCCCCAAATTTCACATATTCAGCTATTTGATCCAATTAGCCTAATTTACACTAATAAAGAAGTGGCACCAATTTCCATAAAATAAGGTCAGTGAAGGCTGGGGTTCTGTCAGAACTGAGAAGACATTTTATAAGATTCCTCTGGATACTCTGATTTTCTCTCCTGTCCCTCTCATCATTACTGCTCCTTTTTTCTTCCTAAGACATTTCCACTGTATGTTTTTTGTCAATATGAAATTAGCTCCAGACTGGATTATTGTGTGGTACTCAGAGGTGGGTTTCAACAGATTCTGATCAGTTCTGGAGAACCAGTAGCGAAAATTTTGAGTAGTTTGGTGAACCAGTAAATACCACCTCTGACTGGCCCCGCTCCCATCTATTCTCTGCCTCCCAAGTCCAGATGATTGGGAGGAAGTGGGGATTTTGCAGTAACCTTCCCCTAGAGTGGGGTGGGAACAGAGATTTACAGTATCCTTTCTCTGCCATGCCCACCAAGCCATGCCCACCAAGCCATGCCACGCCCACCAAGCCATACCCACAGAACAGGTAGTAAAAAATTTTGAAACCCACCACTGCTGGTACTGGAAATCAAAACAATGTATTGCTGTCTCAGCTGTTGTGCATCTGGAATTGTATTTTTACATAAATCACTGCACACTTGTGCAAGTGTGGGTGATCCATTCTCTATTACTGGGAATCCCTGAACACATTTCTTTTGTCTCTTATAAGGTTCCTTCACCAGCGCATTGTTCTCAAAGTTTTGAGATACCAGAAATGAAGATGTCAAAGGTTTTTGCATTTGTGTTATCACTTGTTATATACAGTTTATAGCTTTGATCTCTAATGTTTGTTTTGGGCAAGAATTTGCAAATAAAAGTCTTCCAGTTTAGCTCATTAGAAAGCTAAATGAAAATGAGAGTTGCACGTAGCAGGGATATAAATGAAGCATTATGTTATCATTTATGCCTGCATAAATACTTTCATGAAATAGTCTGAAGAACTGTGTTATCATTAATAACATAAGTGTACATAGGTCATAAAAAGAATGTATACAGAATAAAAAGTGCCTGAAGCAAAAAAAGATAAACACTGCATTTATTAAGGAGTGAAATAATGTAGTTCATATTTTGTTATTTATTTCAAGACAATGTCAAGTGCTCATTCTCCTTGAATGATCTTCTGGGGGCAAGGAGGCAAGATTTTAATATATTCCACACCCAAGTTTGATTCCCATGATAGATGTTCTTATCTTAAGCGGATGTGATCAGAAAAATGAAGATCCACTCGAAGTCCCACTGGCTTTAGTGACCCTATACTAGGAGATTACTGAGAAATAATACAACACTATACCTAGGGGTAAATCTACCCTGACAATTACTAGAGATATCCAATGTTGCCTTTGTAAAGTTTTTTTAACCCAACAATCCCAGTCCTGCTCTGTTGCATGATATAGCCTGTCAATTGGTGCTAGCACACATCATAGTTAGGGGAAATTATTGCACCAACATCTAGTAATTTAAAATAATGAGATATGGTCCAAAAAAGACAAGCTGGTAGCCAGAACAATGTGATCAAACTGTGGTGGGATTTTTATGTTCAATCCTATTGCAGTCACCCGACTTGATTTTTGGGGCCCCATCTAAATATTGTGCTCTGCAGTCCTTCCCATAACTCTGTGGTGGTTAGACCCAGAAAGCTGTGCTGAAAGTAAACAAACATCCCCATGTTTAACTGGGTGCATCTCATCTCTAACATCGGGGGTATTTCATTGTGGCCTGACACTGCAGAATTATTATCCTTGCTATCTTTTATCTTGCTCACTAGGGACAGGGGACCACCAGGAAACACAAAAAAAGTCATCTGCAAGGAAGGGGAAGAGGAAAACTGTTGGTACATTTCATCCTGGCTCATTAAAAAGAACTCTAGGCATTACAAAGTGCATGCTATCAATATGCATAGATATGGTCTCTGAGGCAGAGCTGCCCGTAAGGTATATTTTCAGTAGGACATCTTTTTCCCATGTGAGGCCAGGAACAACAATGAATCATATGTGTGGGAGGGAAAGAGCTGCAGGCTATGTACAGGATATATTCCCCTTTGTGTTTTGCTTCCCTCCCTTTTTCTCCCCTCCCTTTACTAATGGTTTTTGCAATTACTGGAAACAAGGCTTTGCTAGCTGGCAGAAAATGGGGGCTTTCTGGCAGCTTATTTCAATGGATTTGTCACTAATGTGAAATGAAAAGAGTGTTTGTTGCTCTCCTGTGAAGAAGCTCGGTGAACATTTAAACAGCAGACTGGTACATGTGAAAGCCTAGTGTAGCTTAGAAAAAAGCTTGGGATGCACAAGTTTTGCTTGAAAAATATATGAAAGGCAGAGATCTCAGTGCATCTCAGAATAGTGGGATGTGCACAGTCTGGTTTTTCTCCGTGTGCCTAAAAGAATGTGAAAGTAAGTAAGATAAGAACATCTGAAAGGCATTAGAACATGAAAAACAGCAGTGTTTCCTCGGCAGTGGTTACAACTGCCAACACCAGGTAGAAAATCTGTCTTGTGCAGATTATGAAAGTAAAACCCATCCTAAAACATCAGCAGACACCAATTTATTATGAATAATTTCTGCATGACTTGTATTTGGTTTCTCTATCTTAATTTATCCTCACAGCCATTATAAGACGTCTTTGGCCCACAACCAATAAATCTTATGACTGTGGATGGATTTCAGTCTGAGCTTCTTGCATCGCAAGTCCAACTTCTTTATTAATTAGAAAGGACAGATTAGCTGAACTTCTTTCATTCCATTATTTGAAATATTTCTCTACTATCTATCATAGCAGAGAATAAAATAAAGTTTTTTTTAAAAAAAAAATCACAAAAGAATCAAAAACTTAGGAACCATTACTAAAGAATGTCAAAAGCGTAAAAGATAAGAGTGAAGCCCGGGGGTCAAAATTGAACCCCTCTTTTCCAATTGTGTTTGGAAGTGATTATGTTTGACCAGTGATTCCCTGCAAGTAGGGATTTCCTCAAAAGAACTCTCAACAGATTGAAAAATCTGGAAATGCTTGTTAATAGTATGTTTCTTGAGCAGCATGACCCATAAAGTATTTAGGTATTTAGTAGACAAACTAAATTATCCTGAATGAAACCCAGCTAACAATGACAACCATTGTAACTCTTTCTGTTATATCATAAGGATGTCAAATGTCTGATTATCTTCAGAATTCCATGTGTGGAAATCAATCTGCCTGCCAAGATTTCCACCAATTGCATGGATGGATGTTCTTTAAGAATAGCTTCAATTAGAGTCCTTAGTTTATCTGAGATAAAATCAAGGTTGAAATAAGTGTATAATCAGATCAAACTGACTTGAATTTCACAACATTCTGAATGGAGATGTGTGCACACTCATAATATTATCTTGGACCATGTCCATGATTAAAGTGAATGCTAAAATCAATCCTAATGGAAACAGAATTGAGTATTTTGATCCCAGTGGATCCTAGGTGAGATAGAGACTAGTTATAATGATTTTCAACTAGTACTAGTTTTCCTCAGAGGAAAAAATTAACAGAATGCATTATTTCACAATTTTTTAAAACATATTTTATTTTATTCAAGACAAAGTTAAAATACAAAACTCTCCCCCCCAAAAAAAAGTAAAAAAGAAAGAAAAGAAGAAAAAAAAACCCACAAAAAACACAAAACAACTAAACATTAAAAAGAAGACTTCTGAAACAAGACTCAGAAGCTCCATTCAGGCTTGAAAGACCTTTTATTGAGTACATTGTATTGACACTTAGAAAGGTGAATGGGAGGCACTAGTTGAATCCTGATTAACACATTACTTCAACATTAGTTCCCACCTCTTGAGCACCTCGTTTGCGGAGTGCCTCAGGGCTCGGTCCTCTCTTCCCTCCTATTTAACATCTACATGAAGCCGCTGGGTGAAATCATCCGACGACACGGGGTGAGGTATCAGCAATACACAGATGATACCCAGCTGTATATCTCTACCCCGCGTCAATTCAGTGATGCGGTGTATGTGATGTGCCGGTGCCTGGAGGCTGTGAGGGTCTGGATGGGAGTCAACAGGCTCAAATTTAACCCAGACAAGACTGAGTGGCTGTGGGTATTGCCTCCTAAAGACTATGTTGATTGTCCATCCTTGGTTCTGGGGGGAGGAGAAATTGTCCCCCTCAGAACGGGTTCGCAATTTGGGTGTCCTCCTAGACTCACAGCTAAGATTAGAGCAACATCTGACAGCTGTGGCTAGGGGGACCTTTGCACAGGTTCGCCTGGTGCACCAATTGCAACCCTACTTGGATCAGGAGGCTCTCCTCACAGTCACTCATGCCCTCACGGTTAGATTATTGCAACACACTCTACATGGGGCTAAAGTGTTCGGAGGGGGCGTGTTCGGAGACTACAGTTGATCCAGAACACAGCCGCACCAGCTGTCATGGGTGCAGATACACCCACATTACACCAATTCTCGGCGAGCTGCACTGGCTCCCTTTTGGTCTCCGGTCACAATTCAAGGTGTTGGTTATTACCTTTAAAGCCCTACATGGCTCAGGGCCAGGTTATCTTCAAAACTGCCTTCTGCCGCATAGCTCCCAGGGACCAGTAAGATCCCACAGAGTTGGTCTCCTCCGGGTCCTGTCAGCTAAACAATGCCAGATGGCGGGCCCGCGGGGAAGGGCCTTCTCTGTGGCTGCCCCAGCTCTCTGGAACCAGTTACCTCCTGAGGTCCGGACCATCCCCCCACTGCCTTCTGAAAAGCAGTGAAGACCTGGCTTTTCCGGCAGGCCTGGGGCCGTTGATCTTGCTCTTATGATCTGGCGAGATCTGGCCATGAATGGCGTGAATGAGTTTTTAATGTTTTTAATGTTTTTAATTTTTAAATGTTTTTTATAATGATTTTTTAAAATGTATTGTGAGCCGCCTTGAGTCTTCGGAGAGGGGCAGCATATAAATTGAATTAATTAAATAATTAAATTAAATTAAATTAAATTAAATTAAATTAAATTAAATTAAATTATTAAATTAAATTAAATTAAATTAAATTAAATTAAATTAAATTAAATTAAATTAAATTAAATTAAATTAAATTGGCCCTCCCCAAATTTTTAAACTACTTAAATCTGTTTGCAAACTATTGACCTGTATTCTATATGTTATATTAGTGAAAAAGTAGTTAATAGCAAAAATAATACTAAAACAAAACAAAATTAAAGTTTCAAAACTCTCTGTTAACAACTGTTATTCACTCACATAAAGTTGCCAGAGCATCTTATCTATCCCTCATTATTTCACAAATTTTAATGATATTTACAAGGAAAATTGGCAAATTCGGTTCTTTGAAGACAAGTGGCTTTTTTCTAGTGCTTTCTAGAATGGCTATGAGTGTGTGATCACATGGCATTGAAGAAACACTGGTGAAAAGGACTATATTTCAGTTGCCAGGCACTCTGATTTTCAAATAAAATTTTGAGTTAGCTTGAAAAGGCAGACTACAAAATATTTGGCCCTGATAAAGAAATAAATACTTTATTTCTTTATTTCTATCACATAAATCATATATTATGCACATAAGACAATGTTTATAGATAAGAGTAAGATAAATATTCCCATTTTAAGAAGTGCTCACATTTTAAACTTAGCTGATTATATATTCAAAGTTCGGCTCAAAGAAGTTCATTTATAAGGACACTGTTCCTTACCAGTACTTACCATACTGTTAAAATATAAGTTCAATACTTTATCCCCACTAAAATGGAAACTATTATGCACATGTACCCAAAGAGTTAAATTTAAGAATGTTCTTTTCACTTCTCATTTTAGTATATTTGATTTAGGACAGAGATATATTATGGTCTCCACTGTAATTTTTTGTTAAAAATTAACAATTTAAGCATGGCTGTCACTGATAGTTTTCTCTTATGAGTAAATAGAATTAATTGCAAAGGCCACAAGTTGAAGAAGTTACAGCATCATAAAATATAATTAGGGAGATATATAAATTATGAATCTACTGAAGATATAGAATATAACAATGGAATTAATCCATAAACTTCTTGTTTCTAATGACTTTTACAAGTGTCAAACTTAAATTTTATTTTCATATCTCTGTTCTTATTTTGGCACTATGAAAACACTATCTGAATTCTTAATGCAAGCCCTGATCCAATTATCTGAACATCAGTGACACTAATTTCTGAAAGAAGGGTTGTTTATGTTAAAACAATAGTAGGATAACATTTTAAAGTGTGGAATCTATTATATTCCTAATTATCCATTATTTTTCCCAGAGGAAAAAATTATTTGCTTTTAATTAAGAGGGTTCATTCCCAATTGTACTAATAGAAAATAATTTTCTGAAATACAGAGCATTCAAAAGGAGCACCAGTCCTTAGTGAGAAGAAATTCTTAACTATGTGACTATTTTAGTACGCAATCTGCTCATGTAATATTTCTTTAGATTAAGACAATTTTTATTGTTTACAACTATATTGTTAGGTCAGGCTGCCTACTGTGTGACCTCATCCAACATTAATCAATATTCCTTTATTTCAGTTAATGACCAGGTCATTGGTCTTTCCCTAGATTTAAACCAAATAGCAAAACAATTATACTTTTTCTATTTGCTTTGTTTATTTAAATCCTGCTGTGATTATGATCTGCAATATCCAGTTCTACTCTTGACCCTAGAATAACTCAAGTAAGATCAGAGTAAAGATATCAGTAACATCAATAAATATTTCTGTGACCTTTGAAATACTCCAGGGAAATTAGATATTGATTTTTTGGAGAATAGGTGTGAAGATGGCTCAAGGGACAATGGAAGATGGCCAGTGGATGCTCTTGTCATTAATCCATATGACTGTCTGGTTGGGAATGGATGGTAAAAATCACAGTGTGAATGCTGCTTTGTTAAGCTACAATTTGAAAAAGTGCTGTTCGGCAAACGCAAAATATACATTCTCTGTTTCTGCGGCTGATTACATCTGCTCAGTTCATGCTGTGTATAAAACTATCCTAGTGCAAAACAGAAATGGCTGCAAATGTATTCAAAGGGGCCCTTCCAAAAAAAATGTGCTCAATACAACAGCTTAATTTATAAGGATTCCACTTGCGTTGCAAATAAGCCACCGTAGACAATTGTTCTGTAGAAATGCAGACATTATAAAAAGGATGGGTTGATTAACAAATATATGCAGTTGTATAAACTTTACCTTTATCTGTACTATATGCGTTGCTCTTTATCAACAGTGCGTAAGGGTTCTGTTGATGGTACTTAATAATATTTCATTTAGAAATGTTTCCCTTGTTTAGAAACATATCTTGCAAGGTGGCTGATTAGAGAAATGTGCCACTAAATTATCCCACTCAGGTCCCACATGCATTTCTCCTTTGCTTGAAACAGCAACCTTAGAATGCAGTGGAATTTGGGGGCCTTTTTTATTATTCTGCTGCAAATTAGTTACGGTTTCAGAAAGCAAATTAAAAAAATGATATTGAATAAGTTGAAGAATTTATCCTTTGTTTTTAAAATGAGTAAGTTGTTAGGTTTTTACCTGATTATTGCAGTATTTTGTGCTAATAAGTTTCCCGGTGAAATTTTAAAATGCTACCAAATATATTACCCCATATAAGCAAACAAATATATGAACTGATATTGAACCAAGAATAGCATCCTATGTTCAAAACAAAGGAAACACTTTTTGAAGGTGATTAAAAACAATTCAACTTTCTAACCAGCAGGAGGAGAAAGAGCTCATTTAATGAGTTGGGATTCATTTTCTCTCTCTCTCTCTCTCTCTCTCTCTCTCTCTCTCTCTCTCTCCTAACCAGGGCTCCCTCACACTTCTTCAACCAAAAGTTGTATTTCTTCTTTAGTCCTTGCACAAGGTCAGTTTGCTCTATCTAAACATTGTACTATATGCCTCCTCTAATAGGAAAATTAATTTTTGTTTCATGTGTTACATTTTTTCTTCTGACACTGAGATAAAAGAACACAAAATGCAATTCTGCTTTCTGTGTACTGCTACAACAATGGAATAAATCAGGCTGAACTTACAGGAAAAAAAATCAGAAAGTGAATGGAAGACTGTATCTGCTTTTGTTACTGAAGATCTAACAGTCTGTAAAAAAAGGGGGGGAGTAAAGGCTGTACAAATGGAGGAGGAATTAAAGATCTAACATGAGAAATAAGAAATAATTTCGAACCTAAGAAAAACTGAAAGGATTTATGTGTTGCCACATAGCGCCTCTGAACATTATCTTTTGAATTTCAGCAATAATATTTTAAATAAAACATAGTCCTTCCCATGCATGAAAGAATCTTTAGGGTTATATTTTCGGTCTGAGATTGCAAACAAATGTAACATTCAGAAAGCTAAGTAAAATTGGGTTACTCCCAATTAAGGAAACTGGGATTACATGAGAATAACATGTATAGGTTCAGCAGGTCTAGCTACTACTGGCAGATCCGTAATAAATTGTATTTCTCAATTGACATCAAAATCTTTACTTGAGCTGTGCACAAAGAAAAGACACACAAGGCCTTAAGTCATACTGTGTCTGTAGGCATAGCCCTCGGCCAAGAGAGTGGTATGTGCTCTGTGCAATCAGAAGGCATTCTGCCTGAGAGGCAATCTTTCCCCTAATCATTTTTTAATCAGGAGATTAGTCTACTAGAGGGTGTTATCCCTTGGCCTTTAAGAAGACTAAATTACTGAAACCTTGCTTTCAGGCCACTCACCTTCACTGACTTCCAAAATCTTTGGTGTTACATTTACCTATCAAAACACCCCTTCCTTTAACCTTTAAAAGCACTATGGCTGTACGAAAAGTTGATTCAGGAATCAGAGTAACTGTGACAAAGGCCCTTCCTCCAAGTGTTAAAGTAGCCACAATTTTGCAAGCCTCACAGTATGCATGCATATGTGCAGCAAAGAAGTAAAGCAAATATATTTTCAATCAAAGGATAACAAGGATAACCATCAAAGCAACTGAGCAAGACTTGCAAAGAATGTTTTAATGCTTTAAAGATGTACTCTGATATTTCTAACATACTTTTTGCAAAGCAAAGATTAAGCACTAGTACAGAGATAAGTATAACCTGCATTTTGGATCCTCGTTAGTTAAGATCTCCCAGGATGTGGCATGTGGTTGGGCCCAAGCAGTGATTAATATCTCTTTGTGAAAGGGTGTGGTATCACCTGCCCTGAAAGAAGCAGTGGTATGCCTCTTTCTCAAGAAGGACTTTGACCCCAAAGTATTAAACAGTTTTTGCCACTCTCCAATCTTGCCATTTTAGGGAAAAGTGGATAAGAGGGTGGTTGGTGCACAGACCAACTTGATAAATCAGATTATCTGAACCCTTTCCAAATTCAAGTTGGAGCATAGCACTGAGAGGTTATACTTGTTGAGGATCTATGGAGACCTCAGGATGGGGGATGGTGCAATTATTCTGACCCATCTGGAGAGTGACTTTTAATATCATTGTCCATTGTATCCTCCTGAACCAACTTTGGGGTTTGGGAATGGGAGGCACTGTGTCACCTTCTTCCATGAGTGGGTCCCGATCAGTGTGGTAGGAGAGGAGAAGTACAGTCCTGCAATGTTATGTGCCTCAAGGTTGCATTTCCTTTTTAACATCTACATGAATACACTGGTGGAGGTCATCTGTCAGTATGAGGTGTGGTATCAGCAGTATACTGATGAAATCCAATTATATGATGAGATCCAATTATAAATCTCCACTATTAGCCAGACATTAGGTGATGCTGTCATGGTACTAGCTGAGTTCTAGGAGGCTGTAAGGGTATGGATGGAGAGGAACTGGTTTTGACTCTGGATCTTTATTTATTTATATTCCAATATTACTATTTTTATAATTAACACAAGGTGGCACATGTACCTAATACTTTTTCCTTTTCCTATTTCCTTCACAATAACGACTCTCTGAGATAAGTTAAGCTTGGTCACCCAGGCCCATATGATATTTTATCTTGGACTCTGGATTGGGTGGCATTATAAAAACCAGACTGAATGGGTATGCAATTTGGCAGTCCTCCTAGACTCATGGCTCCTGCTCAAGGAGCTGGTAGTAGCCATGGCTAGTGGGGGTGGGTTGCACAGATTTATCTGGTACACCAGTTGTGCCCTTTTCTGGACCAGGAGGCCTTGTTCACAGTCCCTCATGCCTTGGTCATCTCTTGTTTGGATTACTGCAATGCGGTCTACATAGGGCTGCCTTTGAAGATCATCTAGTAGCTACAACTGGTTCAGAACATGGTGGCACATGCAGTGGTGGGTGTTCCTAGATTTAGCATGTAATGCCTCTGAGCTCCACTGAGTACAATTATAGATGGTGGTTAAAGCTTTAAAGATCTATACAGCACAGGGCCAGGTTATCTGCAGGATGCCTTTCCCTAAGGACATCCATCCATCCTACCAAATAAGGTAGGCCTGCTTCTAGTCCTTTTCCTTAAACATTGCCACCTTATGGGAACTAGGAAACATCCTTGTCTGTGACAGTTCCTGCTCTGTGGAACATCCTTTCCCCTGAAGTTCGGCAGGCTTCTACCCTCCTAGCCTTCCGAAAAGCACTGAAGACCTGACTTTCCTCCCAAGCACTGGGATAGGAAGCTTGATTGGGAGCCACCCAGAGTTTGATATAAGATGGACAGTTACTGTATTTTTTGGAGTATAAGATGGACCTTTTTCCCCAAAAAAGAGGGTGAAAATCTGGGTGTGTCTTATACTCAGAATTTAGCCCTGCCCAGTCTCTCAAACAGAGGTTTCAGAGGCTGAAAACAGCCTCTGAAACAGAGCTTCAGAAAAAAAGCATCTGAAAGGGAGGTTTCAGAGGCTGAAAAAGAAGCAAGGTACAGAGCTCACAACCAATGAACGTGTTGCTAAAATCCACGTCTGGGAACAGCTTATTGGGGGTATTCCAGGAGGCCGATCTACCCGCTAATCAGCTTTTTTCTTATTTTCCTCCCCAAAAACTAAGGTGTGTCTTATACTCCAGTGCATCTTATAGTCCGAAAAATACGGGTACATAAATATTTAAAACAAACAAACAAACAAACAAACAAACAAACAGACAGACAGACAGACAGACAAAGAAACAAACATATGGACTCACTGGGGTGGAGTGGAGAAAAGCAGCTCAGGAAAAGATAGCTTGCATGGGCAATCTCTGCTCTGTGAGGAGGGGGGAAAATAATGGGTCAGGCACAGGACAATACATACCAAACTGACAGAAATGAACATATGACAGAGAGCAGAGATGCTGCAAAGGCAACACATGTGAGCACTGGTCACAAAATTACTTTTCCATAATCATCATAATTGTGAACCATCACTATTCAAGACAGTCACTAAATGAGAACTGCCTGTAGTGTGTGTATTTGCATACAGAAAATCCCAGGTTCAATCCCTTTTAATATTTCTGGCTGAAGAATCTCAGGGAATAGGAATAGGAAATTCTAGTTTTGTGATTTTAAGTTCCATAGAATAATTTTAGGATAACTGGATCAACAGTCTGATCAGTAAGACTGCTTTGAAAATGATCTGTCATTTGCCTACTCAAAATTTCTGTGGTTTCAGACAAGTAGAAATACTATGCTTCGATGCATGGCTACAAGGCAGCCTTCATCTTCCAGTTGTGTTTCAACTGCAAATCCCAGAATTCCCAGCTAACATGGCTAAGGAAAAGTTGCCTTAAGGCTGTGTTCCAGTTTCTCAAAAATCCAAAACAAACTGAAGGTAGCTTCTAGATATTCACAGCAGTCAAGACTGAAAGAAATGTAAAGTGTATATGTGTGTAATTGTTTACTTATTTAAAATTACAGGCATCCGTTGAATGTAAGAGCTTATGGCCCATTCTTTATGGAAGGTTTTATGCTTCATTATTTACAGCACACTACAAAATACAACTGTTAACACTGTTAAATAATAGCAGGGAGAGGAAAATTAAGAGCTATAGGCAAGGGAGAAAAGATGCATTTTCTGATGAGATTTGAAAAGAAGTGGAAAGTCAATGAGGCAGGCAAATACAGAGAAGGCTATTCTGAAGGGGGGAAATGACAGTCTCTGGTACCACGAGTGCCATGTGGAGCACATAAACTTGGAAGAAACATATAAAGAACATTAGAGGTAGAGCGCCAGGGCAAAAATTCCCTGTGACTTTGTTTCATTCAGCAGGCTGTATCTTCCCCTCCTTAGCATGTAATTCAGTACCATGAACAAAATAATCAGTTCCTTCAAAATGATCATTCTGGCATGCAATCTATGGAGTCCTAAAAAAATACCACTCTAATATGTTTGAATCTTCCTGTTTTTAACATGTCTTGTGGCTTTGTCACACTGGAACATTCATTATTTGGTGCTTCGTGTGATAGTTCTCTTGTGTCCAGAAAGGACCATCACAGACAAAACACAACAGGTGGAACATTGGTGTAATGGGTTTTCTCACAGATTTAGATATCAAGGTAATTTCTCTGCTGCTAGAAAAAGCAGATGTGATTACATTTGTAGCCCTCTATTTATTTATTTTATTTTATTTTATTCAATTTATATACTGCCCTACTCCCGAAGGACTCAGGGTGGTGAACAGGCACAAGATAAAAATACATCATACAAAAGTTAAAAACCAATTAAAAGTACATTAAATAATTTTGGCCCCAAAAAAATAATTTAAAAACACCCGATTTGTATAAAAACTTAAAAGCAAATTAAAAGGGAGAGTCAAGCCAGACCAGCCTGCTGGAATAAAAATGTTTTGAGGGCGCGGCAGAAAGTGCACAAATCTGGGATCCTCCATATCCCCGGGGGGAGCTCATTCCAGATGGCAGGTGCCCCCACAGAGAAGGCTCTCCCCCTGGGGGCCGCCAGTCAACATTGTTTGGCCGACAGCACCCTGAGGAGCCCCTCTCTATGGGAGCGTACTGGTCGGTGAGAGGCTACTGGTGGCAGAAGGCGGTCTCGTAAGTATCCTGGTCCTAAGCCATGGAGCGCTCTAAAGGTGGTGACCAAAACCTTGAAGCGCACCTGGAAGACCACCGGGAGCCAGTGCAGCTTGCGCAGGAGGGGAGTCTCATGGGAGCACCACGTCACTCCCATAACCACCCACATGGCTGCATTTTGGACCAGCTGGAGCCTCCGGGTGCTCCTCAAGAGGAGCCCCATGTAGCCTCTGTGTGCCCATACAGTCAGCTTTACTTTAGATGGCTGCAGGCCATTTAGAAAAGAATTTTAAGGCATTTGGAAATTCAACAGATAAGCTTGATATATTTAGAAACTTATTTTAAAGTTTTAATATTAAACATTAGAAACATTATCCATGGTGGCGCAGTGGTTAGAGTGCAGTACTGCAGGCTACTTCTGCTGACTGCCGGCTGACTGCAATTTGGCAGATTGAATTTCACTAGGCTCAAGATTGACTCAGCCTTCCATCCTTCTGAGGTCGATAAAATGAGGACCCAGATTGTTGGGGGCAATATGCTGACTCTGTAAACCGCTTACAGAGGGCTGTAAAAGCACTGTGAAGCGGTATATAAGTCTAAGTGCTATTGCTATTGCTATTGCTATTCATTTGAAACATATTAACGGTGATATATAATTATTTACAAGTTACAAGGTTATGTATTGTGCACTACTTACTTAAAAGTATCCTTGAGGAAGAATATATCCCTGGCCAGGTTAATTCATTTGCCTTTATTCTAACTTCTCCTCAGAAGCACTTATTGATAATTTTAAGTCTTCGTTGTATGTCAAATTGATATTCCTCAAAAATCAATTAATGTATTCACATTGTTTAAAAAACAGACTTTATTCTGCAGATTTTTATCATTTTGCTTATGGATGTGCATCTTAATTAGTTTGGCTAATGAATTCTGCAAAATGGTTACATTATTCAAGTTACATTATTTGAAGTGATATTTCTATGGAAAATAGTGTTATTGGTTCCAGCCAATAGGCAAAGAAAAATTTGAGATATAAATTGTTATATGTTTATTAATGAAGTATTGTGTAACAATAAAAGAGGATCTTCCTATATCCAAAATGTACTTCTATCTCCTGAATTTTTCTGCAGTTCTTCAAAATGAGTGTCTTCTTTTTTGAGCTTTCCTCAAACAAAAGCTTCCTTTTTTCCACTGTGCAAAAACAACAATTAATGTCTTAAATCCCAACAGCAGCTACACATGTACTAGTCTCAACTATGTATGCACCAGCACTAAGTGAATTTTGGCTCACATTAAACACAACCTGTTATCAATTTGCAAATCACATTAAATCAAATGTTGTACTATTTTTAATTTTCACTAACTGGAACCTATCTGTATATAGGGAAGAAACTCACACTTTGGTATAAAAGTAACACTACATCAACAAAATCTCAAAAGCTTGCAAAGTGCATGTCCCAAGCCATCACTTGGGTGATTCATCACCATCTATACGCAACTCAGTAGCACTGGAAGTATTGTATATGAAGCATAGTAGTGCATTTCCACAAGCACATCGGTGCATAATTTGCCCATGAAAAATAATAATAATAAAAAATAGTGGATGTCCACTACCCACAGGACTTGTTTGGTTTAGTTTCCTTGTTTTAAGCAGTAAATGTATTAAAGAGTCTGGCAGGCTTGCAGTTGTGAACTGTCATCTTCTGCCTGGCCCTGGGCGTCACAGCTTCTTTCCTCTCAACCTGCATCATTCCGAATACTCTAAGCCAAAGCAATAGGGACATAACTAGTCCAATCTCAAGCCATAGAACAATCCAATTACAGCTTCCAAAATCAAGCATTCATCAACTCCCTTTGAAGCAGACAGCTTTGTTTAAGGTTTGGGACAAAACAGTGTTTTTGTATCATCTTTTTAAAAGCATCTCAAATTACAAAATTTTGTTTCATGGTCAAAGTATTTGAAGTAGCCATTTTTAATTAAACTCTTTCAAAATCTAAATACTTTGCATGTCCCTACAATTATATATCATACATAGAGATGGCTTTGAAGGGTATCTGGAATCTTTGGCTGCTTCTAAATATTCCTCTAAGGTCTGAAAATAGGATACGTTATTTGGGAGATGCATGACACCCTATTGTAATATCAGATTTATTAACTTCTGTTTAAAGCTCTAGTAGTTTCAGAACAGCTTTCAGAACAGTCTACTGCAAAATGTATGTTTTTCACTCAGTTAGAATAGATCGTTTAGGAAATATCATCATGCATCTTATCACCTTTTCAACTTCACTAGGTAGATAGGGCAGAGACTAGCAAAGTGGTACGGCAGAGCATCACAACATTCTTTGTGATACCAGAAGGGATCAGCGGAGAACTGAAATTAAATGTTATTTTAATGAATGAAATCTCATGAGATCATCAGCTTTCATATCTCTGATTCTTCTCTTTCCAGTTCGCTTGCTGTTTTACTAGGCACTTTGAAGACAAAGGAATCCCCTCTAACGTGAGTCAAAGATTGATGCCACTTACTTCTTTCATCTCTGCTGCAATTTCAACAGCACAGTAGTTAAAATACCTGTCTGATGCATAGAATATCACTTGTTCCAATATAAGTAAAAAATGTTGTTGTTGTTAAAGTACTACTATTTTTATTTACCTGACCAGTTTTCCTGTGGTCATTTTTTTAAAATAAGTCTGCCATGCACTACTTCATAATTTTTCTAGTTTCAGGAAAAACATGTGACTGGAAAAATGAAACAATGCCTTACTGGACTTTTTAAAAACAGCCCAATAGAAAGAAAAACAAAATAGGTATAGAATCCAAGCAGGCTTTGACCTAATATCTTTTATGTTTATATAATGCTAACAGACACACACATATAACTTTGTATATTTAATTTATAATTTCATATGTCTCTCTCTATATCCACTAAGACCCACCCACAGAAATAAAGGAAAATGTAGTGGACATTCTGGAATGGCAATTTGGGACTGTCCAATATCAAGGATAGGTTCAGTGGGGAGTCTAGGGTAACCTGCAATCCAGACTGAATACCTTGCCAGCTGTGTCAATGCGTCACAGATCAAATGGGTTTTTCTGAAACTGTCTTAGAATTAAGACAGCAGCTGCCTTAAGAGTGTAGATATGTTCAGTGTTAAAAGACTTTATGCTGCTTTTCCCTTCTTTTTGACCTGCTAGTTGTTGGTGTGTGTGGGTGTGGGTGTGCGGTTTGATTCTTTGCATTTCTTTCTTCCCTGTTATCTGCCCTTTATTCCTTGTATTTTTATTTTATTGTTGGTTTGATGCAAGATTCATTGGAGTCAGTCAAACAGAAAAGATTATTGTGAATGTTTTTATAATTAAAACAGGCAGTGTATGGGACAAAAGGAACCATATTATTATTAAATTTCTAAAATGGCACAATCATACAAAGCCTGGAAGGTTGCAGAAAATAAAATATCCATAGTGAAATAAGGTAATAATATAAATCTACACATTTGACTGCACTTAAAACAATATACCGGTAGTCTCTATGTTGCTAGCTAACCTAAGTGGTTAAAAGAAACCTTCCAGAAGAGGGCATTACTCAAACATTACATCATGGCTAGAGCTTTATATGTTTGGAGATCTCAGGAAATAATTTAATTTTTGCCCAATCCTACTGGTTTCTTCATGTATATTTGCTATAAAACATATTTAATTAAGAACTATAACTGGAGGATATCACAGACTCAGACTCCTTCTTGAATCAACTTCTGAAAATATGTTTAGCAATCCATTTGGCAGAATTACATTCCTGGGAGGTTATAGAAAGCTTCATTATTTTCTCCTTAACAGAAGCTTAATATCCCATGCTATTTAAATTAAAATAACACATCGACCCTCTACTTCATGTTGTTATATGGATGAATGATGCAATTCAGCAGAATCTATGGGGAGGGGGGCAAACAATTCAGACTGATGAACCAATGTTGTGGCATTGTGATGTAAGGCCCACACCTTTCTGATGTACTTTGTGATAACACATACACACCCAAAAAGTGTGTACAATTCAGTACAATGTATCATGATGAAGTTTTCATCTAATGAAAGCATCTAATTCTAATGAAAGCAGAAAGGTCCTGCAGACTGTGGATTGAATTCCTGAAATGGAATTAATTAAATAGGAGAGTTTGATACAGATCACATCTTTTTGACACTCAACATTTTTGGTATATTACAGATTCAGTTTTTATGTATATGTTTTGATAGTTATTTTCAGTGGTTGTTGGACATTCATCCTCGATTCAATATAATTGAGAAATAAATTAATGCTACAACTGTATATTCCAGATACTGTATTAATTTTGGCAATATTTAGATGAGGTAAATCTAAAGACTCCCTTGAATCAAGCTGGTCCTTTTCTTTCATGATAATATTAGCAAACACCAACATTCCTTAACTTTTAAAAGATGAGTCAAAATCTTCTAGATTCGACCACCTACTATGATATATAAGAGAAATATATATTCTACAATCAAGTGATTCTGGTTCACTATGAACAATTTCTACCAGTCAGCTCGCATTGTTGCAGGTTGTATGATAAAAGCTGGGGGGAGCCAGATTTGCTTAATGACTGTGGTGATTCATTTAACAATTAAGGCAAAAAGGTTGTAAAATTGTGTGCAACTCGCTTAATGACTGCCTCACTTAACAATGGAAGATTCAATCCCAATTGTGATTGTAAGTAGAGTACTGCCTATAATATAATTAAATGAAATCTGTCTCTCTCTATCTGTGTTTGTTTATTGCAAAACAAAACAAAACCACAAGGCCTTTTGCTCTCACATGGGCATTAGACTCTTTAAAGCAGGAAATGTCTATTATTCTAACAAGTCTCAGAGCACAAATCTGTTCCAAAGATGTATTGCAGCAATACTTCAGTAAAGTGAGATGCCAATAACCTGAGTAGAAAGACTTGATGATCAGATTTATTACTTACAGCCAGATGCTCATGAGAAAAGAGTGCAGGTGCAGCTACAATAGATAAGATTTGGAGATGAAGTTCAAACATTGTATAGATGTCTGGAACAGCCGTTCACTAGGAAACTATAGGCAGTTCATATAAATTAGAACAGTGTCACTTTGTACATAAAGCTAGTGATATAAAATGTGTGATTCTACATAACATTGTACTGCGCAGGCTTTATATTTTTGAAAATGACATATTAGAAACCTATTTAGTATTTTTATTTTGTATGCTCTTATATCTAAGCACAATGGAAGCTCTACTTTATTTTATTTTTATTGACTGGCACTTTCAATAACATCACAGAATAGCAGTTGTCAAGTATTTTACTTAAAACACACACTGCTTAGAAGCTGGATACAATTTTAGGGGCAATGAGTTATTCATGCCACCGACAATTTTATTTCTTTCTTTCTTTCTTTCTTTCTTTCTTTCTTTCTTTCTTTCTTTCTTTCTTTCTTTCTTTCTTTCTTTCATTTATTGGGTTTAAGTGCTGCCCAACTTGTCTGGAGGCAACTCTGAATGGGTCACAAACACAAAAACCAGAAACGTTAAAGAGCTAAAACAGTTATAACAATACTCATAGTTGTACTTAAAATTTATCATTAAAAAGTTAAAAGCGGGGGTGGGAGAGAAAGGGAGCATGAAGACAATGGGGAGAAGTTTGGTCTTTTTTTTCTTGATGATGTTCCAAAAGGCAGGAGCCACAGCAAAGAAGCCTCTTTTCCTGGACCCCAACCCACCAGAATTCATTGGCTGATAGGATCTGTAGCATGCTGTCTATTGTGGCATGCGTGGGGCAAGCCAATCCCATTAGAGTGAGATTCCTCAGATAGCCTGTACACTTGCTATATGGGCTTTAAAGGTAATAATCAGCACCTTGAATTGGACTGGAAGCAACAGGGTATATATACAGTATTAATCATAGCAACTACATGATTAGAACTATCATATGGGGAGGGCCTGGACAGCCTTTTAATTATGTTACCAACACATAATTCAAGACTGCTGAGGATCTAAGAAATGCTACTTCAGATGCTAATAATTGGAAAAATGTAAGGAATGCCAAATAATTCTAAAATGGCCTGAATGCTTTAGGAATAACTAAAAGCTCAAGAAAAGTCTGAGGAAATTCAGGACACATTGCCTCACCACAGCTGTCAATAAGAAAAGAAATCTATATGAAGGGCTAAGATGAAACAAGTAAATAGAGGATGGAGTCATGGAAAAGATATATGACAAACAAATTAAGTCCACCAGGGAATGAAATAATTGCAAAACTTAGGGGTTTTTTCTTCTTCCTTTTACTTACCTCCTAAAAGAAGACATTACACCAATAAAGATTGGCTAATGCAACAGGCAAACATTTTCCCATAAATCAGGGGTAGGAACCAAACAGGACAGTAAGACTTTCTTAGGTAAGAGAAGACAGGAGGCAGCAAGCCAGAACAAACAGAAGGTGTGAATTCCCTTTTACCCATCATCTCTAGAAGCCCTTCATGTGTATTCTCCTATTTAACATATGCGAAAGCTGAATTCTGGCATTTACAATTCAGTTGTATCAGTTTAACTTTGATGCATTAGGAAGAGAGCCTTTTCTTCCATTGCCCCCTCCTTATGGAAAATTCTTCCCCCAGAGGTGAAGCAGGCACCCACTGTCCTGGTCTTCAGAGAAGGACTTGAAATATGGCTCTGTGGCCATGTGTGGGGAGCCCAGAAGGAGAAGCATGCAGCTATGGGACTGGTTAGTCTCCTGAAAGCTCTCCTTTCACCTTTTAACTAATAGTAATTTCTTGCCTGGTCTTATTTCTTTTTAACTTTGATATATACTGTTTTATACACTACTCAAAAAAATAAAGGGAACACAAGCAGAAGACATCCGAGATCTGAATGAATGAAATAGCCTTATTAAATACTTTGTTCGTTACATACAGTAGCTTTGTGTTCCCTTTGTTTGAGCAGTATATAAACTACTGTATGTAAAGAAACAAAATATTTAATAAGGCTATTTCATTCATTCAGATCTTGGATGTCTTCTGCTTGTGTTCCCTTTATTTTTTTGAGCAGTATTTCAATGAGTCCTATCATCTTCACTAACCATTCCTCCATTGTGGGAGGTTATAATCTCACCTTTTTTTGTCTCCTTGGAGCACGTATGCCATGCATGCTGAAGCAAAGCATGGACCAAATTAGCTGAGCCAGCATTTCTGAGGGATGTTAGTAATTTACTGTTGGCAAATACCAAGCTCTCCACACCCTTAATAAGGAGGGAGATGGCAAAGCAGGATTGCCCGTGGGGCAAAATGCTTCCTAGAGCAATTCCCAAGGTAGTGTAAATTATGCACCACCTTCTTCTGACGCCTGTGCTAAAGTGGCTCAATTCTCTACTTTTTACGTAATAAAAGGATTTTTTTTTCCCTGTTGGTGTTTTTAAAAAAAAACCTAGAGAAACAGTGCTATACCAGAATAGCTTGAATTTTCGCCTTCTTCCCTTGTAAAGAAAATGTGTGTTTTTAGTTTTAGCAGGCGCTAAAGAGAAAGGGAAGAATTCCTACCTGGAATGAAACATCTAACACAGAGCAAGCCTAAAGGGAGCTTGTGTGAAGCTCAAGATCTCTTCTTGAATTTGATTCTCAAACATTAGGAATATTTTGTTTTATTGTGTCCTTTAAGAAATCTAATAGTGGAGCACATTTTTATTTGTAGCTCCAGGGGCCTCTGTTTTGGCATGAAGGGGCCTTAAAGTTACCCACAAGAATCAGGCATATAATTTTCTCCCCATAGATGTGTTCTTTTTGTGCCTTCTGAAGCCTCTAAAAAGTCTGGAATCTAGATGACCCATAGAATATTTGAGCATCATACCGGCAAGAGAAATATTGCAATACATATTCACTGCTATTACTATATAGGATTGCTGTGTTGAACTGACAGTATACATGACAAGCAGATATGAGTGCTTTTCTCCAAAAGCTCTTTTTCAGAGGAAATGCTTCTGGAGGAATGATCAGGCAGGATCAGTGTCAGAGAAGGATTTCCTTATTACATTTTCTGTTTCTAGTTTCGGCAGGAGGTCTTTGCCAAAAAATACCTCAGGTTTCTGTTTCTCTTTCTGACCCGAATCACTTTCTCATGCAGGCTTTCCTTTATGTCTATCCATATTTGGTGCTTCAGGAGGAGGGAAGGAAAAATTGGAAACATAAAATAACACATAGGGTTGTTTCTTCTCCTCCACACTTTTTTCTAATACTAATTTCTCCTCTGGAAATAATTTGCCCTGGTTTTTAAAAAAATCACTAGCATAACCATTTTTCAGCTGTAAAAACAAATGTGGTAATTAGAAAATAGAATGGCAGACATGGCCTTACATTTTCAGATGTGTTGTATGGATTTCATTGCATCCCTTTCATTTATTGCTTTTAAAGAGTGCAGAGCCATTTCTGCCATAATCATAATATGCATTCTTTATTTAGGCTGCTGATTTTAAGCACTGGTTTCATATTGTGACAACAAATCTTGACATGAGGTTCAAGCTTAATTCTCATTGCAAGAAAGGTTTTACGCATACAATAGCCAGCACAGAGGGGAAAAAGTTTTGGAGTATAAGACGTGCCGGAGTATAAGACACACTGGAGTATAAGACGCACCTTAATTTTTGGGGAGGAAAATAAGAAAAAAGCTGATTGGCAGGTGGGTCGACTTTCCGGAATACCCCCAATCAGCTGTTCCCAGAGATAAAGTTTAGCAACAGGTTCCTTGGTTGTGAGCTCTGTGCCTTGCTCTTTGTTTTGCTTTTTTTTCTGCCTCTGAAACTTCTGAAACTCCATTTCAGAAAAAACTTTTTTTCCTGCCTCTGAAAGCCTCTGAAACAGAGCTTCAGAAAAAAAGCATCTGAAGCTCTGTTTGGGGGCTTCTTTTCTGAAGCTTCTTTTCTGATGCTTTTTTCAGCCTCTGAAACCTCCATTTGAGAAACTGGGCGGTACTACATTCGGAGTATAAGACACACCCAGATTTTCAACCTCTTTTTTGGGGGGGGAAAGGTGCGTCTTATACTCCAAAAAATATGGTATATCAGAAAACACGAGGAGCTTAGTTCTCTTGCTGTTTGTAGGACAACAGTTCTCAAAGGGTGTGGAGGATCAGATGAGCAGCATTGAGATTGGATGGCAATTTTTTTTTTAAAAAAACTATTTTGGTATTAAAGTTGAACTTTAATACCAACTTTAAAGTTGGATTTGAGATACTACTGAGCTTACAAATTGGTTTTCCATCTTCTTACTTTTCAATGTGTTCTATGAAATTGCAGTCAAACTGGATTCTTAAATTATTATTTAGACTATACAATGTTGTTTAGAATTAATTTTTAACACTTAAAGGTGATTTTATAAACATTTAAATTTGTTAAAATCTGAAAAATGTAAGCTCAAAAATTTTGATAAATCAAGTTGCTTTGATTAAACTCTGATGAGGGAGAAAAAATAGGCTCTATTCTTTTTGTAGAATAGAGCATCTGATATACAATAACACTACTATTGTATAGCGGGAATCCATTAAAAATAAGAACTGAAAGTTGGATTCAGCTTCTGTGAGAAATAATAGTGTCTTTCTAGTGGCATTGAAGTAATCTTTGGATGTCTATAAAAGTAAGTGTCCTAGAGAAATTCACCACTTTTATCCATTCTTTTTAATTCTATCATGAAAGTGCCAAATACAAAAGGGTTGTTTTTTGTCTTGGGATGGTTGTGACATGATCTAGTAATGGAGGGTATTAACACCAGTCTTTTGCCATGGACAGAATACACTCCAATTGCCTTTCAGTTCACAAGTATTATCCCCTCCCTACAGGAAGTTAGGGCCCTTTCAAAAGTCCCACCTCAGAGGATTGATTGACCAAGTCAAGAGGTTCCAGGAAGAGTTTGAGTTTTCCACAAGGATTTCAGCCAAAACTTTTGTCACTTCCTTACAGCCATGGATGAAATGCTGCTGGACAGACCAGTTTAGATGAACCAGTAGTGGGTATTGGGGCTGGTTCGCCGAACTGGTAGCAACCGCTGGCTGGCCATGCCCCCGAACCGGTCTGCGGCCCGCAGTCCTGCCATGCTTGCCTGCCTTCCACGTGGCCTTCCCAGCATCCCCATGGCCAGCTTGCGAAGGCAGGCAAGCGGAAGGCCATGTGGAAGGCAGGCAAGCATGGCAGGGCTGCATGGAAGGAAGCTAGCAGCCTACTCCCTTCCCCCTCAGCCCTGCCATACTTGCCTGCCTTCCACACTGCCTTCCTGGCATCCCCGTGGCCAGCTTGCGAATGCAAGCAAACAGAAGACCAGGTGGAAGGCAGGCAAGCATGGCAGAGCTGTAGGGAAGGGAGCTAGCAGCCTACTCCCTTCCCCGTGGCCCTGCCATGCTTGCCTACCTACCACACTGCTTTCCTGGTGGTCCCCCATGCCCGCTTGCCTTCCAAGGTCAGTGTCCAGCTAACCCTAACCTCCATGCCATGGGGGAGATGCAGCAGCTGCTACCTTTGCCTGAAATACCTCTCACGTCTTTTGGAAGCAATTGGGGGGAGCAGGAGAGCATCCAACAAAGGCCAGGAAGACCCACGGCTTCTGTGGGGCAGACCACGGCAGCTGCAAGGTCAAGATGTTGCCCATGCAAGGGGTGGAGAATGCAGGCATCACACCAAGCAGCCCTCCTCCTCCTCCTCTTCTCCTCCACCAGCTTCGAGGCTGGTTAGGGCTTGGAGTGGCAAGAGGGAAGGAAAGACGAACACAACTTTCTCCTCCTTCTCCTTGCGGGGTTCATGAGTTTGTTTTGCAAGCTCGCCTGAGGTTTGCAACTTTGCACGGCCTTTGGACTTTTGTACAGCAAGAACCCCTCTTCCTCGTCCTCCTCCTCCAAGCTCTAACATGGGTTTTTAATTCACGAGGAAGGAAGAGAAACCCTCCCCATCCCACCAGAGGACTGATTAGATTTTCTTGTCTCTCGTGGCGGGAATCCAGCCTTTGTGTGGGAGAGAGATGCTTCCCACTGGACCACCGGCCCTTGGAGGAGATGCAACCATTGCGCTGGGACTGAGAGGGGCAGTGGCGCCAGTGCTGAGAAGGGCCACTCACTTTCTTCCTTCTCCCACCACTGCCACTGGAGCCAAGACTGCTGCTTCACTGGGGTGTGCATGGGCATGAGAGGGAGGGAAGATGTAAGGCCAATGTTGACGGTGGGGAAGGGAGACCTGCTGCGCTCAGCTGAAGAGCTGCCTCGGGGTAACATGGCAAGGCTCACTTGCCTTTTAGGCCTGGCGCACTCGGCTTCCTTGGGGCCTTTGAGCAACTGCCGCCTGCTTGCCTTCCCCTCCTCCTCAGGTCCCGTTGCCTGCATCCAGCCCATGATGGGGGGACCTGACCGCCCACCCTCGCAGAGCACTTTCTTCCTTTTCCTGCAGCAGCTGCTGCTCAGATCAGGTGTGTGTGCGTGTGTGTGTGTGTGTGTGTGTGTGTGTGTGTGTGTGAGAGAGAGAGAGAGAGAGAGAGAGAGAGAGAGAGAGAGAGAGAGAGAAAGAAAGAGAAAGAGAGAGAAAAGAAAGAAAGAAAGAAAGAAAGAAAGAAAGAAAGAAAGAAAGAAAGAAAGAAAGAAAGAAGAAAGGAGAGAGAGAGCAGAAAGAAAGAAAGAGTGACATGAGTGACATCATGTTGGCCACACCCACCCAGTCACCAGGCCATGTCCACCAAGCCATGCCCACAGAACCTGTGGCAAAAAAAAATAGATTTCACCACTGCTTGCAGTCCCTGTGCAGACCTGCACCTCAATTTAAGGAAAAGTTTCAAAACATGAAACACCAGAAGATGTGCAGAGAGTGTTATTGGAGGAGACTCAAAGTCTGATTGAACACAGTGAGTTGAGCCCATATTAGATATTACCTCCTGCCAATAAGGGCAATGAATTAGAAATATCACTCTCCTTTATTGCATCTACTGACAATCATGCAGCAGTCTAGTTTAGCATGAACTAGTAGGGAGTGCCCTAGGATCATCTACAGGGTCACCATGAGGAATTCGGCATTTAAACTCACTGAGATCCACACGAACTTAGACTATGATTGGGCAGATTTAGCAGAATTACCGTGTTGTGTTATGGTTGAATTAGAATTAATGACTCTTCAGAAAGTGAACAGGATTCTCAATGCTGTAAGCATCAGCTGCCTATTGATTGGACACAAACCTTTCACTGAGTGAAAATAGTCAGGGAGGTAACCTGAGGTTGGTTCCATCTTATGGTGTTGGCATCTATGAGGAAGAGATGATGAAGCCCACCCACAAGAGATTGCCCTTGTAGTCAACAATTTTAGATAACTATAGTCCTGTCTTCAATTTTTCCTTTTCAGGGAAGTGTGAGAAGATGGTTAATCTGGAGTTGATGAGAACTCTGGAAGAAATAGATTACCTAGACCATTTTTCAGGTTACGATTTAATATAGAGACAGCCTTGGTTATATTTCTGGACAATCTGTACTATAGCCAGAATGAAGGTGAAACATTCATCCTTGATCTCTCTGCAGCTTTTGATTCTGTTGACCAAATCTGGGAGGTGGGAATAAAGAGCATCATTTTATGATGATCTTCTTTCCTCTGGTGCCAGTTTTACCCAGTGCTGGGGATGGGATTACCTGTCTCTAGGGCTCTTTTTTATGTGGTGTCATAAGATTCAACTCTATCCCTTTTATTCAACATCTGCATGATAATCACTAGGTGATGTTATCTATTGATTTGGAGTTAGATAGCATTAATATGCTGATTATACCAATTTATATCTTTCAATTCCAGGCTGCTCAAGTGATGCTTTCGAAGTTCTGTACAATGCCTGGAGGCTATGCAGGTTTGGATGGGAAGGAATTGTTTCTGACTCAATCCTACAAAGACCAAGTGGCTGTAGATGTTAGGGCCATCTATATAGGAGATTTTCCATCTTTAACTTTGGATGGGTAACACACACACCCCAATTCAAGAGTGGTGTGCATTCTGGGGATCTTTTTGAACTCACAGCTCCCATTCTATGAGAGCTTCATTTTGTGAATCAGTTGTACCCTTTCTTAGATCAGGATGCCCTTTACTTACAATCTAGTCACCTTATTACTTGACTATTTCAATCCATTCAACATAGGGATGCCCTTAAAAACCACTCAAAAGTTTCAACTGGTCCTGAATGCAGTAGCTGGGGCAGTGACAGGCATGTCTTGGTTGTCAATTTGGTTACATGTGTAATTTAAGGTGCTAGTTATGACCTCTAGACATCTGCATGGCATAGGACATAGATACTTGAAGGACCAAATATCTATCATGATACAGCCCAACCAATTTGATCCAACAGGTCTGGGGGCATTCCAGGTGCCATCAATCAGAACTCTGGAAACATGCCTTCTGTGTCATGGTACTTACTCTCTGGAATGAGGTACCCCCTGAGATCCAAGTGGCTGTCATCCTGATGAAAGACCTGGCTCTTTTCCCAGACCTTAAGCTAAAATAGCTGGATTGTTATTGTTGACATTTATACAAGATTCACCATCTTGTTTCATTGTTTATTTTATCTTTATTGCATATTTGTGTTGATTTTTAATGCTATGCACCAACAAGAATTGACTGGATTTGGGTGATGTCCAAGTTGAATAAAATAAAATAAATTTGCTTAAGGACTAACTCTTAATAATATTTAACCTCCATTCTGCCTCTCCAGATCTGAGATGCAGTTTAAAATTTCCTCAATTACTGAGATGCTATCATATTTGAGAAGTAATATTTTAACTTTATCAGCAAGAAATAAAAAGAATTCATAAAGTGACAGACAGTGTCTCATTATATCTGTCATCTCCTGTTTCCCACTATGGCATGAAAAAAATGCCATCTGACTTTAATGCATTATGACATGACACATAACACTAGTTATTCAATTTGTAACTCATTAGAGAAAACATTGAAGACATAAGACAGCAATAAAGTGGGCTTTATTTATCTCCTTGTTCCTTTTGCTATTTTTATTAGTTCCATCCTTTCTCTTTCTCTCTCCCCCAAATTCCAAATAATTTCCTATTTCAAATGGAGGAAAAGATTGATAAGCCACCTTGCTCTTCCTTTCATAGCAAAGTAGACTTGGGGTAGATCATTATTCTCGCCATAAAAATCCAGATTTAATGGGCAGCAGGCCTTGGTATCTTGATTGCAGGGGAAAAACAGCAGGGGAGAAATACGTCATCATCCCTTTCTTGTAAATGAAAGTATATGGTTGGCTTCACTAACAAAATGCTCAAAATGATCAGTAAGACTATCCTGTACTTATTACCAGTTTTAACATCAAATACTTTTATTTAGCTTCTCCAGCTCTAAAGTTATATTTATTCATTCATTCTAGAATCCAGAAATTAAAGCCAGGGGTATTTTTAAAAACAAGAAACAACTGTTTTGGGCTACTATCATCTAAAGACTCACAGCTAGATACCCTTAAATATCAATAGTGTAATTTTTTATGAATGAAATATTAAAATTAAAGAAATATCAAACATGCCTGATCATTTTCATTCTGCTCCTAGAAGAGAATCATGCTCAGGGGTTCTAGAAAAATAAAATAAACAAAATAAAATAAAGCAAAACTATCTGTCCTCTTTTAAGATCTTAGTCTGTTCAGTTTGGCACATTTCTGCAAGAAAAAACCTCCATTCCAACTCTGTTCCAAACAGAAAAGTTAGGCAGTGTGTGTTTACATAATGTTCCAGGTCAGTGAGTGGGAGTGGAGGCAACCCTAACTCCCAGATTCTAAAAATTGTTAGTGTTAGGATAGACAGATTATCTAGAAAGACAAACTATGGAGATTAAGCCATCAAAGTATCCAAATCACAAGAGCATCTGCAGAGAAGCTCCAAAAGAGTCAAGATGGCAACTATGATTATGCGATTGAAGCCCTGTTCTTTTTCATATATAATGCAAATAAAACACACTGGAGCTTTAATCAGACACTCACAGATACCATTTTGACATTTTTAAAATCCGGTATCCTTACATACACTATAATCTGAGGACCCAGATTGTTAGGGGGCAATATGCTATTTAATATACTGTCTGGTGTAAGCCGCCCAGAGTCCTCGGAGAGTGGGCGGCATAGAAATATGACTAATAAATAAATAAATAATAAATCTAGTTAGGCTCTCTAGACGCATGGGAAATTTCTAAATTATTTTCTCAAGTAAAAGCAAATAAAATGTTTCAGAGGAAGAAAGAAATATAATTAATTAATTAATTAAATTGATTATATACCGTATGTTTATTATTTTAAACATTTTTACTCAGCTCTTCAGCTAATAAATCTCACAGGAAGCTTTCACAATAACATATTAAATTGCTGCAACAGGCGATTCAAAGAGTGAGTAATTCTATGTGTTCATTTTTTTTCTCTTCTGCTCACAAGATAGTTTTTATTATCTTGAAGAGTAGAAACAGGGCAGTGCAAGACCAAAGAATGATAGGCAAAGTAGAAAAAAGATGTGTGAGGAGATGGAAAAAAAAAAGATAGGTGTGTGGAATCTTCATGTACACAACATTCTAAATGAAACAATGTCAATGTAACTTGGGTAATATGTCTTACCAGAGGCAGTTTAGTGTAATGGTTAAACATCAGATTAGCAACTGGAAGACTGTGATTTCTAATCCTGCCTTAGACACAAAGCCAACTGGCAACCTTGGGCCAATCACTCTGTCTCAACACTAGGGAGAAGGCAAGGGCAAGCCATTTCAGAAAATCTTGCCAAGAAAACTGCAAAGAGGCAGTCACTAGAAGTTAACACTGACTTGAAGGCACACATGCACTCACACACACATGCACACACATAAAATGCTCATTACCTGCTTGAATATACTGAGAATATTGTTCTAACATGTGGCCTGTTTCCCTCTAAATAAAGTTACAGGCACTATTCCCAAGAAGTCTGTCATTTTTGTGCCCCCGAATGTTAATCAAATATGTGCCATTTGCAAAAGTTTCTAACTGCAGCCAAGGCAATTTGCTCTGGAGGCTAAATAAAGATCCCCAAGATTTCACAACAATAGCAGATCACAGCGGCTGAAGAAAGCAAGGAAGACATGGTCAAGGCATTACGCTTAAAGGATGTCCATTAGATGCAGCTCTACAGTAACCAAGAGTGACATTCTTCATGTTGTATCAGTTTAAAAATCCCAATAGATATAGATATAGATGTCAGCTATCAGGACAACTAGGCTTCCATTGCCCATAGACATCCACACAGCCAGCACCTGTCTACTCAGCAGGTTGTTTGCCTTGTAGTGAAGGAATCAGTACAGTCTGCATGCCGCAGCTTTCTCCTCCTCCCTAGGCAAATGTACCAGTCACACACAGTGGAAGACGTGTGCCCCACCAGTAAGGAAGGCAATTTTATCATAATTTGCTGCGAGTTATGGATTTCAGTTCATCACAGCCAAATCTACTATATGTATTCCTGATTTAATGTATATTTTTAATATTCCTTTATTAATTTTGAATTCACACAATGGAATGTTAGGCAGATTTAGCCTCATGCTAAATGCAGGAAGACATGCAGTTGATATACTGCTGTGTTCTTAGCAGCTGCATGTATCAAAGTATTTTCAAAAAAGCGAGGAAGAAAAGAAATCAGTACCTCTATGTTGTTGTTTTTTAAGAAGCATTGCTTCACTATACTAAAAGATGATGTAAAATAAAGAAAATAAAGAAAACAAAACTCAAGTAAAATACATTGTATTTTATAGCACTATAGAAATAGCTCAATTTTTCTCTGCAACATTAAACTTTGGTCACACAGAATATTACGGCATTACTCATTTTTTCCATTGTTACCAATAAAGAGCTAGTTCATAAGCAAAAACCAAATATACTTACATCATTAATCCAAGACTCTAAATTTTGAGCCATACTTTTTTTTCATTGTAGAAGAGTTTGTTTATTTGATAATCCATATTTGGTAAATCAATAGTCCTTCCTTCCTTCCCTCCCTCCCTTCCTCAAACTAGAGCCGTGATGGCAAACCTATGGCACGTGTGCCACAGGTGGCATGTGGAGTCATATCTGTGAGCACGCAAACGTTGCCCTAGCTCAGCTCCAGTATGCATGCGCAAACTGGCCAGCTGATTTTCGGGCCTTCCAGGCCCACTGGAAGTCGGAAAACGAGCCATTTCCAGCCTCCAGGGGTATGGGGAAGGCTGTTTTCACCCTTCCCAGGCTCCTAGAAAGCCTTTGGAGCCTGGGGAGGGCGAAAAACAGACCTACTGGGCCCACCAGTAATATTTTTGCCGTCATGTGCCAAAAGTGGGGGGAGCACAGGGGGGAGCACAGGAGGGTCGCGTGCACATGCGCAGGGGGGCATTGAATTATGGGTGTGGGTACACACACACGACCCCCCCGCACTCCCACCGTGGCACATGGCAGCAAAAAGGTTAGCCATCACTGATCTAGAGGGACTCCAGGTAGCTTACCATTACAGGTATATAGTGATACATTCCAAATTTTTAATACCAAAGTCACATTGACTTTTAAAAATTGTATTTTTTCCCCAAAATCATATTAACAAACTTAAGGATATTAAAACAAAATTCCCCTCTGAGTTTAAGAGGCAATAATTGTCTGTGTATGTATGTGTGTTTGTGTGTGTGTTGAGTGAGAGAGAGGTGGGTGGAAGGGGGGAGGAAGGAATGGAACAAGCCCATATCATATACTGAAATATCCCCCCTATTCATTTTACACTTCCAGCATAATGAAGTAGATAGACAACTTGTAAGATACCTGGTAAACATGAAAAAAATATTGAATTAGTTAATTCTTAAATTCCTAAGAAATATACTTAATGAAGTTACATTGCACAGGATGGACATTCAAGTATAATATTGTTTGCAATCTGCATGCCAGGGTGTCTGTCAAAATCTATATTTCAAAATGGACAATAGCTCACAGTTACACACCTCAAAGCAATTGACAAGAAAAGTCCTTTTGTGAAATTGAGACCAAATAGCGGTCTCAGGTTCATAGAGAATTCAAGTGATTATAGTGACAGAAGTAATCTTTTGCACTTTCTGTTTAATTGTTTTAATTAGACAATACTTAGAAGGGTATGAGAAAGGAAGGTGAGAAAGTTCTTTTTTTATTATTTCAAAGATACAGCAAATGAATAAAAATTAAGAGATAGTGTAATGGTCCCATAAAGAAAAACCAGTAACCATCATAGCTACATAAAGTAACGGAATTAACTAGGAATGTGTTATGTGAACAGTCCAGCATTTGTTTACTTGTTAACTCCCTGTCTTTTTATTCAGTCTAGCTTCTTGGATTCTTTCACCAGTCAAGTCAACATTACTGTCCTTTTAAAACAGCTGTAAATCTCTTTGATTGGGACTTGAGGCTGGAATCATTCAAGTTGTGTTAAACTAAACTGTCTTATCTCCTTGAGTGCCATGAAGCCACTGGCATGTCCAGAGTTGTGTATGTACATGGCCTAGGGATGCCAACATTTGAAAGCTATTAGGAGAGACATTTGAGAAGGAAACAGAAACATGACTGCTATTCCTCTCTCTGCCTTCCCCACACAGTGCATTTTGTTCACATAAATGCACACATGAAGCCATACATGCATGTGTATGTATGTATATGTGTGTGTGTGTATACACACACACACACACACACACATACTATATACTATACTATATATCTATACTACTCTCCCTTTATTTTCCCTTATATTTCTTTATCAGCGAAATATAAATTTTGGTGTGTATATATATATATAGACACCAAATTTATATTTCGCTGATAAAGAAATAAAGGGAGACTAGTATAGATCTATTTCAAGCTATTTAGCTTTCATCAGCTAGCCATACCCTTACTTGAATTTGAACTTGGGCTGCCTTCATGTTAGGCAGTTGTATTAACCTCTGAGCCACAAGTTCTCCTCCCTTCATCAGTTTAAGCCAGGGGAGAGATTAAGTGTTTTCCTATCAAGACACCTGGCTTACCCCGGCTTCTGGGAGGGAGCGTACTGCATCCCTTTCGCCTAGTATATTTATAGTATTCCAGGCTACCAAACTGAAATGCAATAGGTTTTATTTCTTGTTCTGTAGCTATATTTTTTTTTTATTTCATGCAAAGCAAACAAATATAAATGTCAGTGTCTCTTTTTATGTTACTGTATTGGACATATAAAGAGAGGCATGCATACACCCCACCCTCAAAATGCTACTTCGTAGTCTGAAAGTTAAATTACTCAATCTTGAAGTTAAATTACGTCTATTTTATCTTTTTGTGTGTGTGTGTTTGTGCACTGTGTTATATTGCAAAGCAGACAAATGTAAGTTAAAGGCTTGCTTTTCAAAACCTCAATTTGCTTTTTCTATGCAACAGATTTTGGCAATGGAGAAGTATATGGACTCAAATAACTGCTTTTTGGTGTTGTGGCTATGAAACAGAAGTGGGGACACAATGACCTTTCTAATGCTATTGAATGGTTCCCCACACCACTAATCATGCTGATTGGGGATGACTGGAAGTTCACTTTTGCAATCTGTGAAATTACACAAGTTTGTGGCAATTACCCACATTTTTTTCCACATTGGAATCAAATTGGACAACACACAAATATTCCAACTCAAAGCATATTGTCAGCCCTGGAGCTATCTTTAATGGGAGTCTTCAGGGCTGCCACAGTGGTGGACAGACAAGTTGTAGGAACGGGAGGGGGAAGGTGAAGACAGTGTGGGGTGTGTAATCATAAAAACATTTTTCCCTTGGGAATCAAGGACGTTCAGCCTGCACCTGAGGAGGCGTGACTGGAAGTCAACCAAAGTTGGGACAGTGATCTGATTGGACCATGTGATACACATGTGGATGGAGGGGAACTTTGACTGGGAAAACCCAGGGGCTTTCAGATTCGGGTTTTCCCAGATGTGCCAATATGACATCTCTAATAAATTCATGCCTTGAAAAAGATGCCTGCCTTGAAGTTTTGATTCTGTTGGGGGTGTTACTTGAAACCCTGACACATATACTATATATTCAAAGTATATATACTGCTCAAAAAAATAAAGGGAATACAAGCAGAAGACATCCGAGATCTGAATGAATGAAATACCTTATTAAATACTTTGTTCTTTACATACAGTAGTTTATACACTGCTCAAACAACTAAAGGGAACACAAAACTACTGTATGTAACGAACAAAGTATTTAATAAGGCTATTTCATTCATTCAGATCTTGGATGTCTTCTGCTGTGTTCCCTTTATTTTTTTGAGCAGTGTATATTATATACTATTTTTTGGTGTGGTTAGATGCTATATAACTAATACACGGAAGACAAATGCTTGAGGGGGAAGATGATAGGGAACTGTATTTAGGTGGCTTTGTCTATTGTGAGTCTTGGTGCCCCTTGGCTTTGGATTTGGCCCTTAGTTCTGTCAACCATTAAGGAGGCACAATGGCACAGCAGTTAAAGACACTGAGTTTGTCAACTGGAAAGCTGGCAGCCTCGTTTCAAGATCCAAGCACCATGTGACGGGGTGAGCTCCTGTTATTTGCCCCAGCTCCTGCCATCCTAGTGGTTCAAAAGCATGTCAATGAGAGTAGATAAATAGGTATCCCTTCAATGGAAAGATAAGCATGTTCCGTGCATCTCAGCATATAATCATGCTGACATGATCACAGAAGTGTCTTCGGACAACGCAGATTCCCTGGCTTAAAAACAGAGATAAGCACCGCCCCCTAGAGTCAGAAACAACTGGATAGGGGAAATCTTTACCTTTTCTGTCAACTATTAGTTTTCCCAAGTCCTTTGGGAAACCATTGACTTTCCCAAGTCAATCTATACTTTATAGGAGATAGGATGAATTTAACTCACAAGTTGTAGAGACTTACTGGAAATCAAAATACTATGTTGGTCACCAATTAATTTGTTTTCTGTTTCTAATGTGTCTACCGCAAGATCATCCAGGCACTCTAGAATGAATAGAAGTCCAATGATTATCACATCCATTAAGCTGGGTTATTCGTCACTTGTGTGGATGTCTATATCTATTCCAAATACATTTAGAGAGACACCTTATTGATTTCAATTGCAATTAATAGCTGTCTCAGACTTCAATTCTGATGGAAAGGCAGAGTATAATTTTAAAAAAATAAATAATTCAAAGTAACAGAATCCATTGTTGTCAAATCGATTAGACAGCTGGAACTGGAAGAAGCAGCTCATCACCCCACATCTGCTATAGGACCATTAATGTAAAAGTGTTTAACTAGTCTTTTTTCTACATCTTGGTTCTGAGCAATAAAATGAAGATTATTGCCTGCTTCCTAAAGCTGTCACTTGCAAACAGTTTAAATAATCTTTCAGGTTTTTTTTAAAAAAAGATGCTCTACAATTTATAAGTGGTAATATTGAAAATAAAGAGAAGCCTTTCATGCTGTAACCTTCAAAGATCTAAAATTAGCTATTAGGCACAAGTGATATGTGGATTATTTAGTAGAATGTTATAAATTTAAAGTATTCATTAATGGCAGTGTGATCATTCTCTGAACTTCTCACAGTCTCAAAATAACAGTAAAAATATAATAGATAAAAATGAAGAGAGAAAGACAAAATAATGTCATTTTCACCCTTCTTTTTTCAAGTTATATTTCCAAAGAAGACTTGAATATTTACTATAAACAGTCTCAATGCCAATTACAGCAGCCAAAGAAAACTCCTTTTAGAGATCAGGTAATTGTTTCAAAACGTGAAGCTTTTCTGGAAAGCTTTAGAGTTGCCTTCAAATCAATATCAGAATCAAAGAGAAATTCTATGCCTTAATTTTAAAGTTAAGCTACTAAATTATTTTGGCACTCTTGCTGAAATTCAAACAGTGGAAAAGCTAACAAGCTGTGAACCAAAACACACTTAGGAATATACTTGATCCATTTTCACAAAACAGAATTTAAAATAAGATAGGTTGAATAAAGAAATGACATGCTTTGGTTTGTTTTTAAGCGGTAGATATCTGACAACTATTTTACTGATTGCAAATACTAAATTTTGGTGTAGGAGTTAAGACACCAGAGCAGAAAATGAGACATCGTATGTTGTAGTCCCATTGTAGGCATAAAGCCAAGTCAGTCACTCTCTCTCTCTCAGCTCTAAGAAGCAGGGCCTAGTCAGGAAGTCACCTGGAGTCAATAATGAGAGCAGGAGGGAGGGAAGGAGAGAGAGAGCGCGCAAATCAGAACAATAGAAATGTAAAATGGACTGTTTTAAACAAGGATGTCTGGGGAATGCTGAATGTGCCTCTCCCCCCAAAAAAATCAAAATGGCATCAAACCTTTGCTCCTTTTTGCATATGTTGCATACATTTAAAAAGGGGCAGAGATGTTATCCCATAGTTACATCTACCAGCTTGACTTTTTGGATTTACTGCTGAACAATACAAAAGATAAAAAGATGGGAAAAGCTATAGTAACTGTATTTTTAAAAGAATAAATAATGGAAGATTAATAAAGGAGGACTGATTTACAGTATGTTTCTTATAAAAAATTAATCATTTAAAGTCCTCTGGTTTTGTGAATTATTTATTCACAAATAATTTCACTAAGCAAATCAAAGAATTTATACCTGGTATACAAGGGATTTGAGGATGAGGTTTTTTTTAAAATCTGACTGTCAAACTCCTTTAAAACAAGTATCCATTTCTTCATGATATAAAAAATCTTACTGGTTAAGATGTCATGTTTTAAATGAGCTTTCTTCCTCATATAAAAAGACTTCCAGAATATTGATCATGTTTTATCTATTTTATGATAACAACCAAAAAGATTCTTTTCAAAATATAAGCACATTTCCCTCAAAGTAATTTCTGGGAAGCATTTGCTTGTGTGTTATTCTTTCTTCACTGCTTTCACTCTGTTATCTATAGCCTAAAAGTATTGCTTGATTCCCAACTAATTTGGGCTCTTCAGGTGGCATCAACAAACAATGAGTTAGTACACCAATTCTTGTGAGCCAGTTATGACTGCTCCTGAACAACTCAGACCTATCATAAGTTATCTGTGACTTGATTACATTACAATTAAATTCAACGGGATTTTTTCAGATATTTCAATGAGTGCACAACATGCTAATTTGAATACATAAATACCTATCTTTTTTTTAAAAAAAAGCCCGCATTGCTTACTAACTAGTATTTTTTGTAGTTGCTTAATCTCATTAGCTAAACAGTTTAAGACTGTTTGAAAGTTAAGGTTATGGTTCTTCCTTGTTTGTAGTTGAGATATTAGTGCTAGACCTTAAAATCAATCAGGAAGTTCTTTCAAAAACCCCTTTCTAAGTCTGATTGTAAAGCATTAAACCTATGAAGTAATTTCTCTTGAAATTTATAGTCAACATTTTTCCAACTTCAGTGAAATTTATCCAATTTAGAGAATTAGAGAAGTGCATGGAGGACAATCTGTTAAGGCTTTTCTTTAAGATGCCATGTTTCTCTGACTTGGGGCTTCATTCCTGCAAATATCAGCTGCAAGGAACCAATGATGGATGACATAGGTATATCTTCATCTCCTGTTTATGAACGTAATCTTTGTGGGGGGTGGGGGGGTGGAAATAGAGCCAAGATGAGCCTTGGTCTGATTAGTCTGGGACATGCTTATGTTATTATTATGTAGTAATCAAGACCTTTCTCTTCAGGCAGACCATTTCAATCAGATTTACGTTAATGATTACTTTAACAGTTTGGGGGATTATAGGTGCTTTTTAAAAATTGCTACTCACCTTGAGTGCCTATAGGCAAAAGAAGGGGTATAAATTGTAAACTAAATAAATGAACCCTTTATATCATTTCTCATCCTATTCCAGAGAATCCCTACTTTTCAAGGGTACATCTACTGAGCATGGCGGAACAGAAGAAACTGCATAGTTTGCATATACGCGTGCACACATTTGTGTATGTGCACAAAAAACACACACAATAAATGTATACAATGTACTGGTCCTTTTTTCTAATGCAGCTGAAAATTTGTTAAGCATTATTCTGGTTAATCAATAAATAACAGAAACAATCAAGAGACAGTTTATAAGCCAAAGGGGATGTCTATATTTTTAAAAAAGGGTTAGAGTGATTTGATAATCTGACTGTTATCACAAAGAATTTAGAAATAATATTCTAATATTCTCTATTAATTGTGAATTGTAGTTCAATTAGCCTAAATTAGCATATCATAGTTTAACTCAGTTAGGTTTTTACTAGTTTCTAATTTATTTTTATATGTATTACATTTATTAGAATATTTTTCATGCTATATTTATTTGAAAAGAAAAATAATTTTTTCCCAAATAGTTTATTTTCTAAAGAGGAGGCTCTTCTTAGATTCACTAGTAACAGAATAAAGGATGAAATTTTTTTTCTGCCTAATTTTCTATTAGGGAATAGGGCAGGAATTATTTTACATAATTCCAGATAAATAATGTATTGTGATTTTTTCCCCTCTCAACTATTTTTGCCGTAATAATCACAAACACACCACATAATATGCAGAAATAATTCTGAGCATTTATGTTCTGTTGTACACTGTCATATGTTTTTATATATGCTGCTTTCTTCTGCATAAGTAGATTCAGCAGCAAATGCCTGAAGGCATGTAACACATGTTCAGGTTTTGTGGCACACAACAGGATAAAGGAAGGCTAGTAATATCAACTAAGAGAACATTACATCCCACAAGGGACTAGAATTTCTTTTGTGTCCCCTTTCTACACATGGTCTAACCCCTTCACTGACAAGAAAACATTGATTCCTATAAGGTAGGAACTATCAAGACACATAATCTATCAAGTGGAAGCATTTGCTTCCCCGTTGACTTTCAGTTAGGAACAGAAGCATTCTGTTCTGCAGTTCCTGTGCTCTGAGTTTACATTCAAAGTCATCTGTCTGATCAAAGGAAAATATACCATAATCTAATACTGTACATTTTGTTTGAGAGCTTCTGCACTGGAGACAAATTCCTTGTATGTCCAATCACACTTGGCCAATAAAGAACTATTCTATTCTATTCTATTCTATTCTATTCTATTCTATTCTATTCTATTCTATTCTATTCTATTCTATTCTATTCTACCCTACTTTACCCTACCCTACCCTATCCTACCCTACCCTAAATTGCAGCCTTGGAGTACAGTTAGTAATATCCAGTAGTGGGCAGTGCAGTGTTCAAAATACAGCAATTTAAAGCTCAGCTATTTACCTTCTAAGACAGCCCAGGTAAGTAGAACAACGGAGGTGCAGAAATCAGCTGTGCCATGTGAATCAGTTGAGCCAGAAAGAAGGAAATATAGGACAGAATAGAGCAGGGGCGGGTGGGCAGGGGCCAGTTGATTGTCGGAACTACCGGTTCTCTTGAACCAGTCTGAACTGGCAGCAGCCCACCACTGTTAATACCAATTAAGCTAGAATCATTGTAATTAAACTTTAGGGCAGGTTAAATTTCTGGAGAATCATATTTGTTTATATTAATCCATCTTGAGGGTTACAAAGTAATGGGATAATATTACTTTTAAAACAATATTTGTTTTATCCTGCAATTTTGTAGATCATGGAGCAGCATAAAGGCATTATGTGTATTTTTATAAATACACATAAATGTAACTTAATAAAAATTCATTGAACCCTTGTTCTGAAACTTCAGATTATATTTGTTTAGAAAGAGCTATCTGAGAGCTAAAAAAAATCTGAATATATCTCAATTTTGCCAAAAACCAAATATCAAAATAATAAGAGTTTATTTACTTGTTAATAAAACTTTATATTTTTGAAGTAAGGTTCATATTTAGATTTGAATCAAAGCAGATAGCTTTCAAAATGGCCCAATCATACCTCTTTCAAAAATTCAAAAACACAGTCAGAACCAGATAATATTTCTGATATGTCCAACTAGTTGGAATGAAAGACAACTAGAGAAATAGCAGCTGAAGAAAGGAACAAAAATAGTTAGGTTGAATCATGACCTTGCAATCAAATTGCCTACTAAAATATATTAGAGGAAAGGCTTTTCAAAAGATAACAGCTTCTAAGATGTTGAAACAAATTTTTATCTCAAAAGAGATCAAATGAACCAACTTATAATGGAAAAAAATCTAAATTATTCCCATCCATCCTGAAAAGGCAAAATACAAGTGAATAAGAATGAATTCTTATCTTGGCAAATACTTCCTTTTGCATGTGATTCCATAGTTCATTAGATGTCATGTCTTCTGATGGAATAACATTTTTTCTTGCTACACGATGGAGCTGGTCCAGTCTCACTGATGCATTTGGTAATTCCTGAGATGTAACACCTATGCTAGATTTATGCCAGGAAAATTCTTACACATTTAGACAAAAGTGCTTTCGCTCTTGCTCTCTCTTTCTGTCTCTCTCTCTCTCTCTCCCTCCCTCCCTCTCTTTCTCTCTCCCTCTTTCCCTCTTTCCCTCTCTCTCTCTCTTTCTTTCTCAACTAACCTCACATCTGTACCTACATCCTTAGCAAAGGGAATGCCAACCATTTGCCTATGTTGCTGTCATAATTAGCACTGCTGAAGTTGGTTGATACTTTAAAGAACATATTGACATATTGATCCTTTAAGGCACAAGTTTCAAACTTAATCGCATCACATCACATATTGTGACATATCGTGACGTTTTTTGCCTCTGCGGAGCTGGGGTGGGCATGGCCTGCATGTAACGCATCCAGCTCGCAGGCCGCCATTTTGACATCCCTGCAGGTATCAATGAAGCATCTCTCACAATAATCAGGATTCAACTGATATGCTCTTCCAATCTTCCAACAACAACAATAAAAGAGTCGCTGTCTGCTGAGAAAACATTCTTAGTAATTTCTCATTAATACTGTAGTGCCCATTGCAATGTATTTGCCTGTTTTGGAAATGTTCCTTTTAATCACCCAAATATTTCTTTTCCTTTGTGATGGTGTATTGTGATGCCAAACCAAAGGCAGGGCCAGTTTTTCTGCTTTTTTCTGGATTTGGAAGAAGATCCTTTGTTCGATTTTTAAAGAATTCTGAAGCCGGTGTTGTTATCTTTAGTTTTGTGCCTCCTCTGAACCGTATTGACAATTTTTGTCAGTTAAACAGTTGAAAGTTTTTTCCATCCCATTTTAAGGTTATGGTATGTAAAGAAAGAAAAAATTGATAGTATAATGCAATTCTGCATGTCTGGAAAAACCAAAATTGTGTTATATTCTTAAACAGCTGAGTAAATAAGACTAAAGGACACCATATGTTGCCAATCTTGCCAATAGCCAGCCATTGTTTTTCTGGCATGAATCTCAGTCAAGATTCTCTCCCTCCAAACATAGCATTCTGAAGTGCTACACTGATGCTTAAATTTATATGACATTGTGAGTTCAAATCCATATCTTTATTGTAGTTTTTAATGCATGCAGTTGGCCTATCTCTCAATACACTATGCTACTTTTAATATACTCCCAATAAGTGCCTATTTTTCCCAATTGCATTACTGCAATTATGAATTGCAATAATGAGCAATCTTTTTAGGGCCACATTTTGTTTCTATTTCATTAAAACAACTCTACTGAGAGTCGAAGCTTGTAGGTCACAGGTGATGTCAGATGTCAGTGGATGGACTGAGCCAAATAGTTCAGCCTGGTTTGGAAGTGCTGTTCTGCTTATTGCCCTGCCAAAAATTACCAGTTTTCATGGATGCTGTTTGAGGATGATGTGGAAACTCAAGAAACATTGCTGGAGACTTCATGCAGCCCACTGGCTGTTGGTTTAGAATAACAATGAATGTATACAAAAAAACAAAGCAATAAACATAAAAAAGATCAATTAAAAAAGAAAGCACAAAGCATCTGGACAATGGCTAAGATTATGAAATACATTTGGGGAATGCCTACCATCCACATCAATAGCCAAAGTTACTGCCTTTTTAATGAACTATTCATTTCTATGTGGAAAACAAAAACATTCAACCAGAACAGAAACAGAACTTCAGACGAGGTGTCCTCTGCAGCAGCTAATATGATCTGCCTGAATCCTTATGAAAAATAGCTGGTCCTGTCATTTTCATAGTTACAACAACTAATCATAGACTGTTAATCATGGCTTTCTTAAAGCTAGATAATCCTCAGGACATAACGGTACCACTCAGTGAAAAATGTATAATGTACCGGAACAAATACCACAATTGTGAAAGATACATTGAAAGTAGTTTTATTCCAGGTAAATTGCACAGTGCCCTGGGTGTAATCTGCAGGGAGCCTATGTGCGGGAATTTATTAATGGATTGAGTCTATCCTAGAAAGAAATCTTACACTTCCAGTGGATTTGTTACAGATCTTCAGAACCAGACCTTGTTATAGGACTTTAAATAAATCAAAGACATTGTAGCTTCTGTTACTTGTTGACAGATAGCCATAACAATAGCATTTAGACTTATATACCACTTCACAGTACCTTTACAGCCCACTTTAAGTGGTTTACAGAGACAGCATATTGCTCCCAACAATCTGGGTCTTCATTTTACTGACCTCAGAAGGGTTGGAAGGCTGAGTCAATCTTGAGCCACTGAGGATCAAACCCTTGGCACTCAGCAGAATTAGCCTGCAATACTGCATTCTAACAATTGCGCCACCACAGCTCCACAAATCATAAACACAGTTGAATAAACAAAGAAGCAAAAAAAAAAGGGGGGGGACATGCTTTCAGTCCTTTCAGTGTGCAGTTCTGGATTCCAACTCCCAGGTGAGGCCAGTACTTCCTTTATCTGAATCAAAAGTAAAATCTCTGTGTTCCATTTTGAAAAAGTTCCTCTTTTACTAATAAAGTTTACATCTCATGCTGAGTGGCAATGAGCAATACTTCCTTTAATCCTCTCCAGAACTTGCCTATGTTCTGGCAAATTCCAGAAGAAAATATTCATTGGTTTGTTATGGACAGTTACAAAAGTCTTGTGATACTTTAACCCTTTGTTGTGGAATAGGTTTCTACAGATGTTTTAGAAACCATATATCCTGTGGCCTATAAAACTGTTGCTCAGTTATTGAGCAAGATTCATTCATTCATTGGATTTGTATGCTTTTCAAACCATCATTTCTTCTTGATACCGGTAGATAATGACCATGTATTACAGGACAAATTAAAATGTTCCCAGAAAAAAATGCAAGCAGAACCAAGCAAATAAACTTATACAGCAATGTCTCATCAACTCTCAACTGCCTTTCAGAAAAATCTATTTTAATCAGCTTCCTCAAATTAATTATGGAAGTGGCTAATCTAACTTCAAGAGGAAATCCCAAAGAATTGGAATCATTGAGTAATAACATTGTTTAGACTCAGCTTCTTATAGTTTAAAAAATGAAGTTTTTTTCTCCTGGAAGATATATTTTAGACAGGTTGACTCTGGTTTGAGAAGGTGATACTACATGTATGGTTGGCACCAAACCATAAAGCTTTATAGGATTACACATTCTGAATTGAATAGGAGAATTTATTGGCAATCAATGCACAATGTAAATGTGATTTATTTGTGACAATGAGCTTCAGCCAAAAAGTGAGTTGTGGCACTTTGAATCAATTATAGTATGTAGGTGTCCTTCAAAGCAGCCAGTGTAGAGTTATGTCCAGAGCATCAAGGCAGATGTCTCTCAGCACCAAATGGTGATGCAACTCCAATGCTACACTGGAGACCAGGCCAATGAGCTTGGGGCACTCTTTAACTGGACAGAGCAGGACAATTGGCTTACTAGAAGGATTGTTGTGGCCCACCTTAATATGCAGGCATTTGATTTCAGGCATCAGCTTGGCAACAGGGTGTCTGGTAAAGAAGATGTTCCTGAAGATAAATGCCACTGTACTTCTCTTGCCTTGGCATTGAAGCTCTAGAGGGCCTGAAAAACAGGTGCACAGCTATCACTGGGCAGAAAGAAGAAAGGGCCTCATTGCTGCTCTTGTCCACCTGGATTTTGATCATCCACACCAAGTTTGCCCTTCCCTCCACAACTAAATCCTGGGTGAACTGGTCTTGTTACAAATGGACTTAGCATTCATCAGCAGCAATGTGAAGCCAATATGAGCAGTTCTGCAGCCACAAAGTCCCAAGGTTGGGGGTTTTGTGCCAAAAGCAGAAATCAGTGTCTCAAACTGCTGGTTTTCTTTTTCCTGGAATGGCAAAGATCCAAATTCCTCTATATTGTATTTCTATTGCATGGTTGTTTTTTTTCTTTCTCAGAGCTTATTTCATGGTTGTTTTTTTCTTTCTCAGAGCTACAAAATTTTGACATAGGGAGAAGGTTCTTTCTTTCTTTCTTTCTTTCTTTCTTTCTTTCTTTCTTTCTTTCTTTCTTTCTTTCCCTCCTCCCTCCCTCCCTCCCTCCCCTCTCTCTCTCTCTCTCTCTTTCTTTCTTTCTTTCTTTCTTTCTTTCTTTCTTTCTTTCTTTCTTTCTTTCTTTCTTTCTTTCTTTCTTTCTTTCTTGAAAATAGAGCATGGACTGTAACTATCTATTATTCTGATTATTTATACAAGCCCTGTAATGCATTTAGTGGCATGGGATACAATTCCATACAATTCCTAATATATGTATCATGTTTAACTCCTGTTTGGACTTATTTTATTCTTGCTGAATAAATTTAATAATGGTGTCTATCTTTTTCATCATCCAAACACAAGTATAAGTAAGGTAACATTTAGAAAAGAAGTTGCACATATCAGCAAATTTCTCACAACATTGTCTTATCATATCAAATGGTATACCTATTCATCTGTCTACATTCTTTAGTTGTTTCTGTCCAACACTGCTTTAAAGGAAACAATTACTTGTGATCATTATAGGCTCACTAAACAATTAGCTCCACTTTTATATCTGTAAATCATGTAAATAAACTTAGGGTTTAATTTTAATTTTAATTTTAGATTTTGGTAATATCCATGGTGGAGTTCACATTGAATGGGCTTTGTGAATGGAATATATGTGATGGTACAGGTAGTCCTTGACTTACGACCATAATTGAGCACAAAGTTTAGGCTTGCCAAGTTGTTAAGTGAATCACTGCAGTTGTTAAGTTAGTAACATGGTTGTAAAGTGAATTTGACTTCTTTGTCAGAAGATTACAAAAAGTGATCATATGACCCCAGGACACTGTAACCATCATAAATATGAGTCAGTTGCCAAGCACCTGAATTTTGATCATGTGTCCATGGGGATGCTGCAATGGTCATAAGTGTGAAAAACGGCCATAAGTCACTTTTTTCAGTGCCTTTGTAACTTTGAACGGTCACTAAATGAACTGTTGTAAGTGGAGGACTACCTGTATATAACATGCTGAGCTGATTGATATGCTATTTTCTTTTATGGGATACTAAATGGAGTCTTATAGTAACAGTAGTAGTTTTTGCAATTGGACAACACTGCAGGCTCATTGAAGCTTTTCAATATACCTTTCTTTTGTCTCACTGAGAACATTTAAATTAGTCTTATATATATATTGCAATTATCATATTGGATATTTTAATATTGTATGCCATAAAATGTTTCTTAAATGTGTTTGTCACTATAGTTTTGCACAAAATAATGAAAGCTGAGATGATGCTGTCTCCTCCAAATCAACGTTTCTCCCATTGCTGAAATGAACTGGCCTGTAGGCTGGAATGCAACTGCTAATATTATTACATAGCAGAGCTGTTGGAGAGGAACTGAAGACTACTTTATCCAGCTGAGATGGCCAGGGGGATTTTCAGAAGGTATTAGTTTTATTTCTTTCAGTTTGTTTCTGAGTCTGATTGACTTTTCTATAAGATTATCAGGTAGAAAGTCTCTTCTTTGGGGTTGGTCTTTTATTTTGCTTGTTTTTGGAGGCTGCTGCCAAGCCAGTCATGGTTCAATAAACTATTTATTGCTTACATAAATTAGGACGTACAAAAAATGTCATAGTTAATGCCGTATCTCTATTATTTATCTGGCAATTTTTCAGGAGCAATATTCATTCTAGCACTTAAACCTCTCATGAATCCCTGCTAAGGATTTTTTTTTTCCCTCAAGGGAGACCGAAGTTTGCAGAGTTTTTTATTATTTTCCACAACGGGCCTCTTTTAGTAGACTTTTTAGCTATAGTCACATGGTAACTAGTTCAAACGAGTGTAGCTCCTTTTGTTATATGTTAGTCATTATTGCTTTAGGATTTTGTAGCTGTAATATCATACCTATAATATGACTGAAACCAGGAACAGTTGGAGGGGTTTATTTATGAATGAAAAAACAAGGGTTTCATATTAGCAGCTTTCCTGGCAATGACTGAAGTCATGTTACAGAGGCGACAGGTATGGAAGTATCTGGGTTGGAGATAATGCTACGTTCCTTTGAGTCAGCATCATAATGGCTGGAAGTATGGAGAAATGTATTCTGCATTTCTTGAACCAACATTAAAACTTCCTACTAATTTCAGATAAATTAGCAATGTTAAGTTCAGACTAACACAGTTCTACCCTGTTGGGGTGATATGTTGGGATGTCAAGATCCAAGATTGCCCTTAACATGTCCATTAAATGTTCTGTTTTGTGTTCTAATGTCAACTGGAACTACTTTAATAACACAGATGCATTTGTGCAGATATCTGTAGATGGGTAATGCTCCTCTGATGGCTTACCTGTTACACAGATCCTGTCTGCCAATGGAGTAGCACTTTCATAATACTCTGTCTAAAGCCTGTTAGAGAGCAGTCGGCAACTTGTAGGTAGCCTTCCAGTTTAGTTCCTTTCTGCCATCTGCAAATTCAGCTCTTTTTTTTGTACCCAGGGGAGATTTACAATACTGAAACTTGTTCCTTTCAAATTTCCTTTACATTTTATTAAAGATGTTGTAGATACATTGAAAGCTAACCTGCGAGAAGCAGATCGCTGCAAAATGTAAGCAAAATAGTGGTTTTGGTGGTTGGCTTTTTTGTTACCATTATTTAAAAGTCAATTTTTTAAATTGAAAAATCTTTTTAAAGTACACTTCGCTGCTGAGTTAATCAAAAGATAAATTCAATAATAATCATGCAGTTTACAATTAAATTATTATAAATATGCAGTTGCTCAATACATTACCAATATCCAGCATTTGGAATTAATCTCAAAATTTGGCAACTAGTGCCAAGCAGCCAATGAATTATGGCCAGGATCTTTCATAATCATTAAAACAGAAACAACCCTATCATAACCTTTTAGTGGTGCTGAAGTATTGGTTTTCTGTAATGAGTTGGAAAAAGACTTAAAATATTTTCATGCAGCCATGAATAACATGCTGTATTATGCAGCATTGCCCTTTTCTATAGACAAGTAAGTCTTGTTTAGCAAAGGTCTCTTTCAAAACTATTGTTACTTTAGTATTAGTAAAACCAACTTGATTTTACTGCTTCCTTTTGAACATGGTTTGGGAGTTACAAATGCATGGTTCATTTCTCAGTTAGCATTTCTTTAGGCTACTAGTGAATATCCATTTCCCTTCAGAGATCCAGAGGGAATTGTTTGCAGTATCATCATCATCATCATTGTTATCACCATCATCAGCGCCATGTATTTTGGACATCTGCATCTTTTACTTAACTATTTTATTTAGCCGTTTCAGTTTATATTATTCTAGGGGCATTTTCCTTACCTTAAAAAAAGCACAGCTTGTTGGAGGTCAGTTAGGAAATACAGTTTCCTTTAATGAGAATGTCCTACCAAGGACATCTGAAGTGATTTCTCTATTCACCTCCCACAGTTTTTTTAAAAAAAATCTTTGTAGATTTTCCATGCCGTGCCTCTTTTTGTCAATCAAATTCTTTGACTGAGAGAGAATGCCAACAGTGGTGCATCATTATACAAAATATGAATTTGGCCCAGAATGGACTGTGGGCTTCTTATTTCATTAATGCTATATACTTCCAATACTATCCTTTGCTGCCCTCGGGGACCCACTCAGAGTTTATGAAGAAATGCTCAATCCCTCAGTTACATCCATGCAGAGAAATTGAAGCAGCTCTTTCTGGATGCTTTCTTTTCATTTGAGCTGCATGATCCCAAGACAGGCATGAAACAGAATAAAGCTGCTAAAGGCAGCCATATGTTGCCATTATAAATGCCTCAATATTAATTACTTTTCCTACACTGACATTCATATTTACGCCTTTCACAGGCTTAATATACATTTTGAAGCTGGGGATGTGAATTTCATTTGAGTTTCTATTTAAATCTACCATTGAATTGCTTTGGCCTGTATTACATTTTAAAATTCTGCTCTGGCTCTATAGTCAACTGACTTTTCAAGAAGTCTGGTGCAAATTCAGCTAAGCAAATACAAGGTTTTTCCATGGAGAAAGGCTAAAGATCTTGAATCTGCTTCAGAATCATGGTATTTCGCTAATATTTTGAATCGTTCATCCATGTTTCTCAGCTATTGATTTAGCCTTCCTTAACTTGGTGCCCTCTGAATACATTGGGATTACAACTCCCAGTATTTTCAAATGGCACACGCATAGGGAAAGGCTGCTACAGAAGAAGTTAAAATCCAAATAATAAACAAATCAGTTTATTTGAATGGCACTTGGCATGGAATAAAGCCAAAATTTAAATCTATATCTGGAATTAGTAGGTATCCGTTTGCATATCTCCAATCCCCCATATGCATAACTTTTATATACTTACAAATATACTTCTCAATATTTCTGTCCTTGATGCTGTTGGTTGTGGGAAAGTTGGGATAAAATTAGAAAGTTTTCATTTCTTCCCAGAAGGCAGTTGACTTCAACTCATTGTTCAGCGTTTCAATGAGCAATATGGAACCACACTGCTGTCTTCAAAATTCACAGTAGTTTGCATGGACTGCTTTGCCTGCGAGTCTGGAAGCGTGTCAGAGTAGATGATATAGAGCTTGAAGGCCTTGGTATGTCAGTCTCCTATGGTTAAAGGTAAAGGTAAAGGTTCCCCTCACACATATGTGCTAGTCATTCCTGACTCTAGGGGGCGGTGCTCATCTCCGTTTCAAAGCTGAAGAGCCAGCACTGTCTGAAGATGTCTCTGTGGTCATGTGGCTGGCATGACTAAATGCCAAAGGCACACGGAACACTGTTACCTTCCCACCAAAAGTGGTCCCTATTTTTCTACTTGCATTTTTTACGTGCTTTCAAGCTGCTAGCTTGGCAGAAGCTGGGACAAGTAACGGGAGCTCACCCCGTTACGTGGCACTAGGGATTCGAATCGCTGAACTGCCAACCTTTCGATCGACAAGCTCAGCATCTTAGCCATTGTGAAAAAAAAATCAGAGGAAAGCATCATGATAGGATTTGATCTTACATTAGTGAATAAGAGAGTTTCTCTTTTAACTGAAAACTGCATGCATAATTATGACAATAACTGTGTTAATGAAACATCTCATGGAGTTGACCTTTGAGGATCTCTATCCTTGCAATTCAGGCCACATCAAAAATGCATCAAATGCATCAAGAACCTTGCTGATCTGCAGCAATCTTCTCATGCACCAGAGTGATACAAATCCATAGGCTTTTTTGTAGATATCCTTCCTGTTTCATAATGATGTAGACTTTCCCACAATACCATAGCATTGTATACAGTGAAGAAAAAATGTTTGAGAGGCTCTCGGAGGCAACCCATTTTTCAAAGGCATACCTGAGAACTTGATATATGAATCCCATTATTTGTTAGGCTGTACACCTATCGTCAGGCTATCCCTTGGGTTGTTGAACACTTCAGAGCTACCATGAGTGTGTCAGGCCACTGGTTCATTTAAGTAGCATCTTCTTGTCTGCAGTGCCTAACCAGAACCAAGAAAAGGTAGGCAATTACAAAAAGAAGACTGCCTTAAGACTCTCTGAAATTAGGAATTTACAAGCAGCAGTGCAAAGTTGTTCTCTGCATAAGAAAATGGAGGAATTAAAATTAGACAAGGATATAGTATAATATGGTACTATGTTCCGCTGAAGTCTGTAGACCAAGCATGGATTGAATTAAATGTACATAATTTTGCCAAAATGGTGGGAGAATATGTCTGTCTCTCTGGTAACAAATTGTAACTGCTGGATTGAAATTTACAAACCAAGCTGGCTGTGTTTCTGAGGGCTTCAACTGGGATAATGGGTAACTTCTAGGCAATATCTTTAGAAAATAAAATACGCTATAACCATTAATATGTTCAGCAGTCTAAAAAAAGTGATTTGTAGTAAGAGAACTATTAAGTAGATCTCTTAGTATTTTGTTGTTTTTATCTATTATCTTGCTTTATTCTTCTGTGCAACATAAATATAATCAAGGCCATTTTGCATATACTGCATTACTGCATTACTGTAGATTAAGTAGATTTTATTAATGTACACTGTAGTTTTCTAGCAAGAAATAAAAAAAATTAAAGAGCAAAGCATGACGGAAACAGCAACAGTAGCAAAACACTAAAAATATTTTTAATAAGCAAATATAAACATCACAAAAAGATCAGCCATAAAAGGGCACACTTTTTCTTTTTCACAACTACCGTGTCTCCAAATGCAGGGGTGAAATCCAGCAGGTTCTGACAGGTTCTGGTAGCGGAAATTTTGAGCAATTCGGAGAACCGGTAGCGGAAATTTTGAGTAGTTTGGAGAACTGGCAAATACCACCTCTGGCTGGGCCCAGAGTGTGGTGGAAATGGAGATTTTGTAATATCCTTCCACCAAGAATGGGGAGGGAATGGGGATTTTGCAGTATCTTTCCCCTGCTATGCCCACCAAGCCACACCCACAGAACCTGTAGTAAAAAAAAACGTGGATTTCACCCCTGCCCAAAAGGATATGTATGACATACAGTCAGTGGTGGGATTCAAGTAATTTAATAACCAGTTCTCTGCCCTAATTATTTCTTCCAACAACCAGTTTGCCAAACTGGTCAGAAAGTTAACAACCGGTTCTCCCGAAGTGGTGCGAACTGGCTGAATCCCACCACTGCATACAGTATATATTGTAACTGTTGTCTGTGACTTTATATATAACTTTAATTTATCAGTTATTTGTGAAAAAAAAATGTTCTGCAAAAGAATCATATGTGCCCATCAATTTTAAGAGACATATTCGGAAGGAAGTTTCAGTAATTTAAAAAAAAGGGCTAAGATTCTATTGTGCATAGGAAAAGTTTTCTTTAACAAGCATAACTGTTCATTTTTACTTTTCTTTAACTTAGCACAAGCAGTTATAACTAACTTACAAAACTCTTCAAATTCACAATAAAGGGTTTTTTTTCAAAACAGAGCAAGCTAGCAATAAAAGTTTTCTTTAGGGCTTGGAGAACTCTTTTTTGTTTACAATTAATTCTCCTTCACAATCTTCGCATATTTGCATTTTGTATGCTTCAATGAAAATTCAAGGCATACGATAACTTTATATATACAATGTACAAATAGTTCTCTTCAGTAGCAATCATATATTAACAATAGTCACATGTGGAGAGACTAGTACAAAGTGTTCTCAGTATCAGAGCTGTATAAGCCATCCAGAGTTGCTTTATCAGGGAGATGAGTGGCATATAAATTTACTCCATGCTTATCTGTTCCTCCACCTACAGAAGCTATAAGGATTTAGAACAGGACGTTTACAGTGGCCTACCTGAATCTGGACTTAGATGTCCTTACTCATTTAAGTGTACTGTGCTTCAAAAAAAAAATAAAAAATAGGAAAGGCAGAAGTGTTTTTGTTATTGTTGCTGCTATTGTTAAACTTTCAAAGGTGTAGGAAGTCACTCCAGAATTGCTACTATTATCTTCTACTATGATTATCATCATCATCACCATCTGTATATCACCTTTTGGTATAAAACATGCAAGTGGTTTACGGCAATTACAAATACAAATTATAAAATGTCAAGGCAAAATTAAAAATAAAAACATTAAAATCAAAATCACCCCAAACAGCAAGGAAAAGCTTGGTGAAAGAACAAGTTTTTATCATTTTCGTAAATACTGAGAGAATGGGTATCAAATTTGCCTCCTTGAAAAGTGGATGTTCTAATATGAAAAGTGACACAGGAAAAGACCCTTTCCCGTATGCCAGATAGGTGAGCTTGCAGCAGTGTGAGGATTTTCATACAAGCCCTCTTACTGAATTGGGTATGTTTCATGTCATGCCTTCATTTTCTCTCCCTTTATATTTTTTTCCCTAGCATGACTTGATGATCTTTGAGTTACTATATTGGTTCGGGCACTTAAAAAACAAAAAGGGACATTCATTCATTCATGTATTAAATAAATACACAATTCAATTCAGAGTGCTTCGCTACAACTCAGTATTATGCCAAATGTCGAAAAGAGCACCAAATGTCTGCCATGTCATTTCTTCCCACATTTTAAAATTTGGCTGCACTCCAAACCAATGGATCATGGAAACCAGATTGTCTGTTGGAACTGTGCTGCCAAGGCTGTTCATTGCAAGGTTTTCCAAATGCTGAACTACTGTGCCTACTGAAGTAGAAGAAAAAAAATCCATTGCCTTTGGGCTATAAGGTTGATTTTCTATAGCTCAAATTCTAAAGCTTCCCTTAGGCCATTTTAGCACAGATGCATAGCCCTAAAGCTGGTCTATAAAAACTCAGTAGCTAACCCCAATGTACTGCAAGGAGCTGGGGGATATCTCAAGCCAGGCCATTATATTATCACAATAGATTAGGTATTCAGTTTCTGGACAATAGTTTTCAACCCATTGAAGTCAGACCCTTGACCTATAGACAAAGGACCACAGCATCCATCATCTTTATGGAAGAATAAATAAATACAGCTTATCCTGCAGATGGATCCTTGACAAGCATACAATAAACAAAGTCTTTCAGTTGAACTCAGATAGGTATGGGTTTATTTATTTGTAATTCTATTCTGTGGATATATGAAGGATACAAAGTCAACAAAATTTACTTCCTTTTGTACAGAAGTAAATAACTATCCCCAAGGCAAACTGAAATAACATTCACCAATTCTGCCTTGGGGTAGATCCATTAAAAGAAATAATATAACCAGGCAAGGCCTACAGTTACTGTTCGATGTGGTTTGTCTTGGAGGCTTTTTCTTTTCTTTTTGGGAAGCTAAAGGGATACAGACATTGTTGTTACATAAAGCCATCTGAACAGTTAATGCTTGTATATAATTTATACAATAAACGAAGTCATATGTTCTCTAATAATTTAGATGTAAGCAAATGTTGATTTATTCAGCAAGGCTATTGCCAACAGCCAACCTTGCAGCAGTGAAATTTGAATTAAACTAGGACAGAAGCAGGCTATTCTATAATAACATTTGGATAATTTTATTTTTGCCCATGGCTCAGTTCATTTCCTTCCACAGTAGATGCATGAAATTGGTTCTTCAGCCACCTTTAGCTGATGTTCATTGATATCACAAGTAGGCAGAGAAGGAAGAGAATGTAACCTTTTTAGATTTGTTGCAAATAAAAAGACCAGAAAATCCTGTGCCATTTTTAATTCTGACTTCTTCCCCATCTCCTCCCCATGAAACTCACTAGATAATATTTATTCTTGTTCATTTCTTTTTATTCCCTCCATAGATTTCCTTTAAAACTCTGGTTTATTTTATTTTTTTTACTTTCTTTCAACAGCTGGAAAGGTGAAAGTAAATATACATACATACATACGTACGTACGTACGTACGTACGTACGTACGTACGTATGTATGTAAGTTTTAATGGGTATATATGTGTGTATAGTTAATATTTCGGGTTTCTTCCCGTGTAATTGTGAACATATCCCTAAAAGGGTATAAGTGACGTTTCGACAGAATCTCATCTGCCATCATCAGGCTTATGTGAGGGTAAAAGACCCTTCACATAAACCTGATGATGGCAGATGAGATTCTGTCGAAACGTCACTTATACCCTTTTAGGGATATGTTCACAATTACACGGGAAGAAACCCGAAATATTAACTACACACACACACACACACACACACACACACATATATATATATATATATGTTTTCTCAGGTTTTCACGGGTGTTTGTATGTAGGTCTTTGGTTATTCGGGTCTTCTCCCACGTAAAATTGGAAGTGTCTTGGCGACGTTTCGACGAAGTCTCATTCGTCATCTTCAGGCTGGTGTTCTCGGCTTCGTGCTTCCAGGAGCAATGTGAGATCGCAGCTGTCTCTTCCTTTTAACTGCTAGTGGGGGTGTGAGCTGATTGGGTGGGAACTTGGCTGTGTTGTGATTGGGTGGAGGTGTGTTCTGATTGGTTAGGGGCTTGGCTGTGCTCTGATTGGATAGGGGGTTGGTTGTGCTCTGATTGGCTGGGGGTGTGTTCTGTTTGGGTGGGGGCTTGGTTGTGCTCAGCTTAGTCTGAGTTGCAGGGGGATTTGAGCTGGTGAGCTGCGTTGTTGTTGTTTGGCTTCGTGTTTATGGCCGTGCGAGCTCTTCATGGTGGGTGTCAGTCTGCTTCATGTATGGCTTGGAGGGGTTTAAAGTGGCTAATGATGCAGCTGCGGTCTGGCTTCTGGTCCTTGGTCGTGGCTCATTATCAGTGTGGGTTTGAGTCTGCTTTCTGCGTGGATGTGTGGTGGTGACATCCTGTGTGGCTCTCGTGAGTGTGGGTCTGGTGTCATTCATCGTGTTAGGGACTCGTTTGTCAATAAACACAGAAATTTTGAGTAGTTTGGAGAACTGGCAAATACCACCTCTGGCTGGCCCCAGAGTGGGGTGGGAATAGAGATTTTGCAATATCCTTCCCCTGGAGTGGGATGGGAATGGAGATTTTACAGTATCCTTCCCCTAGAGTGGGTTGGGAATGGAGATTTTGCAGTATCCTTCCCCTGCCGCTCCCACCAAGCCACACCATGCTCACTAAGCCACACCCACAGAACCGGTAGTAAAAAAAATTGGATTTCACCAGTGCAGAAGACAAACGGGATCCAAGAGCAAAACTTGACTCAAATGACTTCATTTAGTTAAAAGAAATCTTAGAAGAAATGGAATAGCAATGGTAGAAAAGTTTCAGGAAATGACCATTTTATGCTACATTCATGTCAGGCAACTGTCCCAATATATCCATCAACCAACCACCTCTAACTGTGCATTTATAACATATTTATTCTTAAAATATATCTGATTTTACAGAGCACAGGGCTGTATTTGAGGAGCCATCAAAGGACTGTTCTTTATTTGTAGGCACCTACTTTATGAAGGACAATCCGATCCAAGGCTGTCTTATAAGAGGGAAAGGGGGTATCTTGATGAAAAATTAGACCTGCAACAGAGGAGCCTTTGACAGGGTAGAGTTTGAGTTTGCAGCTCTTTCTATGATTGTAGATTGGGTCCTGCAAATACTTCCCTATCATTGTTTTTCTTTGGCTAAGCCAATTTCTGCTTTGGAGCATGACAGAATAGTAAAAAAACAACAACAACAAAAACATAAAGTGAGACATATAGAGGGAAGTCAATGCGCAGGATCGGGGCTTAGTTTTTTCTTCACTCATTGATCCTATACTGGAAGAGCCTTTGAAATTCTCCAGTTTGGTGCAGGGGTGGGTTCCACTTACCTTTACTACCAGTTCACAATGGGAGCGCTTGCTTCACTCGCACATGTGCAACACTTCTGTGCATGCGCAGATCACCCATGATAACGTCGTGGCAGGTGGGCGGAGCCTCCCACCGGTTTTACTACCGGTTCTATAGAACCGGACTGAACCAAGAGCAACCCACTACTGGTTTGGTGTAGTGGTGGTGTAGTGGTTACTGTGACTTCTACTCCTGCCTTAGGCACAAAGCCAGCTGGGTGACCTTGGGTCAGTCACTTTCTCTTATCCCAATCCACCCCCAGGGTTGTTATTATTGTGGGGAAAATAGGAAGAGAAAAGAGTATTATGAATGTTTGTTGCCTTGAGTTACTTATAAAGTAATAAAGGTGGCATAAAAATCTAATAAGTAAATAACCTTATGAAAAAAAACATACATTATGCTTCCCTTGTTTTTTTCCTTTGTTTCTGAGTTGAATGAGTCAAGTCACAATTTTATAGCCTCTTCCTTTCTCTTCCTTCTTTTCCTCCTCCTCCTCCTCCGGTTCCTAACGGAAGCATTTTAAGTCATAATCTATCACTAGATTATGACATCAAATCCACAGACTGTAACATTTGTGACATTGGAGCAATTGATTATGGCTTTTCCATGTGATTCACCATACAATTAATGCTCTCATTCATTTGTTACCCATTATTCTCCCGGAAGAGCTTTGAAGATAAAAAGGAAATGTTTTCAATTTGGAGGATAGTAATTGCAAGAGTGTCGTCGAATTGTCACAAAAACTGTAAAATAAAAATGCCTTTACATATTGCTAGCTATTTATCAAAATTCCATAGTAGATGCTTCTAGGTGACAAGATTTAATGTCCTTGTGAAGTAAATCCAACTTTCACTATACTGTACATAATACATTTGTTATATTTACTTCAATAGTCACATGAGTTATTGTATCTATCTATATTGTAGAATGGCAGCATAATGATGACATAATAGAAAGCTCTTTCTGTACACAAGATATACCAACAAGACATACAATAACAAATGGTTCTTTCAACCCAATTTATATTTCCAACTTTGGGGTCCTCTTCTTGATGTAATATAGAAACCTAGAGGAATTTCCTGAAAAATAAATATAACATTCACAGATAGTAATATAATATTACAAGTGTATCTAAAGCTTATACTGCAGTTCTTTGAAGGTTTGTGCATAATTTTTAAAAAACATAGTTTGGCATGACAGACCTATTTTTCTTACAGTCTCTCAAAGTAAAAAGAAAAGAAAGCAGAAGATTAACCAACTGTGATTATTAATTTTCAGGCTTTCGTTGTTCCTAATCAAATGCAGGAGACAGGTTCACATTTTTATCACAGCATTTGATACAAAAAAATAGATGTATCCTATTACTCAAAGCAACAAAATGTTCTACTAATATTGCATTTCATTCACAATGTCAGCTAATATACATTTACCATAAGAAAAGTAAGAAATGATATTACTCGATTATATTTTCTGCACTTGTTAGAATATGGTGGGTTTCCTCATATTTTGTTTGGTAACTATTATCAGCATCTACCTACATAAATGTTTACCATAAGTTTATGCTGTCTCCCCCATATATCTAGGCTACAAAGATTATGAAACAATAACTGAATTGTATTCAGGGTTATTAACACTAAACCAACAAATGTACTACATAGCTACAGGATACATAAGCCAAAATAGCTCTATGAGGGTAGTAGCTTCCATTATTTATCTTGACAAACAAGCATATTGGAAACACTACAAGCATATACTGTAGATGTAATTTGATCTTAAATGTTCCAAATCAATTTGTGTTTTTAATATCATTGTAATGACCAAGCATGTATATAATTTAGTTTCTTTACTGAAACCAAGGTATGGTTAAGTTGGTTTTATCATCACCTGTGCAGCTATCTCAAAGAGAATGCTGTGTTACTCTATTCAGTTCAAACACACATGTTGAAAAATGCTAATGCCACAGCAACTAAGACTAAGAATTGGCCACAACTCCAAACAAATAAGCAGCTTTCCAAAGAAAAGGATATATAACACCATGTTGTAGTGGTGAAAGATTCTTTTAGTAAGAATATCTGATTGTTGTATGCTTTACCATTGCTATGAGAAGAAATCTTCTATCTCCAAGATTGCGATAACTCCTATGAGGATTTTTGGATTGAAGCATTAGTATACTGAATTTGATTCCTTGTTTTTACTGACAACTTTGAATGTACCTGCTAGTCTTTGACCATTTTAAAGCTTGTAATCCTGTTGATATTTATTTATTTAAAACATTTATATAGCCGCCCATCTTATATTGAACTTTGGCGGGCTTTCAATCAACAAATATCCCTGCTTTGTTTCTTTACTTTGCTGTGTGTGTGTGTTGTGTGTGTGTGTGTGTGTGTGTGTGTGTCTGTGTCTGTGTCTGTGTCTGTGTCTGTATCTGTGTGTATTTTTAGATTTATCACACTAAAGTATGTATCCAAACGGGAATCTAAGAAAGAAAATAAATTTATTTCCCTGGGAAATACTTTATACTTTTGTTTACTATACAAGAAATATGTATAGAAATATCCATCTAACTTTTCCAAGGGAATTTCCAGAACAAAATCATCACATTGCTATACTGTACTGTTATAGACAATGCTTTCAAATAATAATTTTTTTAAAAAATGGATATATGGATTTACTTAGATTAGTTGCTATATCTATTGTAATTTTTAAAATATAAGGTACAATATAAAGCAGGGGTGAAATGCTACCAGTTTTAACCAGGAAGTAACCTGTTTTCTTTACCCTCTGCGCATGTGCAGAATCCACAGAGGGTCTGCCCGTGCACTTCCGAACCAGTAGGAAAGGTAAGTAGATTTCACCCCTGATATAAAGTAATATAAATTTGGGGTAGTCTATTTCTTAAGTGCCATTTTTAATTTGGTTACTTGAATTGACGTTTGAACCATACAATATACAAAACCAATTTGTATAAATTAAAAGTGTTCCATGATAAGGAAATTATCATGTAGGTACCTTGTAATTCATGGTGCCACGTGCTATTGTTACATCATCTGCAGCAATTTTTGTTGTTGTCAAAAACCTATGGCACATTAAATACTTTTATTTCCACATTAAGTTTATATAGACAAAAAAGATATTAATTGTTAAGGGTGAGAGGGGGAAAAAAGCATATAGTTAAATAAAGGCATATAGTTAATTATTAAGGGATAATTGGGTGAACCAATGCTGATTATGACTGAAGGTAAAATCTCTTTCAAATAATATCTGATTAATAGTGGGTTTCATGGACAAATTCATTTTGTTGTTTTTCTTGCCAACCATACTGAAGTGAAATACAACTACCCTCTTCTGGGTTTGGGTTTGCTTTCAGTCTTGTTTATACTACTACTACTGCTGCTATTACTACTACTACTACTACTACTACTACTACTACTACTACTACCTTGTAAACTCCAATACAAATACTTCTCAATGTCAGCAAAGGTCAACTAGATGCTGGTTACCTTAGCAAGGGTAGTCATTATTTTTCCTAAATAATATGGATTGCACCAAACAACTGGAGCATAGTGTTACCTATTATGCTACATCAGCTTTGATATTTCTCAGCCTGGATTTTTTTATTTCCTAAAATGCATATATTTTCTCAAAATTTGAAGATGATTCTAACCTGCGTAATATAATAACAAAAAGCTTAGTGATCAGAATCTGCTTCATGCAACACAAAGGCCATTTAGGTGACTGAGAGTTTCAGTAGGTACTGGAGTACATTAATGCACAAGCAAAGAGAGACAATAGCCAGGGCTAGCTTAGAAACCCACCTTTAACTTCATCTCATTCATATGCAGGCCTAGCAACATTATTATTGTTCAGCTGGGGGCATATTTAATTGTTGAATATTCTGCAGATGTCTTGCAGGCTACAAAGATAAAGGCAATGAACTTGCTGGCTTGCCACAATGGTTACTTCAATATTTCTCATATTTTAAGGATCTCTAAAATTCAATACAGAAAAAGAAATACCACTATATTATTTGATTCCAGTACTTCAGAGAATTTTAGCAGGGTGAAAAATCACAAAGTATTTTCATTTTAAAGATAAGCTTTAATCTGAGGAATGTTGCAGTTAAGAATCATTATGATTCATTATTTAAAAAGCAAAAGAAAGATGACCCACTATTAAATGTTGACAGGCACCATCCCAGCACAAAATTATATGCAGATGTTACCACAGACAAGCATCTAATTTTATTTCTTCTATTATTTAAATTATTGAAATATATAACCTCCCAGAATATGGGAGGAATAAAATATGGACTGAGAATGACTTGAATAAAAAGAGAGAAAAAAGAGCTTTGAAACTACAGATTTTGTTGCACAAGAATTCAGATGTGTTGCCTGCCTGGCTACGTGGCATGGTTTTTTGTTTTTTTTCCCTTTTCGTCAAAAATCCAATTCTTTTTGGAAACAACTGCAAAGCCAGTCACTTTGGTGACAGCTAGGGATAAGAGTACATTGTTAAGAGTGGCAGAATGATTCTGAACTTTCTATTTTGATTCATTTGCAGAAAGCTATGCTTCTTTCCTCCATTGACTGGATTAAAGAAAAGTATTTCTTAAAGAACTGCTGATGAGGATAAATTCCATATTATGTCCAGCTCATCATCAGTTATTGTTTAACAAGGGTACCAGAAAATTAGTTAGTCTGGCCCTTACATTTAACAATAGCAAGAAAGATATTATTTTAGTAGCTTTATTTCTACAAACTGATGCTCACTTGCTTTAGTTGAATATTTTTTCCCCAAACAGATCTGACTCAGTTTCATAGACAATTTTTTTCTTTTATATCTCAATAAGACTATTCACCCTTTCTCCTGCTCAGTTTTGAACATAGACTTAGAGAGATTGTGTATTCTTTGCTTGGAAGACTATAATTGCTTTAGAGCTCAAGGTATCAATTCTCTAACTTGTTTGCTTCCATGCATAGAGCGCCAATGTATTTATAGATTTTAACTCAAGATTAATCGAGACTTAGTATTGTTTCCAAGCTCATTGCACCTGGCTCTACTTTAGTGCTGGATGTTGGTTTCAGCACTAAAGTGACTTGTTTATTTTCTTATACTATAGTGTCCCTTCATTTACCTGGAGGGATTATTTTCATTACTATTTCCAAAAACAACAATCTACTAACTATCAAAGTGCATGTTTGCTGATTGTACATACTTATATCATGATCTTATCATCAACTTTTTTGCATTTAATAAAGCCTTTCCATATTTCCCATCCTTGCACTACACATAAATAACACTGCTTTGTTCCATCAAATTCCTTTGCTAGTAATTTACGAAATGCAAAAAAGCAAAGAAGACATGGGGGCATGAATAGAGGAACTGCAACAAGTTCCCAAGGCTGCACTAATTGGCTTCTTTGATAGTGGAGCTGTGACCAAACCCACACATAGCATTTCCTTCTTCGCTCTCTTTGGTGGTCAGCAGCTTTGAACTAGAAATGCAAGCAATGGTTGCCAATATGTGGCATTAATCACTGGAGCTATATTTTCTGTTCCAAAGATGTGTGGTAGAATATTGTCTGGCAGCAAAAGCTGCAAGAAAGTTCTTGGTTTGGATTTCATTTCTGCTGTGAGCTGCCTAAGTAGCCTTAGGAAAATTATGCTTCATTCAGTTCTGCCACTCATCCTGATGTAGTGCAGGTGGTCACAAGGGTCTATCGGGCAGTGATAAAACTTATCAGTGTATCTGTGAAGAAACTGGAACATTAGGCACAAGTACTTTTTAAAATTAATTATCATGACTTTGCTTTGCAGTTTTTCTATTAGGAATGACCTGTATCAGAGAGATACAGATAGTAGATGAGAGAGAGAAAGAGATAATAGATACAATAGATAGATAGATGAGAGAGAGAGAGAGAGAGAGAAAGAGATGATAGAAAATAGATAGATAGATGATAGAGATGGAGAGATAGAGATAGAGAAAGAGATAGATAGATGAGAGAGAGAGAAAGAGAAAGATGATAGAAAATAGATAGATAGATGAGAGAGATAGATAGAGAGAAAGAGATAGATAAATAGATAGATAGATAGATAGATAGATGATAGAAAGAGAGAGAGATGATAGATAGATGATAGATAGATAGATAGATAGATAGATAGATAGATAGATAGATAGAGAGAAAGAGATGATAGATAGATGATAGATAGATAGATAGATAGATAGATAGATAGATAGATAGATAGATAGATAGATAATTAAGCTTTTGACAAATTAAGATAGGTAAATATTTGATTTAATGAGAAATTATCAACGGAAGGAGGGAGGGGTCTTTGTTTAGTAGTACATAAATGACAGCAAGCTCCTTTTCCTTTTTTTTTCTTCTTCCTGTAGTTCAGAAAAGAAGCCTTTTGTTATAGTTACATAGGTGTCTGAGGATTTATCAAAAAGCTAGCCATAACTTAGGTAGAAAACTGGACTCCATTAAAAAAACATAAAAGCAGAGGGAGGGGGAGTGAGAGACAACTTGATGTGGCATGGCTTCTAGCAATGAGGAAACATGAGTGCCTACTGAAGCTTCGAAATATAAAGTGATGTCCTCATAAAAATATGGCTCCAGGCTGGTGTGCCACTAGAAATTCTTCTGCCAGTTTAGAATTATTTAGCTCAAAGGGATCTCTACTTTCAAATGTATTTTTTGATGCAAAATAGGCTGCATGGAGTGAGCGAGATAGTGTTCAAGATGAGAAAAAGGCATTTGCTCTCAATTGCCATTTGGGTAAACTGAAAGTATTTGTGTTTAGCTTATGAAGAATGGAAGGGGCAGGTGGATTACCTTACTGGTGTGATGTGGGTCTCCTCCAGGTCCTTGCCTTACAGTCAAGTGTCACTGATATGAGAGTAGTTAAATAATATTGAAAGCTTCAGTGCTGCTGGTTATCAAGGGAGCCTCTTAGCCTAATTTGAAAGCTCAGAGCTTCAGGCAACTGCATTTTTTCACCTTAGTCCCAGCCTGTGTGTTATTTCAATGCAGTATATTGAATCAGTGATGGAATATCACGTACAATGTCTGTTTAATGGGTTTATTCTCTCCCCCTTGTGCCATGTGGTTTATATTTGACTTGTTAAGTTGCCCTCTCCCCCACCCCACCCCCAAAGAGCTGAGGATAAAAAACAGAAGAAGGGGAAGGAGAAGGAGAAGGAGAAGGAGAAGGAGAAGGAGAAGGAGAAGGAGAAGGAGAAGGAGAAAGGGCGAGGGATTAAAAAAAGAAAAAACACCTCAGGTCCCTTGCTGCCAAAATTTCAAACAAGCAAACACATAAGCCTCAGTGCTCAAAGAAATGAAAATAGTGGAAAGTAGAAATACATACATATGTATAGACTTGAACAAAAACATGAACTGCCGCCATGGCAATCTGGGCTCTGATGTACCAAACAAAAGAAGTTATTACTGCGAGCAATCTTCCTACCCTATAGCTTGGGCAAAACAAGAATGAATGTTGATCACATTTGCAGATTTTGCTGTAGAACTCTATAGAACTACCATAGTAAATTCAGCTTGAGATTAAAGAAAAGAGTATTCACACAGACTCTTTGGGGTCATCAGTAAATAAGAGATCCTTTGGCTCATTTTTAAAAAAGGACAGTTTTAAAAACGTAAATGGAATATGGGAGGGGGGTCACCTTGCATTGAGTACCTCAGGAGTACATTCATTTATTAAAGCAACCTTCTCCAACTAGGTACCTTTTTAAAATGTTAGAACTGCCAGGTCCCAGGATTTCTAGCCAGGGCACTCAACAGATGGGCTTCTTGTTATAATGACATTCTTCTGCTCTCTTATTAGAGTTCAGATGATCATTGGGGCTCTTTCCATATTTCAGCAAGCAAATTATTTGGGGAAGAAATTAAGAACATACAGAGCAGGGGTGGAGAATTATGACCCCTTTATGATGTGCGGACTTCAACTTCCTAAATTCCTGTGCCAGGCATGTTGAAGTCCACACGTCATAAGCGGGCCATAGTTCCCCACCCCTGATTTAGAGGAACAATTTAACATAAACTATGTTCCTCACCCCAAATAAATGTGCAGTTTATATTGTTCTTTAAAGATTTAAGGGTTGTTTTCTTCTATTTCTATTGCTTCTATCCCCAATGTGAAAATTCTCTATAATAGTTTTAGGGAGAAAATGCCTACAGGCCATATTCACTTCTCCTGCTATAGACATGTGAACTTAGTGTGAACTTAGTGCTGTCTGAACTAATATCATCCTTTAATTTCATGTTAATGATAGAAAAGGTGTTCTTTAGAATCAAGTGTAAATCAGTCTAACATTTCAGAAACAATCATCCTTTTGCGTTTAACCTGGGAAAATATTTCTTTATAAGAGACCTTTTACTTCTAGTTTTCTTCTAAGATTTTCTATCAAATCCATCTGAAAAAGAAGTTGAAAATGTAAATGGCACCTCTGGACCAAGACTTTTTGCAGCTTAAGATAAACATCATAGGTGACACTCCCCCCCCTCCTCTACTTACCTAGCAACTTACCTACCAGCTTTGCTGGCTCAGGAATTCTGGGAGTTGAAGTTCACAAGTCCTAAGGTTGGAAACCCTGTACTAGAAGATTATATTACAGCACAAGAGATTCTAAAACTTTGCAACTTAGTTTTCTTACATCTATTGTATAAAAGAATCATAGGTTTACTAAGCCTAGAGAGAAGTGGTGGCACAGTGGTTAGAATGCAGTATTGCAGGCTAACTCTGCTGACTGTCAGCAGTTCGATCCTGACCAACTCAAGGTTGACTCAGACTTCCATCCTTCCTAGGTTGATAAACTGAGGACTCAGATTGTTGGGGGCAATATGCTTATTCTGTAAACCACTTAAAGAGGGTTATAAAGTACTGTGAAGAGGTATCAGGATAGAGGTCTTGATCACACAAGTGATCCTGAAACTGAAATCTCACCCTTTTTGGGTGCCATGTGTACATTATATGTAAAAAGGGGGGTTTCTATTATATGGTCATGGCTTCCATTTAAATGTTTTTTTTTAATTTGTAAACTTTATTAAAACACATATAAAACACATATAAAAACATGTAAAAACATTTACACAAAACAACATATAAATAAATTAATCTTTTGAAGCATTTATTTCCTATTGGTCCTTCAATTAGTACAGTTGTACTTATTCCCTTTAGTCTTAACCTAATAGTTTCCTTTTTCCATTTCCCCCTCCCCATTCTTCTCTTCCCCTAAGAATTCCCCCCTTATTAATCTACATACTATATATTTTGATTATCCCTTTCATTTTAAATTTCCCTCTACAGATTTATCTGCCCGTAGGAAGTTATTTATATACATATTTACACTTTTAAATGTTTTAAATCATACTAAGGATATTCTGATCATCATATGGTTTGCAAGATATCTATGCAGAGATCTGATTGCAAAATGTGATTCACAGTGTATCTAGGCAGGCATGTTGCACCTGTTGGGAACACATTCAAGCAGCCAGCTGCCCTCACCAGCAGATGCATGATCCAAAATACCATTTTGCCCTTCATATCCAAACTCTGCACAGACCTGAATTCCAAAATATTTTGTTTCTTGCTCAACACTTCAATTTCAGAAAATGATGATTTATAGCATTTAATGGGCAGAATCGATTCTTCCTGTTACTCATCATTAGAGGAATGTTAGTCCTACAAAAAATATTCTGCAAACATTATCAGGTTGCCACTATCCTTTTCATTTACTTACATAATCAATTCTTGGTAAAAGTGTTCTGTCCCCGTCTCCACACACACACACAAACACAGCCAGCCGAGGGTTAAGAAAGCACTTGGCACACACACAGGTTGTTATCAGAAACTTGGCAGCAATACGAGCACCGACTGCCAAGTGCTTTTACTTCAATAAACGGAATATCCCTTCACCAGATAAACAGAAATACACACATTTTATAAATAGTCCAGTTCCAAACAAGAAACCTTTCAGCAGCTTTAAGCGTTGTTCAAGTGACTAGCCAGAGTTAGTTTTTGTTCGTCACAGAGTCTTAAATGGCCACCACACTCTCTTATATAGTCTCTGGGGTGTGGTCCAGTGACTCAGTTATAATCCCTGGCACGCCTCCTTAACTGCTGCAACTGTTTATCACGCCTTCATTGGCGTGGATCCAGGAACGACAGATCACCTCCCTCGCTCTCATCGGAGACACCTGGCTCCTGGCTAATCTCCTCTTCCTCGGCCAGCACTTGAGGCAGTGCCAGAGAGGAGGGGCCTGGAGAGGGAGGCCTGGCCGACTCCTCTTCTTCATGTTCGGAGCCTTCTTCCTCCGATGAGATAGGCTCGGAGGGAGGGGCCACAACAAAAAGTACCACTTCTGCTTCCTCCCCACCCCCCATCTTCCAAATGTGAGGAACAATTTAGATTTGCTTCTAATGATGCTTTAGAGAAGTGCTTCTCAATTTTGGCAACGTTAAGATGCATAGATGTCAAGTCCCAGAGTTGGGATGCTGGCTGACTGGCTGCATGGCTGGTTGGGCAATTCTAGAGTTGAAGAACACAGTTGCCAAGGCTGAGAAACATCACTTTAGAGAGATGAGAAAAATAAAGGGCATTATTGCCAAATCCATAGGAAAACAATTGAGACAATAAAGAGAAATTCATTATAAACTTAACCCAGCCACTAAACCTGAATAAGAAGCACATGCAGAAACTGAATCACAACAGAATTCCATCAAAAGCAGAGAAGATACAAACCTCCCTTATGGCAAGATATGACACAAACGCCAGAAAGATGGCAGAGGAAGACAGTAAATTCCCTGGCAAGACCAAGTCACGGACACACCACAGATATCAACCTGCAAATAGAAAAGCTATAGAAAGGACCCCTCTCTGAGGGACAGGGGCAGCTTAGAAGCAAAACATTTAAATAAATGAATTAAATTAAATTTTATTTTATTTTTTCAAAATCAAACACATGACTTGGACCTTTGGGTGGGGCATGAATTTGGCCCCTTTCACATAGCCCTCGTGTTTATCTTTCATAAGTGCAGTACAGTATTTTGCACAAGAAAAAAAGGGTAGGGGGTGTCAGAGGAAAGTGGCTAGCCAGGAGGATAGGCGTGTGAGCAAGAGGTGGGAGGAGGAGGAGGAGGAGAGTGAGGAGAGCAAATAAGTGAGCAGTCAAGGTCTGCAAGAGTGTGGGGAGTGACGACAAGCAGCCTCTGGTTGAAAAATGCATGGAGAGGCGTGTGTGTGGCCAAGAGAGACAGCAGCATTAGAGATGGCAGTGACAGCCTGGGAGGCAAGCATAAGAGATCTGGAGGGTGTGTGTATGTGTGTTTTCTAGAGAGCAAGTCATGCAGGAGATCAAGACAGGAAGGATAGAAAACATAAACCTTTCTCTTCTGAAGCTATCAATTGCTCTTTATATACTTCTCATGTAACTGTATTAAAAGAGGTTCAAGTTGGAAGTTAATACTTCCCAAAGCGGAACTGTATTTGTATTTTTAAAGATATTTTCATCCTTTTCTATTATTAATTTTCTGCTTTTCGTACGATTCTATTACTATTCTCTAGTCTATTTGGCTTATGGAATTCTGGGAGCTCAAGTCCACACATCTTAAAGTTTCCAAGTGGGAAAACATTGGGATAGAATATGGCAACTCTATTAGTAACCAAAGAATAAACCCTCAGATATGCTGAAATATTTTCAACAGTCAAAGTCAAAAATAAAATACTGTATGAGTTTAAATGCCTATGATTAACAAAATCTAAGGAAAAGTAGAACATCAAGGAGATAATTTAAATACACCAAGGAGATTAATTGAAACACTTTATTGGGTAAATAAAGCTCCTTTGGAGTTCTTCCAGGCTGAGAGCTTTTAGCTTTGCCAAAATAGATTGTGTAGTTTTGGGGGTTTTTTGCCTTTTCCTTAACTGCTTTTCTATGGTTAAAAAAAAAAAAGGATGAAAGGAAAAAAGATGGAAAAAGTACAGGAGTTATTCCAATGAAAGGTAACCCCCCCCCCACAAAGTAATGAATAAAATGTCTCCTAGAAGTATTCTTACTCATCAGAGTGTCGCATATGTAGAGGACACAAATAAGGTGCAGTTTACTACCTTGTTTCCCCCAAAATAAGACATCCCCTGATAATAAGCCCAATCAGGCTTTTGAACGCATGGTAATAAGGCCAAGCGCTTATTTCAGGGTTCAAAAAAATATAAGACAGGGTCTTATTTTCAGGGAAACATGGTAATCCTGCCTCCTCTGATGAAAGTAATCACCACCAAGCAAAGAACGATGAACCCCAAATACAGTATTCCTAATGGTACCACTGGGCAAACCTTCCTTAGAAGATTACAGTCAGTGTAAATGGCAGTAAAAGATATAACTACTAGAGACTCCAGCTGAGTCTCTATATTGGATAAGGGAGTATTAGCTGCACTGAAAAAGGGAGCTCCAGCGTGACTATTAGGTGACTGCCTAGTCAATGGGAAATTTGAAAAAGACACATAGAATAGAAAGCAGCCAACCAATGATACAAAGTCAGGATGTTCCCTGCCTTTCAGATCACAGCTATGCCTTTGACAGATAAGGAACCAGATATGCCCATGTAAAGTTTTCAGCATAGATGCTTAATGTATTGGAAGAGTGAAACCTTCCAATACAATACAATGCTCAGAAAGATAAATCTATCTCAGCATCTAATTCTGTCCTACTATCGCAGCACCATTGAGAGTGTCCTGACATACGGCATTCTTGCATAGTATGGGAGCAGCTCTGTAGTGGACAAAAAAGCTCTACAGAGAATCATTAAAACTGCCCAGAATATCATCGGACTCCAGCTACCAACCCTGGACGACATCTTCGAATCTCGCTGTTTGAGAAAGTTGCATAACGTTCTGAGATTCATCCCATCCTGCTTATAATCTTTTTGGACTGTTGCCTTCTGGCAGAAGATACAGAACAATTAAAACTGGGACTGCACATTTTCTGAATAGTTTTTATCCCAGAGCTATAATTGCATTCAACAATGAACTAAAGGGCCACCATCAGTGAGCTGTTGGACAGCATTACTTGGTCTGTTGTGTGGATGCTTGGGTGGTTTAGGGGTGGGGAATTGTGCTGGGTGGGAGTGTGTTTGGGGATTGTTATGTGTGTTGGACCTGGTCTTTGGGTTTTAAGTGAATTTTGCTGTATGGGTATACTGTGTATACATGTACAATGACAATAAAGTTATTATTATTATTCTGTACATCCATTTCAGCATTTCTGAAAGCAAAAATCAAAACTGAGCAAGATTTTAAAAGTAGAAAAAAGCAGGCACTCAACCCTAACAAGATATAGTACTTTTGGATTCCCCCCACCCACAGCCCACCAGAGTAAGAGATTTTTCATATATAACTATCAACAGGTAGCATTCCCCAGATAGAACTGGTGCACAATTTAAATGCAATCTTCCTGGGTTCAGAGACTTTTGCACAAACTGACTGAGGCCATGCACACTGTAACTCATGCCTTAGTTATATTCTGATTGGATTATTGCAATGTATTCTGCATGGGTCTGCTCTTGAAAAATACTTGAACTGATCCACAATGCAGCAATGTGCACAGTTCTAGGGATACTAAGGTTTACCCAGGTTTCATCACTGTTGCGCAAATTGCACTGGTTCCCAGTGGGCTTCCAAGTAAAATTCAAAGGTCTAGTTGTCATCTTTAAAACCCTGTATAGCACAGGACTAGGTAATTTATAGAATTACTTGTCTGCAGCTCTGACCAGGTGAGTATGCTCCAGGTCCCCTTTACTAACAATGCCAATTTGTGGTGCCAAGGAGCTGTGTGTTCTGTGTTACAATGTTGGTCCTGAAACCCAGAAGGCTTGAGCCCTCTTGAAAGGCCGTGAAGACCTGGCTTTTCCCTCATAGATCAGGTTGGAGTAAGAGGTAATGGGCAATATAGGTATGATTGTATGGTTGAGTTCATGATATTGGTTATTGGACTTGTTTTACTTTATTGGTTATTTTAATCTTGTTTTCTGCTTGGCGGGTAGAGCTTTTATTATATTTTTTTTGTTCATTGTTGTTGGACTCCCTGAGTTCGTATGATAAATGGGTGGCCATATAAATTTTCTAAATAAATAAATGTTTTACATTTTTCTAAATAAATATTTACAAGAAGTACATTATAGGAACTGATAAAGCCTCATGCATAGCTAACTACCTCATATCAGGAGACAACACCAGGAGTCTGGCAGCACCTTGTTTGACTAACAAATTTTATTAAAAGGCATATGCTTATTTTTTTTAAATAGACCCATTTTTGACATTGATACATACTGCAAATTTTTAATATACCAATGACAAAATTGAATGTAGCTTTTAAGGAGCAGATGTACCAGCTGTTGAAATACCAATTTGCATACTTTGCGGTAATATCCTGTAATTATTGGTGAATAGCAATGCTCCTGACAAGAACCGAATTTCTGTATTTAAAGTTTGTATCAATCTATAATTGTCTTCCAGAATTGCTGTGCTTTGTGACAGTGCCATCAGATATTAAAGAATGATCCAACTTTATTATTACATTTCCAGCAATTTTCTTTATATTAGATATTTTGGCAATTAAGACTGGAGTAATACCAACCAAGGAAACATATCATGAACTCAACCATGAACTACAACATTAGTGTAATACTCACTGTAAATGTGATATTCCTCCTCCATAGTTTCTATTTCCATTGTTTCACATCAATAATTCTGTTTAAATTTTGCACTCAGAGTTTATATATAAGTTGCTGCTAAAATATGGTTCAGAAACTAAACAAGTCAAAGTATATATGATAGCAATTTTTATGGAGTATGTTGTGTTTTCAGTTTTTCCACATTTCCATTTCATTTTCTGAATTTTCTTGAAGAAAGTACTAGATTTTTATTTTACAATAGAGTATAATCAAAGAAAAAGCTTTGACTAAAAGGTCACCCAGAATACCCTAAAAGTATTCTTCTTTTAATTCTGAATTGACTACTTTTTAAATTCTCACAGTATACTAGATATTGAACTTGCCCAAAATAAACATGTTGTGCAAATGCATCAAGTAACATCAAGCAATAGAAAGAAATTAACAATCTCAAGGGCAACGTTTTTTAAAAGGAATTAAATCTACAAATTCTGCCCTGAGCTGTTTTAGAATACCGTATTAAAGAAACAGATGGTTGATATATTTTATTTTATTTTATGCAGAAGTATAACTAAAAAAGAATCCCAGACTGTTAAGCAAGAAAAACATACTTATGAAAAATAAGGTTAGTGGGCTTTGAAAATGTTTAGTCTTAAACAAAAAACATTCAAGAAAGATTGGAACTCACTAGCAAAAAAGAGCAGATAAAACATGCAGAGGTGGGTTTCAGCAGGTTCTGACCAGTTCTGGAGAACTGGTAGCGGAAATTTTGAGTAGTTCGGAGAACTGGTAGTAAAAATTCTGACTGGCCCCACCCCCATCTATTCTCTGCCTCCCAAGTCCCAGCTGATTGGGAGGAAATGTGGATTTTGCAGTAACCTTCCCCTGGATTGGGGAGGAAATGGAGATTTTACACTATCCTTCCCCTGGAGTAGGAGTAGGGTGGGAATGGAGATTTTACAGTATCCTTCCCCTGCCATGCCCATCAAGCCATGCCACGCCCACCAAGCCACACCCACAGAACCGGTAGTAAAAATTTTTGAAACCCACCACTGAAAACATGTCTTGTACACATTATTTTTAAGGATTGATGTGTGGCACCTCCAGTTAAAGGATTTTGAACAGTAGACTAGGAAATGTCAGGATGACTTGTATTCAGAAAAATCATAATTTATTTCTATTTTATTTTATTCATTTATTTGTATCCTGCTTTTATTATTTTTGCAAATAACTCATGGTGGCCAACATATCCAACACATCTTCCTCCTCCTATTTTCTCCCCAACAATAATCCTGTGAGGTGAGGCTTTCATGGCTAAGGCGGGACTTGAATTCATGGACTCCTGCTTTCCAGCCTTTCTAACCACCAGAACTTACTGGCTCTTAAGTATCCTATAATAGGGTGCATAACATGAGCAATTAGATGTGTGTGTGTGTGTGTGTGTGTGTGTGTGTGTGTGTGTGTGTATAAAATGGAGGGATATATACACATACATAAGAGGAAACCACTGAGAAGAAAGGGTCCAGTATTATTGCATCACAAGTGCACAATACGGGGCAAATCTACTATGTACCCACTCAGTATGAATACTGTATACTATGGTCCTTGACAAAAAAAATACTGGATTAGACTCTGGAGCTATATAATGCAGTATTCTATTCCTATAGTGCAGAGGTGGAGATACCATGGTTTTTCAGTTATGGTGTTGCTGAACTAGACCTCTCAGCATTTTTCATTACTCAACATGTCAGTAGGGCTGCTGGAATTTATGATTCAGCAATATTTGGATGGTGACAACTTCTCTAATCCTGCATACAGTGGAAAATGACTTGTTATAGGAAGTCCACAAGGGCACAGTTTAGGTTTCTTGGCTGCTAGTATTGAAAGGCATAATTGCTCTGATACAGGAATTAATTACCATAGCCAGCAGCTACCGGTATTGATAAATTTATCTTCTATAAACTGATGAAATTCTTTTCTAAAGTTGTTCAAACTGGCAATCATTTCACTATGTTATAGAACCAAATCTGAGAATTTAACTACATACTGAATGACAAAGTATTTCCTTTCATTTTTTTTTTTTTAATTTGATTTATATGCCGCCCTTCTCCGGAGACTCAGGGCGGCTTACAATGCGTTAAGCAATAGCCTTCATACTTTTGTATATTTATACAAAGTCAGCTTATTGCCCCCACAAACTGGGTCCTCATTTCACCTACCTTAAAAAGGATGGAAGTCAACCTTGAGCCTTGGAGAGATTCGAACCAGCAATAAATTGCAGGCAGCTGTGTTAATAACAGGGTGCGTAGACTACTGTACTATCAAGGCTCTTGATAGTACAGTGAATGTCCTATCCATTCAGCTTTATTGGAAGGCACACATTACAGTTTCATGCAAAAAAAATAAATAAAAATAAAATTCTTTGAAGGACATTAGAGGGTTTGCACGGTGAGTATACATGTGAAACATTCAAAACAGGAAAGGTGGTTCTGAAATAATTTACTTGTTAATTGGATTAAATTTTTGTTTGGTCTTTTTATTTGTTATATTTCCCCCCTTTCAGTCCCTTGTGGCAGAGAAAAAAAAGTCCATTTTATTTATCAAACACAATCGTTGTTTGCTTGGATTTGTTAAATAAGGTTCGTTCCCATGTAGATTTGTTCTTTCAGAATTACATACCAATACATTAAATAAACAGCAATTTTAAAGAGACTTCCAAATGTGTTGTCTTAAAAAACTTTACTCTGCTGACTTTCTCTTTCAGAAGCTTTCATTCATGTAGTATATTAGACCATTACTATGATGTACCTTCTGCTTTTCTGTTCCATAATAAAGATGTGCTTCTATTATTACGTGATAATATATAATAATATTTTCCAAACTGCTTCCTCCTTAATGCAAGGTATCAAACACCATCCATTGTATGATGCCTGTAGAAAAAACATCAACTTGATTTTGGAAAAGTCTGGCTTTTGAAGTATTTATACATTTGAAGTTTATTCATTCTTTATTATTCTACTGTACCTGTTATCTCGGTAATAAAAGGATTGAGTATTGTAATTCTACTCCCTAATTGTTCTGATGTTTTTATGTTAGCTGAAAAATAAAGGAGAACTTTCATGTTTGCTGTTCTGTTACCTGTTATGATGTTTCGTACGATTAAGAGTACAAAATACTGCATAGAAAATTGGGTTAATATATTTAATCTTGTTAAATGTATATATAGTGGGTAGGTGATAGAGATAGATAGACAGACAGATAGACAGACAGACAGACAGACAGACAGACAGACAGATAGATAGATAGATAGATTACAGTATGTATGTATATAGTTTATATTATATAGTATATATATAGCAGTGATGGCTAACCTTTTTGCCGTCACGGGCCAAAAGTGGGGGGAGCGGGGGGGGTCATGTGTGTGTGTGCCCACACCCATAATTCAATGCACCCTGCACCCGTGCATGCACGTGTGATCCCCCCTGCGCTCCCCCGCTTTTGGCACATGATGGCACCGGTGGGCCAGTAGGCCCGTTTTTTGCCCTTCCCAGCCTCCAGAGGCTTTCTTGGAGCCTGGGGAGGGCAAAAACAGCCTTCCCCACCTCCCCAAGGCCCTCTGGAGGCAGGAAACGGCCCGTTTCCCGACTTCCAGTGGGAAGGCCTGAAAATCAGCTGGCCGGCATACCTGAGCTAGGGCAATGCTCACGTGCCCACTGATATGGCTCAGCGTGTGCCATAGGTTCACCATCACGGATATTTAGTATGTAAGTGTATTACGGTATAAGTATATATATTAGTATATATATTAGTGTATATATATATATTACATATATAGTATGTATATTATACAGTATATATATGTGTGTGCTATATATTACATATATAATATAATTTTGCACCTATATTGGAATTACATGACAGTTATTTTCATGGTTAGCTAAACTGAGAATTTCTAACACCCAAAGGATACACAAAGACATACACTTACATAAATTTATATAGTGCCTTCAAGGCAACTCTGTTGCATTATTAGGTATCTCAGGAACAGTTCTGGTTCAGGCAATAGGACAATGAAGCAAAGCTAAGTGGTTCTATACCAGATGAACTGCAAACAAGACAGATTGTGCTACAAACAGAACTGCCTTCAGATACTCCATAGTATCTTTAAAGTGCTAGATAAAATATATCATTTACACTACCCCCAAGTCGTGAATCACTGTAGATATAGCTGGTTCTAAGAATGGAAAGAGGGTAGTTACTTTACACATTGTAATTTCCATGATTGCATATTTTTTAGACTAAGATGACTCTCATTTCCATCCCACCCCCATGATTCAAAACTTCCATCAGAATTCCCACTTTTCTTCATAAAATAAATCTTAGTTTACATTAGAATATTCTCTTCTGATTTGTCAATTGTACAGTATTTAAAAAAAACAAACAAGAACAGTATCTGTTGATGGTTATTTGGGGGAAGTAACTTATTAAGTAAAGACACTGAATACTGGAGATCAGAGTGCCAGGAAAAGCCATAGAGTTTCTATATTGGTCCCTGAGAAGCCTGAGGGTAGCAGGAAAATTTATGTTGTCTATAGTGCCAACTTAGTGAGGGCCAGTCCTGATTGCAGTCTCTAATTAGAACCATCTGTCACATAAATCCAAGCTATGTACAAGTGTTTGAACCAAACCTGAGACACACACTAAACTCTTGCACATTTGGAGATTACAGTTTCATTAAGGACCAGTTGAAAAAATAGTTCTTTGTCATATATAAAGACATGATACAATATATGAGATATGATATCAGTGGTGAAATCCAAATTTTTTTACTACTGGTTCTGTGGGTGTGGCTTGGTGGGCATGGCTTGGTGGGCATGGCAGGGGAAGGATACTGCAAACTCTTATTTATTTTTTATTTTATATAGAATTAAATTTATTTACCGCCCTACTCCCGAAGGACTCAGGGTGATGAACAGCCAGAAAGTAAAATATACATAATACAAACGTTAAAAACCATTTAAAATACATTAAATACTTTGGCCAGATTTAAAACATCCCAATTATAAAACCAATTTAAAAACAATTAAAAGGGAGGTTAGGCCAGACCAGCCTGCTGGAATAAGAATGTTTTGAGGGCATGGCGGAAAGTGCGCAGATCTAGGATCCTCCATATTTCCGGGGGGAGTTCGTTCCAGATGGCAGGTGCCCCCACAGAGAAGGCTCTCCTCCTGGGGGCCGCCAGTCGACATTGTTTGACCGACGGCACTCTGAGAAGACCCTCTCTATGGGAGCGTATTGGTCGGTAAGAGGCTATTGGTGGCAGAAGACGGTCTCGTAGGTATCCCGGTCCTAAGCCATGGAGAGCTCTAAAGGTGGTAACCAAAACCTTGAAGCGCACCCAAAAAACCACCGGGAGCCAGTGCAGCTCGCACAAGAGAGGAGTCACATGGGAGCGCCACGTTGCTCCTGTAACCACCCGCGTGGCCGCATTCTGGACCAGCTGGAGCCTCCGGGTGCTCCTCAAGGGGAGCCACATGTAGAGAGCATTACAGTAGTCCAGGCGGGAAGTGATGAGGGCATGAGTGACCGTGCGTAATGAGTCCCAATCCAGAAAACCTGATAAAAAGTCCTCCCGGCCACAGCCGTCAAATGCTCTTCTAAAGACAGCCGTGAATCCAGGAGGACACCCAAGTTGTGAGCCCTCTCCGTGGGGGCCGACTTGCCCCCAATAGTCAGTGATGGCACCAACTGACTATATCAGGATGTCGGAAACCACAGCCACTCGGTCTTGGATGGGTTGAGCCTGAGTCTGTTTCTCCCCATCCAGATCCGTACAGCCTCCAGGCACTGGGACATCACTTCAAGGGCATCATTGGGGTGATCCGGGGTGGAGATTTACAACTCTCCATTCCCATCTCACTCCAGGGGAAGCATACTGCAAAATCTCCATTCCCTCACCACTCCAGGGGAAGGATACTACAAATTTTCCATTCCCACCCCACTCCAGGGGAAGGATACTGCAAATTTTCCATTCCCTCACCACTCCAGGGAAGGCTAATGCAAAATCTTCATTCCCACCCCACTCCAGGGGAAGAATACTACAAATTCTCCATTCCCACCCCACTCCAGGGGAAGGATACTGCAAAATCTCCATTCCCACCTCACTCTAGGGGAAGGATACTACAAACTCTCCATTCCCACCCTATTCTGGGGCCAGCCAGAGGTGGTATTTGCCGGTTCTCCGAACTACTCAAAATTTCTGCTACTGGTTCTCCGAACTGCTCAAAATTTTTGCTACCGGTTCTCCAGAACCTGTCAGAACCTGCTGGATTTCATCCCTGTATGATATGATGATAGAAAGAGACACACAATGGAGTTGTGTGGGAGAGGGCAAAAGTTACATTCAAACTCAGAATTATAGCATTAAGATAACAATTGCTTGGCCCTTGGTCGAAATGGCCAGAAAAGTTATATAAAATTGAAAAGTTCTAGGAAAATATTGGTTTGGTTACAGTCTGTTACAGTTCCTTTGCTTTTATAATAACGTGACATGAGAAGCTCCCTATTATAAGTTAAGGTTAATAATAAAGGAGGCACATTTGTGAACAGTCTGCCACCTTCTATTCCATCAATGTATCATACTTCTTTCTGCTTGGAGGTGGTCAGTACTGACTCCTGATGTTGTATTAATGTGAACAATTCAATATGGATATTCTTTCTCCCAAAAATAAGTGACATTATTCAAGTTGCCTCTGTGTAATAGTGAGAAGTCATGCAACTGTAAGGTCTGATCTCATACTTTATCTTCTTGAGTACACAGGAGAGGCTAGAAGTGAATAATGGCAACTGGTAAGCAAATGGTAAGAGTAAAAAAGGATCTACTATCTCATGCTAGCTGGGAGAAGAGATGCTGCCTCCATAAATTTGAAGCCAAATTTGGAAAGAAAATTGAAAAGAAACATAACTATTTTATAAGCAGCTCTTAAACTTTAAAGTACACTTTGGACATAGATTGTTAGATAGAGGTGTTTGCATTTATTTGTTTGTATGTTTTCTGCTTAAGTGTCATATATTTCTGAGATTAGAGTCAGGTTGACATGGTAATATAAAAATCATACTGACATACTCATAGAGTTAGTTTTGATATTTGTTTTTTACAAGAAGGGCCAAATAAAAATGCATGGGTTCATATTGTATGTATCCTTTACAACAGTCTTATCCTAATCTGGTATCCTCCTAATGCATTAGGGCAATGACTTCCAGAATTAGTCAAACCCTCTAATATTTGAATGTTTTAAGTTCTAGTACGTGGCTAAGAAAATTTTCTCTTTGAAAAAGTTTCCATTTTGTTCAGGGTTAATATTGATGATGACATGAGGGATGGAGGATATTAGTTTTCCATGAACTAATTATAACCAGATGAGACTTTTTAGTAAAAACTCAAAACCCAAATACCTCTCTCAGTTTGAGTTCACAGATTGTTTCACAAACATGTTCCAGATTTATGTAAAATCTACAGGAGGAATTTCCCTTCAAAGTTAATGCCAGATAAAATAAAATTGAACATAGTTTTTCAGTAAAATAATATTCAATAACTAAACAGTATCTAAAAATAGAAACACAGAGGTATGGCAGTTGCTGTCAAGAATAAATTAACTCTTGAATAATAGAGCAAATTATTTCTAGAATAATTATGCTGGCCTTAGTAATGAATATTTTTCTTCAACAACTTCTGCCTATTCAAAATGCATTCTAGCCATCTTATTAATTTCACATATCTGTAAAAACATCCCCATGCTTTCTCTGATACATCAGGCTACTATATGCTTCAATCTCCAGAAAAGCAAGCATGTCAGAATCAGAAGTACATTACTCTTGAGTAAAGAGATAAGAACTCCTTTAACTCAAGCTTGATCCTCAGCATTATATGAATACAGCCAGATAGGATATTTTGCTAACAGCCATGTAGAAGCTGTTTGTCATCACCTTTTCCCAGTATGTTTATCCAACCTCCTATTTTAGCCCAAGCCTTGGGTTTTGCAGGCTATTTTCCATATGAGTACTAACAAAGTCCAATCCTATTTCTTTTTGAAGAATACCAATGGTTAGCTACATGCTTCTGGTTGTTTGGATTCAACCAAAGAGACATCTGTCAAAATACATATAGAAATTAGAATTGGATCACTGGTCCCCTCACCCAATATTATTGAAATTGATTGGCAATGACTCTTTTAGCTTTCAAGCAAAGGTTCATTTTTAGAGATACCAAGGAGTGATACGTGGATATTCTGTATGCAAATGTATACACTGAACTCCAGTGCTAATTTTTCTTAAATTAATACACATTGATTTCTGTATAAATAACTTTGTAATACCGAGATAGTCTCATAGAGGTTTTGGTTCCTTGGAAGAAAGGCAGGTTGTGATGGAAATAGTAGGAGCAATACTACTCAGGCACCAGACTAGAATCCCAAAGAAAATGGCATGCAGGGCAAACTTCATGTTGAAGTGTATTTTAAAACCATTGATTTCACTCCCTTTTATTCCTTTTCATAATTTAAAATGTTATTTAAATTTTTGGGGAAATAGGGTCTAATATTAAGTATTACTTACAGTGGCTTTAGATGTCCACTTCTACAAGCTTTTGATTACAACAGAATTTAACATAAATTATCTTTACATGAGATTGGATCATCTAATCCTATCCAAGACTATTTATTAGGTACCTTTAGCTTGAAAAGTTGTCTTACTTCAAGAAACTCAAAACTCTTTGCACCAATCAGGTACAATAACACTGCTGAAGAATACAGGAGGTGGGAGGTGACATTGAATTAATAGGAAAAATCCCATCGCATTTGTTTTTAATCATGTTACCTGATTGTGCAAATATGCTGGAACTGCGCATTTAAGTGTTGCAACCAAGTAGTGCTTCTAAATTTTCCATAATACATGCTATACACTGTATACATTTTGAATACTGCAATATATATTCTGGTCAATAAGCTGTGGGGAAATAAATTCTTTGATTTATTTCACCCTGTAGTGACTATAAAGCAGGACCAAGGCCATGGTCACATTTACCCTGCAATTTTTGTCACATCTCTGTGCTCTTCATATTATAAACTCAGGTACAACTCAGTCATTTTAAAATTAAATATTCCAGTTACTGTAGATTTTAGACAAATTTAACTTTCACTATGGGAAAAAAAACTTTAAAAGTTAAACAATCAGTATTGGGGTAGTCTTATTAAAATCAATAAAACTACTCAAGTAGTTAATCGCAGGTTCTTCAGAAAGTAGTTACCAGCCCAGAATAGTTGGAAAACTCTTCCAGTTTAATTAGATAATTGGGGAAAGTTGGCCACAATTGATGACAGGCTCATGTGATCCCTTCATGGTGAATTCCTGAGAAGGCTTACAGAGATTTTGTTTTAATTCTGCTGTTTTGGAATAAAAATTCAGTGGAACTCCTTCAATCTTTTTGCAATTCTGCATGGTTGAACATTCAAAATGAGTTTGTGTATCACCCCCAGGCACTGATTCAGACTTGATTGGGGCAAAGCAGACTCCATGTGCTTGTTTTATTTTTTTATATACGTCATCTGGGAAGTCATACAGCCAAAGGATCAGAAAATGCCTGGCTCCCTTGCCAAATCATCCCCTATCCTTTATTCAAATTAGAAGGGCATCTTAATCAACAAGTTAGGCGACCTCAATGCAGTGGTAACATTAGGTCAACCGGGAAAAGCGTAGGGACCGATCTAAATGCCCTTTTAGAAAAAGAAAAAGAAACAACCAACAATCCTTATAATTATCATCATCTGCTGCTTTTCCCTCTTCTGGCAAAGAAACACGCCATCCATTTGCAGAAATCGCCCGCGGAAACGTTACATCAAAACTAATCACAACGATTAAAATCAGCTTTTCTGTGCAAGAGGAAAGTAAAAAGCAAGTTGGAGGCTGGAATGAGCCTGCTTTTTCCAAACCAAAAACAAACAAAAAAAAAACAAATATCTGGAAAAAATACATACATGTGCGTGTGCATTTTGAAAGAGATCAATTCAATGCCCGTGTGATCAGTTAATTTAATTTAACTTTTATTTTGGAGATTGATTTAGACTGGAGGTAGAGACATGAGCTAATTGTATCCTGATCCTTGCCTTGAGGGGTTTCAAAACCCCTGGAGCAACTATTCTTTGTATTTTGTTCTGTCTACCTTAGCCAAGCTATTGCATTTCTCTCTGGTATAGCGAAGAGAGCAGATCGCTGCCGGGAGAGAGAAATATCGGGAGGAAGGAAGGAAAAAAGAGAGGGGGGGAAAAAGGACTTGGAAAAAGAGACATACACACTTCGCGGCTTCAATGTTTCAGGTAAGATCTGGATGGGTTTGTTATTATTTGCTAAGAAGGGTCTGCTTGGGACTCTGGGCGCAACTCGCTTTTACGCATGTGCCAGGCAATGGGTAAGCGCCGCACATTCCTAGAAATAGACGAGGAGAGACACCGGACTGGCAAATCTCCAGCCTCCCGGTTCACTGGAACTGGGGCGCTGCGAGTTTACGAGGGCGGGCTGGGACTGGAACGCTCCTTCTGGCATCTCTCCCAGCGGCTTCTCGCGCAGTCTTTTCCGCCTGCCGAGCTCGCCTGGTCCGAGCGGCTACCGATTTGGAAGTGATCACTTTCTCTCTCTCCCCCGCCCCCCCCCGATTCTCCTGACCCTCGTCTCCCCCTCGCCGCCCTCTTTTCCAAAAAGGGTGCAGCCAATCCATCCCGTTGCGTGGCGCCGCCATAAGCGGCTGCTTATTGCAATTAGCCGGGCTACACCGCGCGCGCGCCCGCGCCCCAGCCTATCTCGACTGCTTTTCCCGGCGGGGCTTCAGGAGGGTTTGCTTTTTGCTCGCTCTCCCTTCTCCTCTCCGCGCACGCAAACCGTCGCCTCTTTCCGAAGAGCGTCGGAGTAACAAGCCGGGGGGGGGGGGGGGAAGGACGGGCCGCAAGCGGAGCCTTAGACTAGTATTGTTCGGCGGCTCTCTCCGCCCCCAAGCGCCCCAGCTGGCTTGCACGAGAGACGCCATTATGGGCGAAAAGCGCGTGCGTGTGTTCAGCTCTTGCCCCGGGGGCCCTTCGCTTTCTGTGTTAACAGGAGGCACCTTCCCCACTAGGCGGGCTGGCGGGGGCGCGCTCTTCCCCGCGCGCCAGCTAAAAAAGGTAGCCCCCGCCAACCCCGCCCCTTTCCCCCCAGCTTCGGACGATTCTTCCTCTTGCCCTCTTGTTCAGGTTGGTAAGGCTCGCCTTCTGCAGGCCGAAGGCGACCCGAGCTTTCTTGGGAGAGCCCGCTCCTGCGGCGTCCTTTCCTCTCCCTTTTAGCGCGCTGCTCGCGGCTGCCCCCTTCTGGCGGGTTCTTCCTCGGAGAACGGGCGCGTTGCCTCCTGCAACGGCTCGGCGAGTCGCGGAACCTCGGCGAGCTTATCGCTGCCTGTCTTCCTGCCTGCCGAGCTGTAATACCGGGCATCTTAAAGGGCCAGAGCTTTGCCTTGAGGCAAACTATGCTTGTACGAGAAGACCAGAGGCTGCTTAAAACTCTCAGGAAGGAACGACGAAGGAACCGGCGAAGGCTTTATTCGGTTGCATAGCACGCCGCGTACTGTGATGGGAGGGAAGAAAGCCCATTCAAAAAGTAGCCGCTGAAAGTGGTGGGTGGTAATCTGTCGGGGGTGCAACGCATTCGCGATGCGTCACTGGAGATAGAAATTAGTGGTTTTTAATGGACGTGAATAAGGAAATAACTTGTGGGGGATTTCCTACGGTGTAAACATGCTCAAACACGTGTCGTAGCTACCCTACTGGCCGAGCTAGCGAAGTCAGTCACAGCGTTCCTGGTCGTAGGCTTGTGTTTCCCAACCTATTTCTCGGCTAATTACAAACCCCCCCCCCAACAATTGTGGGAGGATGATTTGACTGATTGGTTTATTAAATTTGTCCGGCTGCCCAATTCAAAACGAGTTCGGGAAGCATACAGGGTTAAAAGCAGATGAAAAACAATGATCAAAAGAGATTAATTGCTCAGTACTAGTGGCTGCGTTTGCAGGATATTCATAATTTAGTTAACCGCGATTTTATTCCCGTCACAGAATATTGATCTGTAAATTAACCACGCATAGCAGGCAAAAATGGTAGTGGGTTGGTTTCTTGATTTGAGTATTGATGAAGAAAGTTGAAAAATTGAGGTTCAGTATTAATCAACTTGGAAAGACTACTTCTAACAACATAGATTTGAAGGCAAGTTTAATATTTTAAACTTTAGGACTTTAGGGAGTGCCTTTCAGATCAGGCCCAAAGTGAGGAGCTACATATTTAAGATTGGATGGAGCAATGAAATTTGCTGCTTGAAGGTAACTATAAGTAGATATACCATCCAGTATCGCTGTGGCTTAAGCTTTCTTCAGTCTCGGTGGCATCAGCTCAATGGATAAAACACAATTAGTTCAAATGAAATGCCTTAATGTTCTGTGGAAGGCATGCAAACAGTTATCTTCAAATAAGTCTTTGCTTGTTTTTCCCCCCTTCTCTCTAATTCCTTCTTTTCTTGAAATAAAGGAAACAGTTATAACATCACAATTCTCTCAGAAATGTTCGCCTTCTGGTTTCAATCAACAAAACTGGCAGACACATACAAGTTTATTTGAGCATACCCTCTGGGCACCAAGCATGCTTGGATTGTTTGAGCAAATTAAAAATAAGGAAAATGGCTTTTACCTTCTCAGCAGTTAGACTCCTAAAGAGTCCTACTTTGAAAGTGGAAAAACAAACAAAAAAAATTAGGAAAGAAGGGGATTTCCTAATATACCTAAAATAATTTATTTGGCAGATTTGTTTATATCAGTATTTCAAATGCACAGTTAATGAAAGAGTGTAGTTGTACATCTTACTTTGTAGTAAGGCCGTTTGAATTTAGCGGGACGAGTAAACATCCAAAGATACAAGCTGTTGCAGAGTTGCATAACACACACCTATGGTAAGTCTAGTCTGTTGGGTGTGTATATGCATCCATAAGACATACCATAAAATTTAATTAAACCTTTTATGGACTAATATGCACATCTGGAATTTTGAGCGTGTATTGTGGATTCACTCACAAAATAGCCATCAGAGTGGCCTTACCAAAAAAGCAAATTCCTGTTGCTTCCTACCATAATCTCCACCCCCCAGGACATTCTGTACTTTTCTTTGAATAAGGATGAGGGTGTCTTTTGTTTTTGTTTTCTCAGTGAAGAGCAATTAAACCACAAGAAGAAGAAAAATCGGCACTAGAACTAGTATTACAGCACTCAAGTATAAATTAGACAGTTCAAGTGGGGTACATATAGGAAATGGGGATTAACTAAAACATCTCAGCTTGAAATAATTAGTTAATTTGCCATCCTTTTTTTCTATTAATGTAATTTTTCAGTTTAATTATGGCAGGAACAAGACACACACAAAAACCAGTTCCATGTTAATACATCTCTGTCCTCCAGAAGAGAGTTCAGAGACTGACACTCCATGTCATATGTAGAGTGAGTCCACAGGACTTCCCTTGGTACCCACTAACTCTGTTTTTCACATTTCTTAAAGGGAATCTGAATGAATAAAGTGAAATAATGAGAGAAAAAGAACAATGGGTGAATGAATAGATAATAAGTAGGACATTGGTTTGCTACAAAGCCTCTGGGATCCTATTTCTTTATAAGAATATTTGAATACCATAATGTTTCCATAGGATGGGAGTGAGTTTGCCTTTAGGTAAATGGATATTTTATGGCTGGAGATGCTGTTATAGCACCCACTTCCTAATTACATATACCGGTACCTCACACGGCAGCCATTTTGCATACTGAGCACATGCTTTTACAACTTCTAATGTTCTTTTGGCCAAAGACTATTTCTCTTCTATGCTCCGTGTTTCCTTTTGGCAGCTTCCCATGAGCTGCTTATTCAAATTTCTCTCTGCTTCTCATAAGCTTCCAGTGAGTCTTTTGAGGTAGGCCAGGTCAGGAAACAGAATTCATGAAGATTCCAAGAATGCTTTATTGTTATAGGATATAATAATAGAATTCTGAAAGTTTGTCAAAGCGCCTTCTTATCCCCTCTTATACTAATCAGAATCAAGGCAGACCTCTTTGAGTTTTTTTCTCACACCTTTTAATTTTACAGGACTAGGTTTATTAATCAAACTTGTATGCTGCCAATCTCGCCAAATGTAGGCAGCTCATAGACATTGAATAAAATGTATGAGAAAACATTAAAACAACAATCTTAAATTTAAATTCAATCAAAACTAAGCAGGACGGAGAGGGAGCGAGCAAATTGTGCATAGTGAGAAGGTGGTGTCTTATCTACTCCATTAGCCACCTCCAAAGTGTCACAATCCCATTGGAATCCCAGACTAGTTTATTTATTTATTTGTTCGATTTATATGCTGCCCTTTTCCGGAGACTCAGGGCGGCTTACAATGCGTTAAGTATAGTTAACACAGCCATGTCTTCAAGGCCTTTTGGAAGGCGCAAAAGGTGCAAACAGATCCAACCTGTGTGGGGGGGGGGGGTGGGGGGAGGGAGAGATTCCAGAGGGTGGGAGGTATGGTAGAACATATTCCTTTAGACCAGGGGTATCAAATTTAAGGCCCTCAGGCTGGATGCGTCACATGCTGGCCATGCCCAGTTTAGCGAAGGGGGGAAAAGTCACGATACATCACGTGATGACGCGAGTTTGATACCCCTGTTCTAAACCCTGGCAGCTGAAATTCCTTGACTGGTAGGGTCTGCAGCATGTAGTGTCTCTTATTTTCCCTTAATGACTCCTGCACACTTTCTCCAAGCTTATGATTTCATTTGTCTACAAGCAATAACAACAGCACTTGGATTTATATATTGCTCCACAATGCTTTACAGCATTCTCTGGGTGGTTTACAATGTCAACCTATTTCCCACAACAATTTGGGTTTTCATTTTACTGGCCTTGGAAAGATAGAAAGCTGAGCCGGTCAGGATCGAACTACAGACTAGGGATTGTTAGCCTGCAATACTGCATTCTAAACACTGAGCCATCAGGCCTCCTAAATATTTGTCCATATTTCCTTAACTCTGATTGGCCACTTTAACGTCTTTGTTTTCTTTTTACCATCAGAGATTTCAGAGTGGACGAAATAGAGATGTGATTATAAGCTATGACCTATATGTTACAGGATTGCTATCCTTATTTTAGACCCACATTCCTCTGTAGGCTCAATCTCTCAGTATTTTTATGGCCTAATAACTTGTTTGTTGGAAATTTTCTGTTTAATTATGTTCCCTATCATTTGCAAATTTTATTTATGATATTATTCCAATTATGTAGAAATCTAATTACACTGGGATACTGCAATTTTGCTTCCACATTAAAAGACTTCCTGAATTTAACCCCCCCCCCCCAAAGTACATCAGATTTAAAGCAGGCATTAATTTCAAATCCTATTTTCTTTAGTTTTATACATGCATACTTATTACTGGTCATTAAATAAATCAGAGACCAGTTATTTTAAATCCACCCTATAGCATTCAATGGGATAAATACTAGCTTTATAAATTGCTTTATTTTTGCATTTTGGTCTGGTAGGAATATAAAGACGCTGTTAGGCAAAGTATTTGTGGTCCTGGATACAAAGGACTGAATACTGCTGGTGACCTTTTGATCATTCAGCTATAAAAATCCAATCACTGAAACTGATCAGACATAGTGCAGAAGAAGGGTTGAGTTTTTATTCAGTTTTAGTCTGATGCCATTTAAGTTAAGCTGCATACTTAGGAGGACATTTAAAACTAATTCACTCTGAGAGACACTTATTGAAATTTAATATCATGTATGCAAAATGACTGCAGTGAGATTGGTGTATTAATTATGCCTGAAGCATGACACAAGATGTTCTAGCACACACTAGAGGTCTCTCTTATAGCTAAGATGTGTCTTGTTTACAGTTATTTCTAATCTGAGTTTGAATAATATCAACTAGAGCTGTAATCTTAAAACACAAATTTATTTCAGTACTTTTAACATAGTGCTGCATAGCATGAAGGTTTATACACATTCACTGAAATATACATTCAGTGTATATCCATGAAAGTAGTTGGGAAATACTGCACCTTTAAAATGAAGATATTAGCCTTGATTTTAAAAAATGCTAGGAAATCTAGTAAATGGATGTTCTGTATCATGAATATATGGAAATAAGTTTAACAGGTTCCATCCAATCTACCTAACAAGCATTTATACTTTTGTAAAATAAAATTTATTTTGTTTGCAATAAAGTTCAAGAAAACTAAGAGGGAGATTTAATTATTTACTGTTTACATGTGGTTGGATGATTGTTTTAGTCTTTATTAATAATGTTTAGTGTTACTTAGTAATATATGCAGATGATTTAAAAGATGCAGGTAAATTGTTAAAGTAAATCCATAACAATACATCTTTAAGACGCAAACAGCCATTTCTCAAGAACCAATGGATTTGAATTCAATGATTACATAGTTACAAAATTATATCATCACAACTGATATTAATGTTTAATTGTAGTTCTTGTGCTTCTTGCATTTACTAACAGATATTTTAGCAGAGTAAATAGAATAGTACCTACCAGTTCCACATTCATGATGCCACAATATGACTATTTATGTACTGCTGTATATACTTTGGTGCTCTACATCAGTGGGAATCTTGCATAATTTATGTTTCTGTTGGTACTGAGAGCTACTCAGTGCATATATTTAGAGACTATATGTGCAATAGTGCAATAGTGATGAGAAGGTAAAGTGAACTGTGGGCCTTACATTTAGTATATTGTGAATAGTGTTATGAAAATAACTCTAATCTATGCCATGGGAAATTATAGTTGATTTTTGCAGACCAAGTTTAGTTAAAGGTACAGGCGCAAGCATACTGTCCTGCTCCTGATCAATAGCAACAATAGATATTTGTGTTTTGCACATGTTCAGATACTTTTATCCAGGGTTATTTGCATTTTTATCCTGCTATTACAAAGCATGCATAAAGAAAAGGCAAAAGATGGCTAATGCCATAAATCCATCTAGTGCACCATCCTGTAATGATGGACCATATGATCTTCTAGCTAACTCATAATCCTAGCATGTTGGTCCTGTATTTTTCCTGAACTTTCACCACTACTATGGCATATTTCCTCCTTAAATGAATTTATGCAATGAAAGCTTTTGTGCACTGTGAAACTCCTGCCAGTATCATTGGATGAACAATGTTTTTTCAACAATTATGCTCATGAAGGTATAATCATTTATAAAGTAGGATAGGGATTTATCACCTTACTTAAATATGCCGCTTAAAAAAAGTTCCAACTGTTATGGTATATAGTAAAAATACTGAGAGTTATAGTTGGGTGAGAGTGAAATCTAGCCATTGCACCCTTTGGAAGACTCATGCTGTTCAGCAAAAGACAACAACGAGGGACCCTTTTGAATGTTTGTAGATTGTCCTTCATGATCTCAAATACAAAATGATCAGAAACACAGAGTGTCACACATTTCGCCAGCAATGCTGTTCATGTAGTTGTTCAACTGTTTGCTCTGCATTTGAAGGGAAAAAAAATCTGTCCAGAAAAAAATTCTCTCTCCGATCCTTGTTTCAATTCATTCATTCAGTCATTCATTCATTCAGTCATTCATTCATTGCTACATAGTGGCACATTGGATTTTCCAGAGGAAGGGGAAACTCCTTATTTTTGCACCCAGGAGCAGAATTGTTTAAGTACTTGCTTTCATTATAATTTTATATGTAAGATTGGATAGTATCTTACTTTTTCTTGGAGCTTCAGTCAGCCTTAGTGTAAACAGCTGCTAATACATAAGAATTATTCTGTCCTACTCTATTATCCTTTATTTCCTTGTCCTACTTTTTCTAGGTTATAATCTATTTTTTTCTCTTCAAACAAAATCATTTAAAATGCAAATTTTAACTACCTTTTCGCCTTCCCTTTACTTACAATGCACTGGGAGTCATGACCTTTGCTCCCTGCTTTTTTCTTGACTCTACTGGCATGTCACTGCCACCCTTGAACAAAAAGAAACAATGCTCTATCTAGCCCACTTGAACAGTAATACTGAGCAGCAATGCCAAGACTGGACCTGAAATTGAGTCCTGTTCCTCGACTTCAGCCTTAACACCACTGCTGCTACTCAAAAAGGCCACCTTGAATCACTCCCTCAGGCACATAAAGCCTTGAGGAATGGTGCAATTGCCTCTGCAGACCAGTGACCAGGGTCCTCAGGATCTTCTGCATGTCCCTTACCTTCGGGCAATGTTTTCTTTCTTTTGATAGACCCCTGTGGCTACCAGAGGCTGCTCCAAGTTGCAGAAACTGCTCTTGAAGCAGTTTCAGGGAATGTTTTTCTGCAGGCTCTGCAACCTCTAAAAACTGCATGGAAACACAACATGTTCTCACACAATTTCAGAGGCCACACTAGAGCAGGGTCCTCTCAAGCAACTTCTGGAGATTCCAGAGGCTATGCAAGAGTACACTCCATTCTTACACGGCCTCTGCTGCCTCCAAGAATCATGCAAGAAGAAAGTGTACTTTCAAGAACAATTGTTGTTGAGTGTTGGTGAACACTTGTGTATTACCCTTAGTGCATCACTTTTGTTATGTGTGTCATGACTGATCTAGGATGTGCAGTATGAAGTTGCTCTAGGAAAGCACAATTTGACTGAATTTTTGTGGGTGTGGGTGTGTCTGTCTTTTTGTGTGTCTGTGCGCATGTGTTTCAGTTTCTTTATTGGATTTGTCCCGGCAGTTTGGAAAATCTGGTCACTAGGACTCTTTCAAAATAGTCAAACATAGTTTATTCTGAATCATATTTTCATAAAAGTATGGTGTTTTTTCCTGTGTTTAAGTGCAGTTCTGTTCTGTATACTCTTTATCATAAATTGCATATCTGGATATAAAATTATTTGATGTAGAATTTGCAAATAGCCTGATCTACCTTACAGACACCAGGAGATTATTCTTGCTCGCCATCTCCATTTCATTTCAGACGCATGAATCTGGAAAAATGGATCTAACTGTTTGTTAAAGATAATTATCTCTCCTCTACTCCAATCATGGGTGCATCTCCCTTAAAAGAGGAAATATAAATGAAGTAAAGATAAACACAAATGGGAAAATTTCTTACTTGATGTTGTTTCTATTTTGTACTGTTTTGGGAACTAAGCTGCAAACCACATCCTGTTGGAAGAAAAGCAATGCATTTTACAGAACAGTTCATATATGAGATTGCAGTATATCATAAGCGAGAGCAAGTATAAAGTGCATACACACAACACAGCACCTTCTGCTCAGAAGCAAAGCAGTTTCAAGAACCATAGCAGCTTCCCAGGGAATCTCGATATACCCATTTGCCCAATAGGCCTAAACAGTTTAGCCTTCCAGTCCTTTAATGTTTTGCCAATAGCATCCTTTTCCTGAGGTGACTTGCAAGGATTTCTCCCAGTGTCAGAAGGAGAAGATGGAAAAGTCCAGACAAAACGTTTGTGTGATTTTCTCAGGCTTTGTGAGGGAAGGGAGTAAGAAAAAGAACCATAGTAGGAAATTTAGAATCAAACTATTTTTCCCTCTTGATTCCCTCCCCTTAAAAAAATATAAAACTTGAAAAATGCTACTTCAAGTCAATCCTTTTTTCCTTCCCAAGTTTTTAGTGTTGCATTACCAGAATGCTCTGGTGCTGCAGTTTATGCTGAGGGGTGTCTTGAGTTTGATCCATCCTTGAATTAAGATATGGGTGTCAACTTCAGAGAGTGAATGGGCCATATCTATAAGTATTTTGAAGCTGATCAGAAAGAATTTAAACATTAAAAAGAGTTTTATTAAGATAAATTTCTGAAATCTTTTAGAAATTGGGCAACCAGCTAAGATGAGAGAAAGATGGGAAAGAAAGCCTGGTCTCAGTTCAAAGAATTGCTGATTCAGAAAGGAGCAATTTTTTAAAGCTGTATGAAAAACACATGAAAAGTGAAAAATGGGAAGACTAATACACATTCATAAATAGATTATTTTATTAAAAATAAGTGCACTTTGCAGCAACCAATAGCATTACCAAAAATACATGGCCTTGCTGGCAACCTTATTTCTTCTACAAGTTATGTGCTTTCCTAATTTTTTTTAATTATGTGCATTTCCTAAAATTAAGACTACACTGTACTATGTGTCTATAGAGTACCACTTGCATATTGGAAATCTCATTGCCTCCCACTCAGAATGAGTTCCAAATGTTATTAATCAAATTTGGAAACCTGCTTATTAAAGATTTGAAGGAAATACACTAACTATACTTGAACAGTATTCAAACTTTTTTTTTTGGTTGAAACAATTTCAGGTGAATGGTTTTGCCCATGGACAAGTGAATTGAACCACACCAATAGTATGTACTTTTATCCAATTTTCTTTTGTTATGTTTTCTTTTTAATCTGGGAGGAAATATGTATGTGTATAAAGAAATCCAGATACTTTTAGGGTATCTTATACCAGGTCGGGAAACAATCCTGAGAAGCAAAAAGAAAATCACCCTTTTTTTGGCTGCTTTTCTGTGTAATGCATTGTCTCATGGGCAGCACATATTCTCAGTAGTTCAAACTTCAATCTTTGCGGCTAGAAGGAGTTAGTGAGATAGTAGAGCTATTTCTAGACAGTAAAAGTTAAGAGTACCAGATGGTCTTATGAGATAGCAGGGCCCTGAGTGTAAAAGGATGAATGAATGAATGAATGAATGTTAATGCATAAAGAGATTCTGACTTGGCAGTTTTTAATTCCATTATTAAGTTAATAATTTTGCTATTTTTTTTAGAAATCCTGTATATTTAAGTATCTTTTTCCATTACATGATAACGAAAAAAGAAATCATGTTATAAACACTTGATTTATGTATGTAGTCACTGAAAAATAAATTACGATGTGATTTATTAGAGGCATTTATCTCCTTGTCCTACTAGAGTAGAAAATGTCTTAGATAAATTATATAGAATCCTATAGGCCCATTTTTTTTCTCCATGATTATATGCATTGGGCAAACATTGCCTCTCATAGCAGGCTGCATTGCCTCCTTTGAAGAAAACAATCTTTAAATTGAATATAATATATGATCCTATACTTAAAATTTCAAACTTATTCCATGGATTGCTGAATTATGGAAACAACAAAGAATTGTGTAACATTCTAAAAATGAAAACATTCATTATAGAATAACATTATACAGACTGGCATCTACTCCATCAAATGTGTATTATCCTGGATTGTCAAGCATGAATTCATATGGGTGTAGAGAAAGAGAAAATGATAAACAGTACAGTCAAGGGAATCCAAAGAATATAATCTTTACAATTCCATTAAATGACCAAATTTATGTAACTGGTCCAGATTTTTTTAAACATCTCTTTACATTCAGTTGCCATTTTACTTGATTATTTATACTTTTCCCCCTCAGCAGTTACCTGTACAAGTTCTATGAAGTGATGGTAGTTTTTATGCATTTGGATAGAGTGTATTCTGTAAGATTTCAATCAGGTGGAATTCAACCGGTTCAGACCAGTTCAGGTGAACTAGATGCTAATTTTATATCTGATTTGCCGAACAGGTAGTTGCAAGGACTGGCTGGCCATGCCCACCCCACCTCTCCCAGGAGTCTCCACATGGCCTGTTTTGAATGCCAGGTAAGTGCAGGGCCTGCGTGGAGGCTCTGGGAGGGCAAAAGATGAGCTTCCTGGAAGTTCTGAAAGTCCAGCTGTTTTCAACCTCCCAGAGGCTCAAGAAAACCCTCCAGAGCCTGGGAAGGGTGAAAACACCCCTTCCCCCATGGTGCAGGAGGTCGAGTAGACCATGCCTACCATGGCCACGCCCACCCAGCAACTGGGCAGAGAACCGGTTGCTAAAATTTTTGAATCCTATCTCTGGTTTCAATATATAGATAACTAGAAAAAAACAGGCAAATGAATGTTTGTCTCCTTTTGCAGAGGAGCAGGTTCTTTGTACACAGTACCTCTTCTCTTTAACTTTTTAAACTGAATTTGGAAGGACCATAGGTCTTCCTTCATGTACCTCAATAAAGATTAACTTACTGTATTTCAATGGCCATAAAATATATGAGAGAGTAGAGCCAGGGTAGAATTGCAAAGACTGTAGTTAAACTCACCCCATGACTAGTGTGCTTTAATAACAGAATATCAGTGTTGGAAGGGATCTTGGAGGCCTTGTAGTCCAACCGACTGCTCAGGCAGGAAGTCCTATACCATTTCAGACAAATGGTTGTCCAGTCTCTTCTTTAAAACTTCCAGTGTTGGAGCATCCACAACTTCTGGAGGCAAGGCGTCCCACTGATTGTTCTAACTGTCAGAAAGTTTCTCCTTAGTTCTAGATTGCTTCTCTCTTTGGTAAGTTTCCATCCATTGCTTCTCCTGCCTTCAGGTGCTTTGGAGAATTGGTTGACCCATTTGTGGTGACCCCTTTGTTGTGGCCCGTACGTGGCCTGTGTGGCTGGTGGCTGATTCAGACAGCGAGGAGGCTGGTGTGGTGCTGCGCCAGCAGCCTGTGCAGCTGTCACTCGAGTTGGCAATGAGGCTGGAGAAGATGTGGTGCCAGAGGCGGGGATTCAGCCAGGGCCTTCAGAGCCTCCAGAAGCTCCCTTAAGTGAAGAGGACGAAGAGGAGGAGCCTCTTCTCGATGCACGGGCGCACAGAGCTGCCAAAAGGCAGGAGTGGCTCTTCAGGAGGAGGTCTCCTCAAGAGTAAGGTTTGGAGCTAATTGGCCACTCCTTTAGCCTATTTAAGGAGGTAGGCCGACTGAAGCAATTTGCAGGGAACAACCATTCACTCTCCTTCGTGCTTTGATCTTAGTTGTCTGCAAATTGCTTCTGGGCTTTCTGCCAACCATAGTAAGATTATTTATTTTTTGGATTCTTGCAGGCTGTTAAGAAAGTTCATTAACAGCCTTTGTTTGTAAAAAACCCCTCCGATTTTATTTTAGTAAACTAAGATTTGTACAGACTTTGTGTGTGCTGCATTCTTTGGGGTCCGTAGCTGGGGCAGAACACCCTTAGATCTTGAAACACTGCTATAATGTCACCTTTCGTCCTTATTTTCATTAAATTAGACATACCCAATTCCAGCAACCGTTCTTTATATGTTTTAACCTCCAGTCCCCTAATCATCTTTGTTTCTCTTTTCTGTACTCTTTCTAGAGTCTCAACTTTTTTTTACATTGTGGTGAACAAAACTGGATGCAGTATTCCAAGTGTGGTTTTACCAAGGCATTATAGAGTGGTATTATCATATTCTAGTTTATTAGTGCACAACATAAAATTATCCAGATGTTGCTAAATTGCAAGTAGCTCCAGCTAAGAGATTCAATTTAGCAACCTGTGGAAAGCATTTATGCTTCTTTGTTTTTTTTCAGGGATGAAAAGCATATAATAGAATAATAAAATGTGAAGGATCTTGGAGATCATTTAGCCTATCCAACTGCCCAAAGGAAGGAATCTATAACTACAGCATACCCAACAGAGGGATTGGGGGTTGTGACTTCCAGTCTTCCAAGTGTATTAAGGTTATTCAGAATTATAGGTGATATGGACCTACTTTTTTCCAGTTTGTTTTTGTTCATTTCTTCAATGTGGAGGTAATTCACTGCCAAAACAGCCTTGCACTCTCAAAACCTTTGGTGATTTCAGACTATGAGAGTTAGAGGTCTGCTGATTACATTCACACCTTTAATTTTGAGAAGAACCTCAAAGTACGGCCATTTTACCTCTGAATTTTAGTAGCAGGATTACAGAGTACAGCTGGGTACTTATCTCAGGTTAGTCCATTGAAGCTTATGATATCTATCTGTTGTTTTGGTGATGGTACTAGTTTTTTAACTGTAGCAGAGTAACTCAATTACTCTCTAGTACTCCATACAACATTTCAAAACAACTACCACTACATACTGCCAACAGCAGCACTCCAGCAAAAATAATAAACTTCAAAGTCTTCTATTATACTAATTTATTTTGAGTCCACTGTATTATCCCTATTGCAATACTTTTGCTGAAAAAAACTTTCTAGAGATAAAACTAGAGATAGCTAGTCCAATGGCTTTTGAAATTAATGCTCAGTGAAACATATTCAGAACTTACTCCAAAGTTTTATGCAACAAAGATTACATAGACAGATTGAATTGGGATTCCTATTTAATAGCTTCCCAAACACAAAATCAAATTTATTCAAAGGGTAAATGAAAATTCTTTGTTGTTTGTGCCAGAAATCCCAAATTATACAACATTATCCATAAAAGTAAAACATACATGTCAGTACAAAATAATAGGGTTTCTGACATAAAATGAACACAGCTTCAATGTAAGCTTTGAGAAAATGGCAGATTTTGTAATCAAAATGTTAACAATAGATAAGCTACATGTATGTATGTAAGTATGTATGTATGTATGTATGTATGTTTTATTACATTTGTATGTTTCCTTCTCCCCAATAAGGGAACTGAGTAGCTTTAAGGTTATATATTTGATATTGGAAACCCATTGAACATAATGATCAATAATTCTTGTTTTAATCCTCAATTGATTCTAAATAGCTGTGTTTATACAGTACAGCTCTATACCAAGGCTTACAAAGTACAGTATCTTCATATATTAATCCCCACCCATTTATTATGCTTAACGGAATGCACTTACTGAATAAGTTCATGCTTTATAATGTTTTCGTTAATCAAGTTTTGTTTAAGCATGACTTCTTGAAGTCAAAATTAATTGGTTATTCCGTAAACCATGATTAATAAATCATAGTAACTAGATTAATTAAAAATGAATAAAAATCTTTCTGGGAATGAAAAATCAACTTAATAAATTTAGTTTAAAGAACACAAGAAACAAGGATATTCAAAGACGGACACTTGAAAAAGGAATTTTAAAGATTTTGTCAAACCAAGGATTGATTTAATAATGTACATAAAACAGTGTACTTTGACTCCTACTACATTAGTTCAAATTTGACCAAGCTCACAGTAATGGGAAACAAAATGGGCATGCCGCAGATTGGTGCTGGTCCATGGACCAGGATTTGAGGATCCTTCATCTATTTGAAATAAGTCATTCTGAAACCTAACATCCCAGGCAGTTGATATGACAGTACCTAATCATTCTGTTTTCTAATTTCATGTCATTCCTTCATATTCCTTTAACGTGATGAAGCAAGTAGGATGCAAGAAAAGGAAAACTCATGCCGAATTTGTAAATAAACAAATAAGAGCCTCTATTCTCTGTATTTATATTGGGGAGAAAAATCCATCGTATCTCCACATTGCTAGCCAGCAAAAGTTTTCTGTTAATGATGATCTGTTGAAGTCTGCCCCAGAAATAGTTATTTCTTTCTCTCATACATTAAACCTATAGTTAGTATAATTAAATCAGTATATATTTTATAGATTGTATATAGTCTACAAGATTTTGTTCAGATGTGTTGGCTTTCTGTTTCTGAGTTCTGACACTGCAGATAACGATAAGATACTTAGTTAAATTGGATTAATCATTTGCAGTCTTAACCTTGAATCTCCTGGCAGTTGTGTACCTTTGAAAAAGAAGCAGTGTCAACTTCTTTGAACAAGGTAGTGGTCAGATTAGAAACCTTGATCAGATTAACAACCTAATCTGTACCATATCAGGAAAGCAGTTATAATTGATTACTATCTTCAGCTTCCTGGCAAGCTGCTTAAGTAAATAGTCACTAATAACTGCAGGCTCACTTGAATAAAATTTATTTTCTGAATCTGTTTTAATCTGGAATCGAACCTCAATTTGAAACAAAGTCCTTGGATGACATATATTGAAAGACGGATATGGGATTACAACTCGTTTGGTTTGCTTGTTGTCTCAGGAGTTTGTTGACATCACCAGTACTAAGTCTTGGTTGTATCTCTGGGATGACTGATTCAGGAAGGTAATATGGGAGCCTATTTTTCTGTCTCTGGCAGTTGCTTTAAAGTTAGTCAAGACTTTGTTTATCTCCTGCTCTTTATCATCTAAAACCTCTGAAATGATTAATTTAAGATGATGGTAAGATGTGATTGTACAATATCCTATTCGGCATTTACTTGCAGTACTTGTGTGTAACATTGCAATATAAAAACAAAAGAATTGGAGTTTGTATTCTGATGTCACAATGGGTATTTCATAATTTGTCCCACTCCGTCAATGCCCATGGCAATATGGCAACAAATGTTTTGTATTCTGTCCTTACGGTTGGTAATGGACATCTGTGGGGAATGGTTAAGTAATCAGAACTGAATGCAGGAATGTTCTAGCAATGTAGTTCAGTTCTGAAAATAATGCAAATAGTCCCTTGAAGAATACCAAGTTGTGAGGTTTTATAATTCTGTGGCTTTGTTTTGTGATCTATCAGTTGGATTGGACATTTACTGAAAAATGTATGTGGTCTTATTTTATATTCATTTATATGGGAGTAAGCATTAAATTATGATTTATTGAACTATGTTGCATGTTTTGAATTTTAGTTATGAGAAAGATGGAAATCTTTTATGCACATATTTCTCCTTACATGAAATGATCAGACTACTTAGTGAAATCAGAAACTTTAAAAAATAGTTAAAAATATCCAGGTGGAACTACGAATAAACATATTTTATTTTTCAAGCATTTAGTAGATTAAACTGCATGCATTTGTATATTTTAATATAGCTTATGTTTTACATTTTACATATTAATGAAACAGTACTACTGAAATCAAAAACTTTTCTTTAATTTTAGGAATGTTATAAAAAGCAAATGAATGTTTAAAATATGTGTGGCTTTTGTATTTATTTCTGCAATCTTCCTTGATTGTCAGATAAGTAGAAAGCTGAGGTATAAATTAAATAGTAAAGATAAATAATACAGTGGCATTAAAATATCTGCTGACATGTCAGTCATATAATCTGAGTACTCAGGACTTCTCTAGTGTGGTTTTCATAAGCTTTTTGAAACAGTTGAGCAACCTGAAGAAAAACAAGCAGTAGAGCTCCTGGCGCCTTCTGCAATAGCTGTAGCAAACAGCAGTCAGACTGAAGTGGCCTAAAAGTCACTGAAATATTTTTTTTAAATATTAAAGAAGAAAATTATTTTTTCCAAGCTAGCCAAGATGATTGGGTTATAATGATGTTAATATTAACAACATCTTAACTGAAAGTTTATTTCATTACAATAAAAGAATTGGCAAGAATCCTGTGGTTTGGTTGCATACATAATAACTTATTTGCATGCTCATGTTCTAACAGAAAGCTGGATGTGAATACCATAGCAGAAATAATTTGTAGAGATAACAGGAAGAAAACCACTGCCAAAACTTTGAGATAAATTGGATGTAACCATATTCTCTTGGATCATTTGCCATTTTTGATTGTTTTCAAAGACAATAGAGAACTCATTGTGACAATGAAACTGGAATTACCAGAACATTCATGATTCTTGTAAAGCTATTTCAGGACATGTTCAGCTATTTTAGAACATGTCATTCATTCATTGAGTAGCTTTGAGACAATCACTTTATCTCACCTGAGACTACCTAACAACAGTCTTGAGAGGGGGAAAGTTATGATAAAGAAAATACATAAATACAAATAAATGAATAACCAATCAACCAGCCAGCTATTCATTCAACTCTTAGATTTTATACTAAGCTTATTGCTGAATATCAAGTATTAAGGAAACCTAGTCATTGTGCTATTTTTAACTTGGGGCAGGTTGAAACAAGTCAGGCAGACTAATTCTGATCATTCTGTCTGCCAAACTATATAGCAGTACTTTGTGGCTCATAAGCAGAAATGTACATAGAGACCACAACAATTGATATGGGTGGGTGAATCCTAGTTCATTTATTCACAGGTTCTTTTGAATGCACCAGCCAAGAGAAATCCATCAGAGAAATAGAGTTGCATGTCCAATTTTTATCTATGTTTATTTGTAATTTGGACAGCTAAATCAGCTTATTCTTCTGGATAATAGATAAAATCATGCTCCACTTGTGATATCCAGGAAGTAGAAGGCAGAGCTTCCTTGGCTGTTGATTATGTGATTGATCTAAGACATTGAATACACAATGGATATTCAGAAACATGTAGGTACTGCCATTTTTTCTGATCACCTTACCTCTTTATTTACTTAATTTATTATTAGCCTATAGGCCATATCAAAACACTATATTTACTTATACATGTCCATAGTTATATCGGTACATGCTACATGTCCATAGTTATATCGGTAGAGTTTTTTATTGTTTTATATCCTAGATTAAAAAATGGAAATCCAATGCAAAATCCAAAATTGTATTAATAGTGTTAGTGAAGGATAAGTCTTTTTATTTAAAATATATAATTAGAACAGGTTTGTTAAAAAATCCAGTTGCCAAGTTCCCCAAATGTGATTGCATGACTGCAGGGGGAAGGGCAGTTGTAACTTGAAGGATGATCAAAGCTGCTTTTTTAAAAGTGTGTTGTAATTTTGAATGGTAGCTAAACAACCAATCATAAATTGAGGATTATCTGTAGAGGGTAGGTTGAAATAAAAGAGGTGTCTTAATCTGATCTGAAGTATATGTAAGTGACCTTGCAGCAAACAAAATTAGGAATTGATGACTGCTCCAGTTTATATTGAAGGCAGTTTTTTTTTAATGGCCTTCTAATTCTCTTAGACCGCATACTGTTGCTTCATGGTTTGTTTCCTACATTAAATTTACAATTTACTGGTATGTTGGTTTAGTGGACATACTTTGAACCAGGCATAAAGACTCTGATTTTTCTATGTGTGTTCTAACAACATTTACAAAAGCTTATTTGCAAGCTCTTGTGTTTTTATGGGAAAAACATATGTAGAGCATATATTTGACTTTTATTCTTTGTAGCTGAAATTCTACTGATTTCTTCGCATATGGTTTGTGACCTGTTTAGATCAAGTAGTACCTGTGTTGTTTGTCTTCTGATCTCTGACAAGAGATGGCAATAGAAGCGCTGATGCCAGGTCTGTGAGCTATACTTAAAACTCTCTGTTTTCTTGCCCTCAAGCTCCAAGATAACCTAATTTTCTCTTGGTGGAAACAATGCAATCATTTGACTCCTTGTCCACATATAATTGTTCAGATGACCTTTCTCTCTGAAACTGGAAGGTTGGAAGGGAAAATGAAGGAGTCACTGTAAGGTTTGCTTTTTATTCCCTCCTTTGCCTTCTTATTATTTTAATACTTGCTTCTATCTCTTTGTCTAATCTACCAGATTTGTCAGGCGCCTACAAGATTACCTTTATTTTGCATGTCTACACATTTACAACTTAGCTGCTCAGTGTTTGTAAAAGATGTCTTACTTTGAAACGTGTGTGTGTGTGTGTGTGTGTGTGTTTTCTGTTTTTCAAGGACTAGTCACATAATAGGACAGAAAATTACTGTTTGAAGTACTTTTTCGTACCACACATATTGCCCTGGGATAACTCCACTCCCCTGGTTGCAGTTTGCTGTAGCTACATAAATATTTGATAGTTAGTCCTTATATATAAGTACAAGTCTTAAAATATGTAAAGTGGCATCTGTTGTCTTCTTCCAAAAGTTCTGCACTTGTTGGGATTGGGTGCAGCTTCAGTGTGGTTGTCCCTCTTCTGGTTGCTACAAAGCTCCAGGCCAAGCTCTGAGCTAAGTTCCAGGCAGGAATCATACCACATTCCATATCCGTACAATTGGCTGCTTACCAAATAGCTTGTGGACCTGGTAGTTGAATGAGAGGTCTCTTGTTTGCCTGGAATAAGTCATACATTCGAGACATCGCTTCCTGCTTCCTTATCTGCTTGTTCTTTTTCTGCTACACATTGCATTTTTGTATGCTAAGGGCCTGGGATGCTGAAGCTACTTATGGATATCATGAAATGCTCAATTAGCCTGGATACCTGGAATACTAATAGGGATGCTTGTGAGCAAACTGTGAATGGGGGAATAAATGAATGAGGCTACCTCTTTGCAGGTTTCTGGATCTGAAAACATTTACTGTCCTTTGGGCAATAAAGAAAGGGTAAGATGAGCTATATCTGGGTAAGTGGGAGTGGGAAGTATTTCTGTGCGATGGCAGCTACTTTTCCCAGAAATAAACAGCAACCCCAACTTCATTTTCCCACAGTGTCTAGATTACATGAATAGGGGGGCAGCAGTAAAGTAAAGTAAAGTAAAGTAAAGTAAAGTAAAGTAAAGTAAAGTAAAGTAAAGTAAAGTAAAGTAAAGTAAAGTAAAGTAAAGTAAAGTAAAGTAAAGTAAAGTAAAGTAAAGTAAAGTAAAGTAAAGTAATACTCTGGTTGGGTTCATGCATACTGCTAAGCTAAATGTGGTTTGCTTGAATTGGACTTTTCTGTATTGTGTGAACCCTGTTCCTAGGATTGGTAAACTATTGTTTTTGGATTAACACTTATCAGCATGTTGGTAAGAAGGTGCTCCTACAATCTGTCTTGATGCTCTCAAATTTCTTGGAATGCACGATTTTTAATTTTTTTAAAATTAGAAATGTTTTAATCCTGGAATGCTTCTGAAAAATGATCCCCATAAGCTTGGCTCAATACATTGTTTGTAACTGTGCTCAGTTGTGTAGAAAAAAGACAAAACAAAGAATGCACATATGATATGGTGAGAGTAATAGGTAGCATTCTGGCAAAATAGTGCTCTAAACTGGTTATAATCTCTCATGAGAGCTATTTTATGAATGGACAAGGACCTTGAGAAGCTATTTTGAAAGGCTGTTTTCAAATTTCAGGTGAGTATATCAGAACCCACTGAACCCAGGCTCAGTGTCAACAGAATATTTAAACAATCCAAGCTGAGCATGATGTATGAATCCAGAATCTCAGTCTCTTTACATGTCAAGGAAAATACTTCTTGCAGCAAATGTAAGGTCATGTGATGACTCATTAATGACCCCATTGCTTAGGGACAGAAGTTCTGGTTCTGATTATGGTTGTAAGTTGAGGACTGCCTCTATGGAAATACGTGCTTATTTTTAAATATGAATGTGTGTGTGTGTGTGTGTGTGTGTGTGTGTGTGTGTGTGTGTGTGTATCAAATTTATATTTCGCTGATAGAGAAATAAAGGGAGACTGTATATACCGTATTTTTCGGAGTATAAGACACATCTTTTTCCCCCCTAAAAGGGGATGAAAATTTAGGTGCGTCTTATACACCAAATGTAGCCCTGCCCACCCACTGGCCCCCACCCTTTGGCCTGTGCCTCGCAGCAGTTACCTCCTTGCAAGCAAACAGCAAGAAAAAACAGTTCCTTTTAGCTTCAACATAGACTAATTAGCACAAGTTGATTAGATCGGCCTCCCGACTCTCAGCTGATTTGCTCTCAGCTGTTTTGCGCAGGCCTCTGTTGCTTGCTTCAAGGAAGAAAATTGCTGGAGCAGATTTTTTTTTTCCCCTTGTGCTAATCAATCTATGCTGAAAATGAAACTGAAAGTAAAGCAGGCTGTTTGCTGTTTGGTGCAAGGAGGCAAAATTAGGCAGAGGCAGAGAGAGATTACTTTTTCTTCTTTTTCCTCACCAAAAAAGGTAGGTGCAAACAATGGGAAATTTAGGGCAAAAGAGGAGAGTTCAAGATTTTAAAAACAAAAGAAAAAAAGGAGAAAGAAAAAGGCAAAAAGAAAAATGGGAAGGGAGAAAAAGAAAAAGAAATGAAAGAGAAAAATGTTATACATATTTAGAATTGAAATATGAATAGTAGTAAGAAATAAATAGGAAATCATGATTGTAAAAATGAAATGAATAATAATTGGAATATTTGTCTTTGTATTTTTGAAATCTAGACAATGATAAGTTTTTATTTTTTTAGAAATATGAATAAGTATAAACTGTAACAATTTAAATACCTTCATTGATATATGGTAATGAAAGAAAAAAGCATTAAATTATAGCTTGGATAACAGCTAAAACATTCTAAAATTTAATTAGGGAAATTGTAATGATTGAAATATTTTTAATTATATATTGTGATGAAAGTAGAAATGATTAAGTTGTGATTTGGAGGATTATATGGGCAAAACTATGTGGGTTATTGGGAGAGTTTAAGATGTGAAAATGAGTAACAGAGGGGAAAATTATTTGGTTTATTATTATTGGTAAATATAATTAATTGATTTGTAAGAAATTGGATTGCATGGAAATAATTGGAATATTCATGTTCATATTGATTAATATACAAAAAAAGATAGTTATATAACTAATTGATTTATATTAAAATGTTGAATTTGTATTAAACAATTGTAATATTACATAATTAACCAATGTGAGGATGGATATAAAAATAGATGACAATGGGAAGGTATAATATAGAATAGAAGGGAAAAATTGAATTTGATTAAGATTAGAGATGAGGATGAAGGGTAATATTGGTTTTTTACAAAAATAGATGAGGAATAAATATGGCAAAAAGGAAATATAGAAATTGTAAATTTAATTGAAATGACTAAACAGTTTAAATTTGTGAACCAGCCAAATACTCTGTTCAAAGAAAATACATTGTATGTTTGTATGTGTGTTTGTCTAAAAAATAAAAAAAAACTTAAAAAAAAAAACACCAAAAAGGTAGGTGGGTCTTATACTCCGGTGCGGCTTATACTCCGAAAAATATGGTATATATACACACACACACACCATGTTTCCCTGAAAATAAGACCTCCCTGGATAATAAGCCCAATCGGACTTTTGAGTGCATGCGCTAAAATAAGCCGAAAATATTTAAATGCATACGCAGCCGGTCCCCGCCATTTCCTCTGGTTAGGGTTAGGGAGACAGAGCTGGAAATCAGATAAGATGGCAAGAGGAGCCCCGTCTTGCTCCACGCACCCCCAAACAATAAGACCTCCCCAAAAATATGGCCAAGCGCTTATTTCAGGGTTCAAAAAATATAGGACAGGGTCTTATATATTTCATGTTGTAAGTTTATTTCCTTTTTATTTGAGATCCTGCACACAGTCAGTTTGAGCCAGAAGTGAAATGTGAGATTTAGGAACTATTGCAATGAAGCTGCAGTGAATTATGTGTTTGGTAGATCTCAGTATCACCAATTATGAATGTTTGGGTCTTATAATTTTTGTTATTAAACCATGAATCTGAATTATTCCAAACATCAGAGGATATAGAATTCCAAATCTAGAATAAAACAATAGTTCTGGAAGTGAAACAGCAATTAACAGCATCTCTCTTATTTATCACAGCATTAAAATAAGCAATATTATGCATAGTACATCATCAAATGGAAGAATTATATATTTTCAGTGTTGATTTGATGAAAGACCAGTTCAGATTATCCATTTGAATATCTTATTTCAGACATAAAAATATTTAGATCTTCCCCCACATAAATGTCTTGCCCCGAAATGTTATTCACCTCTATTCCCCTAAGCAGTTTGTAGGTCAATAGCAGTTTGAAAGACAAAATCCCGTCATCTCCTCCTCCCTGCTCTCTTGGGTCTTAAGAGAAAAATGCATGTTTTAGATAATTGATTTCAATGGCTTAACATCTTCTTTTACAACAGGTTTTTTTTTTTACTGCTTGTAATTTTGGTGTGACTACCCAAATAGTGCTTTGTACATTCTATTTCCTCATGAGAATTCGTGCTGCAGACGTTACAAGACATTTGTAATGGTTCATATATTTCATAGCACACTAAAAAAGGATTTAAGATTAAATAATTTCTATAGGCTTTCAGTATCTGGTTTGATGAATACTATGTATGCCTAGAATGCCATACATAGGAAGAAGGTCAGAAGTTTGTGGATGAACTAATCTAGTTCCTTTTCAGGATTTTCCACAAGGAACGAATCCAATTGCATTTACTTTTCCAGGACTTTGTGATATTTTTATAAACTATCAACTACATAACTGTGCTTTGTAGATACGTGGATCAAGAAAAAACCTTTCTTAGAAGTATGCAAAATGTTTCAAATTCAAAATGTTTCAAGTTCAAAGCCCTACATTTTAAGGATTCTGGAAATGTTTTGATTATACGGAGCTCAAAACATGGTTACATTAACCTTGGAACATCATTTAAATAGTTACAACAACTGTCTTAAACTTTTTTTTAAAAAAAAACAGACTTTAAAAGGCTTTCTATTTCTCAATAGAAAGCGATTGAAATTCAAAATGTTTTAAGTTTGAAATGCTCTGTCCCAAGTTTGAAACAGATGTTTTGATTATTTCTTGTTCTGAATTTTAAGTATTTTTAATTTGAAATATTTTTCACATCACTATTTTGTTTGGACTGAGTCTACAGTATCCTTAAAGACTCAGTTTGTATACAATATTGGTTTGTTAAGCAAAATTTTCTATATGACAGCAGGTGTTGATGCATTATTTACAGTGATCCCTAAAAAGAAAAACATCTGGCTATTTGACACATTCTTTAATAAGAATGCATTATAGTGGCAAGTTTTAGGAAGGGCTGAATAGGTTTTATCTATCATAGCATGATAATATTGTGACAAATATGCTTATTTCTTATGTTGTGCAGTGATTTATTTTCAAACTACATCATTCATCACATATTCTTAATATTGTGACCTGTTAAAATGAGTAGTTCTAAACTGAAAAAATGCTAGGTGCAGCAATATGATAAATACTGAAATTCTGTGAATATTGCCAATGTAAATTGGTGGAACTCTGCAACCTAAATAGCTGTGCATAGGATAGTTTTGTTTTTTGTTACTTGTCATGCAGTAGTTAAAAAACTGATTCCCTTTTTATACATTTATTAAATGGTATGCAAGCCCTGTTAACCTTTGCTTCTTGCACCAACATCCAAAGAGTGCATGGGAAAATAACTTTTAAGGAGAAATAATACTTTTAAGGCCTTAAGAGTTTTATAGGAAGCAAGTAAGAACATGTTATAGTTAGAAACAACAAGGCTCGTGTTATATGTGTTATATATAGGCCTTATATATGTTATTGGATATTTAATAATAATAAAGATAAGCTAGAGGTCTGGTTTGATATTAGGTAACTACCTCTATAATTGGCTGAATTTTAGAAATAACCCAATATACAATGTCTTAAATGCTGCAATAGACTGAAATAAATAATTTGACATAATTTAATGCATCTTCTCCCAAGATGTGTTATTGGATACAATATACAGCTGCAAATTTTAATTGCAACATTGTGTTTTTCTTTGAGAATAATAATTATTGTTTGTAACAAGCAGCTCCTATGAACTCAGAACTTAGAATGAAACTATTCTAATGAAATAACTATTTCAGTCTACATAGTCGTCAACTCACAGCGATGAAACAGATAGCTTCTTACTGTTCAATGTTATAAGATCAGATCATCAAAAAGAATAAAATATTTAACTGTTATTGATACTGTACACAATTCACAAAGCAGGTATATAACATCATAAAATACAAAAATAATAACTGACATAACGTTCATTCTCTATCCAACATCAAATAAATTACTTTTGTCTTTTTAAATCTAATTTATAATAACGTGGAATTCACTGGCATCAAATAAGGTGCTAGCCATCAATTCATACAATTATAAAGAAGATTGGTTAAATTCATGGAAATTTAGGCTGTCAGTGCATCACAGACAATATACTTTAAATACTAGTACTGCTGAGAAAGTATGCATCCAGTTAACCACCATGGGGCATATAGTGTTGGGCTAAATATATCTGATCTAACCTAATCTATCAGACCTCCTTATGTTCTTTATAATTTCAACAGTAACTTCCCTAAAATTTTAACTATTGGACAGGAATACTTTTATTAGGCTAATATAAAGACAACATTTAAAAAAAGCAAAAAAGAAAGAAAGAGAGAGAGAAAAGAAAAGAAAAGAAAGCCAGTTTGGTTTAATGCAGGAGTCACCACCCATCCCCCCGGTTCATAGACCGCCATCAATCTGTGGATGCCAGAAACTGGGCCACACAAATAAGCGAAGCCCATCCGTGGGATGCAGGCAGCACACAAAACCACACCCCTCCAGTCCATGAGAAACCTCTCTCCGTGGAACTGGTCCCTGGTGCCCAAAAGGTTGTGGGCCGCTGGTCTAGTGATTAATCTAAATCCAACTGGTTGATTTTACACCGATCACTCTCTCTCAGCCCAATCTATTTCGTAGGTTTGTTTTTTTGAAGAAAATAGAAGCAAAGAGAATTAAGTATGTTCACTCTCTTGAGTTATTAATAAAAAGGTGATATTGAATGAATGAACAAACAAACAAATGAACAAACAAACGTTCAATGTTTTGAATCCTTTCCATTGGACAAAATGAAAAATAAAACTGAGGAAAAGCTTAGAATTACTGTATTTTTCGCACTATAAGACACACTCCTCCCCCTTCCCCAAAGTGGGTGGAAATGTCTGTGTGTCTTATAGAGTGAATATTGTGGCAGAGGGGAGGGAGGTTGCTGTGGCAGTAGCGAATGCCTATTAGCAGTTCTAGATGGCATGGATTGTCACAACTTGCCACCAAATGGCAGCGGTGAACAGCGATCCCCACCGCCTAGAACAGCTGATTGGTGGTATTCCGGGAGACCAATCCAAGCACCAATCAGTTGCTCGGCAGCGAAGGCTCCAGCGTTCCCCAGCAGCAGCAGCAGCAGCTCAGCTCAGTTGACCAGTGGTGGGTGCAATGGAGCGAAGCCCTGACAAAGCACGTGCTAGGCCTGCAATAATGTGCTGAAGCTGACCAGGCTGTTTGCTGTTTGCTGCAAGGATGCTTGCAGATTAATGCCGGATGGATGCTGGGAGGCAGATTTTTTTTTTTTCTTGTTTTCCTCCTCTAAAGCTAAGGTGTGTCTTATGGTCTGGTGCATCATATTGAGAAAAATACGGTAATTATAGATTGTGAAGTATGAGGAGAGAAAAATCAAATATTTAACATACAAAGTCAAGATATGCACTTCACATTCAGTTCTAAAGTTCACATCATGGCTTCATATATTTGTTTTTTATCCTCTCCTTCAGATTCAAACCTGAAGTGAAAATAGTGCTTCAGATCTGAGATAGATCAAGTGTACTTTTCCTGTTTCAGTTCTATAAACTGCACATTATGGCAATTATGAATGTATGATTATTTTAATGTGATTGTGTGGAATATAAAATAAATAGCAAACAATAACAAAAATAAAGTTTAGTTTATTGCTTACAAAATACAAATATAAATAAACATAAGCTTTGTTGCTCTAGATCGGAAGGTGAAATGAATTGCCCAATTGTAAATCTTCAGCTCATATGAGTTCCAGGCATACTGTTAAGCAAACAACCAATTATCACCCATTCACCCACAAAAATGTGTTGCAATATTATTCACCACTGCTTTGGCAGATAAAATTTACAGCGTTCATATTCCATTCTGTTGTTTCATTTATTAATTGAGTCAGTTTTTAGACCTGAAGAAATAATTTATTTTATGTTTCATCTTAGAAACTTGGAATGAAACTCTATACTGTAAAGAACATGAGTTCATTTTGTTTGGCCACAAACCATGTTCTCTATTTTAAAACTTTAATATTTATTGTAGAGAGCTTTGGCTTACCTCCTCCCCACACTGACTCCTGTAAAAATTATCAAGGACATCATCTAGGAAAACTTCTTGATATCAATGATAGTAACCCCCTACTGAGGCTTCAGTGTTATTTTTCTTATTACTAAGTTCCAGTATATTTGATTTTTTTTTTTAGGAAGTTTGTAATTTAGGTGCAATGAGGTCAGTTACCAAACTCTGGTAACTATATGGACAATTGCCCAATATTTCAATTTGTCCAGTGACTACCTGTAACAATTACAATAATTCTGTTCTAAGGACATTTCTCATCCATCCATCTGGCTTATCTACCTTGGCAATTATCTTTCCTTTCTTCTATTATTGTCAATCTTGCCAAGCATTCATTTTTTCTAGTCCATCATAAACCCACATTGTACATACAAAGTTTCTACTTATGGACTGTTGTGTCTGGGAAGCATAGTTCTTTTTGCAATCTATGAGAGTCTTAGTAAAGATTTCCATATTCCAGATACCATATTTTTCAGAGTATAAGACGCACCTTAGTTTTTGGGGAAAATAGGGGAAAAAAATTTCTGCCTACCAGGTATTCCATCTGGCTAGTCCCAGCATATTAGTTCGCTCGCTGGTTTTGAGGTTGGGGCTGATTGGGGCTGTGCTTTTAAAGCACAGCTGATTGTCGGAGGGAGCAGCAATTAGAAAAACAGGCAAAGCACGGTTGGGGCTGAAAAACAGCTTCAAAAGCACAGGTGATCCTTGGAGGGAACTCGTGACTAAAGCAGGCAAAGCACAGAAGGGGTAAGAGAAGGCAGCAGCTGTTCCGGGTAGCCATTTTGGGCACCGTGCGGGGTTACATTTGGAGTATAAGATGCACCCAAATTTTCAGCCTCTTTTAGGAGAGAAAAAGTATGTCATACTCTGAAAAATATGGTAATTTGAAGAGGCAAGCTTTCTTTTTCTTTCTTAATGTTCAACTTTCACAATACTTTACAACTGGAAAACCCAGTGCTTTAACTATTTTGATCTTTGGTTGTCAGAAATATCCTTATACTGCACAATTTGTCTAAGCTTGATACAGTCTTATATTCTTATTCTTATATTTACTTTCTAAATTAATTAGATAATATGATAATATGCAGTTTTATCTTACCCTTTCCTATTCTTAACCACTCTGCTTCCACTAACTTCTAGTTCATTATGAAGGCTCCTTAGAAGCAAAATAAATATGAAAAGCATGAATAAATATTAACACTCCCATACCAAGGGAATAAAGAATAAACCTATTCTTTCAGGAGGAATGCAACCCTATCCAAAATCAAATCAGGAATCATTCTAAGCTTCTGAATCAACAGCCACTTCATTTTGTTACTATTAGACCTGAATTTGTTTCTTCTCTTCCAAACGCTTGCTGTTTTCAGATATTAGGTCCAGTCTTCCTTCACCGTACTATCGAGTTTCAGCAGCATCCTGATACCTCATCCCATACTAGTGGACGACTTCTTCCAGCAGCTTCAGGTAGATGTGAAGTATAGGTATGACAGAAAGGGCAGAGCAATGGGGCATTCAATAAAGGAATCACCAAGGGCTCAACTTTTCTTTCCAACTAATTCTGGCAACACTTGCTCAAGAATGACCAGCCAGTGAAAAATGGTGTCCCATTCTCAATCCTTGTAGATAGTACAACATAGCATCTATATATCACAGACAATGGAAAAAGTCCAACAAGACCAAGTGCAATCTAAGTCCCACTGCGACCAACAGGAATAACCAATATAGTTTTCATCTCATGCCCAAGCCTCAATCCAGACTGAAAAGGGTCTTCATCCAAGAACTCCTGTGGTTGCAGCCCTACCATTTAACAATTCCCCCCCCCCCCCTAAATTCATAATTTAAATAGTGGTACTTCTGTAGAATGATAGGTGTCTAATATGAAGGAGCATCCATGAGAAAGAGGTGTGCCATTGCATCTTTAAGCCTGGTGACGTTCACTTCTCATTCAAAGATGCATTCAAAAATGCATTATCTTCCTTGGTGGACTGTACCAGGATTTAGCCTGAGGGGAGAGAACTTGCCTCACAGAGATCCTATTCACTTCATCAAGATCCATAGACTCACATGAATCCCAGAAAACATTAAAGACACCACCTCATTATCTCTTCGGCCTTCAGGCCTGGCCAATTGAGTAAATATGATGATTGTACTTCAAAATGCTTAGCAAAAAGATTATTGTTCTCTCTATATATCCACTAATTCTAATAACTATTATCCTGTTGTTTACTGGGATATATAAGCAAGGCACATATTTCGTGATGTCATTTTTAAATATCATTGCCACTCCATTCTTAAGTTTTATATTCTAGTTTTTGCAATATATACTTAAAGTGCCCCCCCACCCCGTACATTTACTCTCACATCCCCAAAGCACCATGTTTTACAGGTATATACGTCTTTTCCACTTTTAAGAATTTCAAATTCCCTTGGTTTGTGCTTCTCATATTCCATGCTTCAACTGCAAAGAAATTCTTATTTTAGTATAGACAGTATCAATGACCAGACTTTTTTGTGATCTGGACTATTGCTTCCAAACCTATTTATAAAGGTTCAGTTTTTTCATCCCAGTAACTTCTATCTTTTGACATGGAGAGATAATCATCTGGCATCCAAAGTTGTCTATATGTTTTCAGCCCTGTCTATATGGGGAGTAAGGGAGGGGGGGAGTTTGACAACAATACAAAAGCTGTCAAAACATCTGTATTTGCCTTTTGAGTTCCTCCAGATTTGAGTTTAGAGAGTTCCTTTTAAGTGAATTGGCTTCCTTCATGCCTTCAGTGCCTCACCTGCTCTCATTCTGTCAATTGTACTTACAGTCCCTGTTCCTTTATGACCTTAGCAGTAAGGGAAACCCAACCAAGGGCTCCTTCTGGGGTGATGCTGGGTGATGATGATGCTGGTGATGACTCAAACCAGTTTACATTAAAAACTTAATAAAAATGATCAGAATGCAAGATATGCAAATGAAGTGATGCTTTGGGGAAGTATTTTTTTTTAAATAACCAGTTTCAGTCATGACATGGCAGGCTTACAAAATACTTCAGGACATGGCCTGTTCGAAACATCAGGTTTTTAATGCCTTTTTAAAAAAGCTTAATATAATCTGTCAGAAAAAGTGGTAGGAAAATAAACCTGTCTCTTATTCTATCAATTTTGCCTTTGCTTGGAGAGCAAAGACAAGAACATGCTGACACAATGCTGCTATTCTCCCTTGGTCTTTTCAGTAGTTTTAATACAAGATTTTAGCAGGTCCTGGGAACTTGCAGGTTTATTAAGGTGATTTTCTGACGCTTAAGATCCTGTTTACTGTATTTAAGTATCAGTTTGACTCCATGGAGTAAAAATGTAATTCAGACACAGATTTCCTTCTGACAGGAACTTTCCATTGCCATTAGCCAATATTCATGAAAGCAAACTATACATGCCACCAAGTTTCATGCATCACATATCACATATTTCTCAACCAATCTTCTTTTGGTTCTTTATTGCAGGTTTACATATAAATGGTATGTGTAGTTATGCCTATATTAATACAGGTTTAATAACCCATAATAAAACAAGATCACTGTATGAATACATATACTTCATTCTACTCTATATAAATAATTTGCTGGCATTACAATATTGCTATAAATTGTAAGAAATATACGTAATGATTGATACAATATTCTTATATGAATTTTTTAACCAAAATAATTATAAATAGCAAAATCCCATTGTAATACAAAGTCTTTCCCTATAAATATTTTATATTATTTTTATCTTTTTAAGATAGGAATATCTTCATTAGAAGTTTGCTGGCTGATTAAGCTCATTGCAGTTACCAAATATAATTAGGCTCATGTTCTACTACATGTTCAAATCTCTGCTGAGAAAAAAGTGATCAAGTTAAAATACATAAATATTGAATCATATGAAAAACATTCCCAGTAGAAAACATTTTGAGCTCAACATGTGTTATCCTAAGCTTGAAACAGTTGTTCCAAATTTGAAAACAGCTTTTGTCACCCTACCAGAAGCCTTCCAACGCTATTCTCACTTTGCTGGAAATGCTCTTGAGTTTTGTAGTTCTGTTTATTCACACAGCATTTAACTACTGCAAAAATGGGATTCTTTCTTGTGGAAGAAAATGAGTATTTCTTATAGATACAGTAATATCATTTTTGCTTGAACTTTGAAAATCAACTCAAGCATTTAAGTTTGTGTTTTGAATTACTTCTTGGAACTGTTGTCATCTACTTTTTCCCAAAATACTCTTTTTTGAAAAAATTTTGAAATTTTGAAAATTCACTTTTTCAAACGCGCGCGCGCGCTCGTTCACACGCACACACCCACATGGAAATTGTACTCAAGTAGTATTGTTAAAATTATCTCCAGCCTATTTTAAGGCTCAGAATAGCAATAAACTGTCATATCGGTCCTTATCTGTGAATCATATCTGGGGTGTTGTGCTGGCTTGTTGTGACTTGTCTGCTGCTAAGCAAGATTTCCCCACAATTTTGTTCACTGAAGCACATCGTCCGGAGGCGGGTGTCAGTGTGTATGGAAAGGGATTTTGCTCCATCCAAGGAAGCGCAACGACAGTGTGGCGTCAATTTGATACCGCCAAGTTTGTGAGCTGTGCGTGTTTATGTTAGAGTGGTGGGAAATACTGTAACGTCTGCTCTTCTGTGTGTATGGAAAAGAGAGCGAGCGCCCAAATTCAGACTAGCTTCCCCCGCTCTCGCAGTAGGAAAACATCGAGGACGCCCGTACACACAGGCTTGCTTTGTTGCTTTTGTCGAGAAGCCCACTGCCCAAGGGCACCATCCTCCGTTGTCGTAAAGCACCGAAAGGAGCCAAATCGAAGGAGAGCAGGCCAGCCGGCCGGCACGCCCCTCTTGCTGAAAGTTGGTTAGGAAGGATTGGTGGCATCATCTGGAAATGCACGGCGAAGAGAACTTGGGGCTGGCGGGGAATTGACGGTGGGGAGGGGGGAGGGGGTTCGGTAATAGGGCTTCAAGCAGGTACTAACTTGAGGGCGGCTGCCGGCAATGCGAGGGCTTGCCGAGTCCCGCCTGGCCCGAGGGGAGATGCTAAAAATGGTTTTGAGGACTGTGGAAAGTGAGGCGGGAACCGGCAGAAGAGGCAAATATGAGCGTCTGTGAGAACGAGACATGTAGATAGATATGTTCTGCAGGGCTAGGCTGTGCCACGTGTGTGTGTGTATGTGCGCGCGCGTTTGTGTGTGTGTGTGTGTGAGAGAGAGACAGCCTATGTGTGTGCGCGCGTGTTGCAGCTGCCTGTCCCCGCAGGCTGGGGAATAGCTGTAGATTTGCCTTTTGGCTGCGGACTGTGTGGGCTTTGCTAGCCCTGACGGCTTCCTATGTTAGTCGTTGCTGGCTTCCTTCGGCTTACCAGCGCCAGCCAGGAAACGAGCAGATTTGCTTCTTTTGTAGCGAGCCCGGTTTCCTCGCAGGCTTCGGTTGCCTCCCGATCTGCAGCAACGGCGGCCGCTCGGGGAGCGACGGACAAACCTCCGGGGATCTGCTCGACTTTCCCCTTTGGCTTCTCTTTTCGGACGAACCAGCCGCCGTCTGGCGTGATCTGCCGCCTTCGACTCCGGTTGCAGCCTGTCGCGTCTGGCTGCTCGTCGAAGACCGCTCGATGCCTTCGCCGTGAACTCGAGGAGGAGCGAGATCGGCGCGCCTGGTATGCAGTCGGAGTAATCCTCTTTTTTTGGGGCGGAGGGTTGGTGGGATGGTCCGAGGGAGGGGGCGGTAGGGGAGTCGTTTCGAAGTGATGATGATGATCCGAGAAGTTTCTCCTTTGCTGGCGACAACTCCGAACCGCTGCCCCCAATTGCTGATTCGGGGGCTGCGAAATCTGCCGTGTTTCCGCGCCCGGCTGCCAGAATTCAAAAGGGAGGAGCTGCCTTGTTCGGTATAGCTGCCTGCCCCCTTTCTTCTCCCACTCTCCTGGTGGGTCTCACCTGCTGCTGCTGCCGCCGCCGCCTTTACTACAGCTCCTCTCTCCCTAACCCATCCCTTTCCTTCAGTCGCCGGTGGGAGTGGAGTGGGGAGCCCTTCTTCCCTGCCTCCCTAAGCAATGAACGTGCCGGGGTTACCGTGCTGCTCTTCGGGCATCACTTAACGGACGGCAGCTGGCACCGTACCGAGGTTTGGGTAAGTGAATGTCAGTCTTTTTTAAGCGGGTGCTTGCACGGGCCAATATAAAGTAACCTTATGCACTACACTAGCTTTCCATTCGATGAAGCAACTGTACCTATTTGGGTGAGCTCTCTCCCCACCACCACTCCACGCTTCCTTCCCAGTTCTGGCTCTCTCCTGTTTCCCCACCCCATTCATCGCACAGCAGCCACCGCCACTGGGAGCGCGCGGCCCCTTTAAGAGCCCAGCTTTGCCTCCCGGTAGCTGAAGGTCATTAAACACAAAAGCTCTCCAGCGCTGCGGTCCAATATAGCGCATGCGCCCTGCCCGAGGACTGGCAGGGAGACGGCAATATGGCGAGAATGCCTGGCAGCGGCGGCGCCGGCGGAGACTGGAGCACCGGGGGCGGTAGCGGTGGTGGCGGTGCAGGTGGTGAGCACAATGCGGGGGACCGGCAGCCCAGCCGAGGTGGCCCCCATCGGCCTCTCCACTATTGCAGCGCGGGAGAGGACGAGGACGGGGAGGACGAGGATGAGATACAGGAGGTGCAGATAACGGGGGACGAGGAGGGCGCCGATGGGGGAATCCTGCTGCTGGACGACGACGAGGAAGAGGAGGACGATGTGATGATGGGACTTGCGTGGGACCCTGAGGAGGAGCCGGGCCATATGATTCGTATGGACCAAGGCTCCAGGGCGCTGCTGGATAAAGCTGCGGCTGCTGTTTGTAGCGTCAGGGGCCGCCTCGGAGGGGTCAGGCGAGGGGGCACAGAGGCCATCGGGGCCGCTGCAGGTGGCGCCCCCTCGGTGCCGGTGAGCGCCCGCGGTATGGCCACTTCGATCGTTAGCAAAGCGGTGACACCACTTGCCGCCGAGGACTCAGACCCGGAGGCGGAGTTGCTCCTGCAGCGCCCCGAGCGGGCTCGGCTGAGCGAGAACACGCGCTTGGCCACCCGGTACGCGGTGCGCATCTTCCGCGAGTACCTGAGCGAGAAAGCCCAAAGCCCCGACTTCGAGACCATGGACAAGGGGGCGCTGTGCCGCGTGTTACGCTCTTTCTACGCCGAGGCGCGCTCCAAGAGCGGGCAGCTCTACTCCAAGTCGTCGCTCATCAGCATCCGCAGCTCGCTCAACCGCTACCTCAACGAACCTCCTTATTGCCGCACCCTCGACCTCACCAAGGACCCGGAGCTGCGCGCCGCTAACCTGACTCTGGCCGCCGTCATCCGGAAGCTGGAGGAGCAGGGCGCCGGGCCGGTTGTACAAAAGCAAGCCATTACGCGCGCTGATCTTCGGAAGCTCTACACCTGCAACGTGTTCAGCACGCAGAGCCCCTTCGGGCTCCTCAACAAGGTCTGGTTCGAGACGTGCATGTACTTCTGCACGCGGGGCCGCGAGAACCAGCGCGAGCTGGAGGAGGACTCCTTCGGATTGGCCATGGACGAGGACGGGCGCAAGTTTGTCTACTTTAAGGCCCTGGGGCCGTATCATAAGTCGCGCTCGTCGTCTTGGAGCAAAAAGCGCGCCGAGAGCAGCGACGAGGAGAATTTGCCGCGCATGTACGAAACCGGCACGGAGTTCTGCCCTTACGCCAGTTTTGTGAAATACTTGGCGAAGCGCAATCCTCTCTGCAAGGCCTTTTTTCAGCGCCCGCGGGACCACTGCAGCGAGGGCGACGTCACCTGGTACGAGAACAAGGCCATCGGCAAGAATCTGTTGGGCACCCGCATGCAGATGCTCTCCAAGGCGGCCAAGCTTTCCAAGACTTATACTAACCACTGCATCGGCGCAGTCTCCATAGCCACCCTCAATAGTATCGCCGGCATCGGCACCAAGCTGACTTCAGGAGCCGCCGGTGGAGGAGGTCTCTATGGCCTCCACGGCAGAGCCCGCCTCCCGCCCGTTCCCGCCAACAACACTTACATTCTCCCCAAAGACGGCGACAACCACCCCAGCGTGAAGGCCGAAGCGGCTGCTGTTCTGGTGCCGACTAAGCGCTCCCATGAGGCCATGTATGCTGCCGGGGGCGGGGCCGCGGTAGTGGGAGATGCCTGCGGCCCTTCCTCGTCCCCCAAAAGATTTTGTCTCAGGCCTGCCGAGCCCCTCGACACCGCCGCCGTGGTGGTGGTCTCGGTGAAACACGACCCCTTGTCTCTCCTCATACCTGAAGCCAACGGGCCGAGAAGCACCAACTCTCCCACAGTCATTTCACCTGCAATGGTTTCCCCCACACAGGTAACCAAAAAGAAAATGCCTCTTCCTCCTCCCCTCTCCCCACATACACACCTCTTTTTTCTCCTTTTCTTAGGTTCGCCAATTGGTTTAACGAAAAAAAAAATCTCCCCCAAAGTAGATGGCTCTTGAGTTTGCCCTTGATTTCAAGCAGGCTTTTTGGAGTATCTGCTAAAGCAACTTTGGGAACTTTACTAGTTTCCTTCACTCTTATGATGGCAGTACTGATTCACTGCGTTTAGCATTAGGTATCATGAAACCTAATTCATGAGGTTTTTTTTATTATATATGTCCCATCAGATGATGAAGAAGAGACTTGGGACGTCTGGCATCTTTGCCCAGAGTCATACAACTTTGTGTACATTATGAGAAAGTTATGGGACTGGTAGCTATTAGAAAACTGACTTTTTAAAATAAATTTCAGAAAAGGGAAATATTTCAGAAAATTTGAGGGACTTGCTGGATCTGTACAGAGTCTTGTCAACATGTTAACAAACTATGTATCTGAAATTGGGCCAACCTGGTTAGTTTTCAGCTTGCAGTGGCTGGTAATATAATTTAAAAGTTTGAAAATCTCAGCAGTTGATTTGTCAAGAGTCATTCTTTAGTTTTTTTAAAATGGAGTATACAAATTACTTTGAAGAATTATATTAAGTAATTTGATTTTAATCAAATTGGTTTTTGTAGCATTAAATTGCACAGTTCTTTGTAGATCCATAAAGAAAATTTGAAAAATCAGAATCATTGCCGTTGATTCTTCCAATTATCAATGATCTGGGCTTCACTGTTAATCAAATTCAACTGAGCTTTAAAAGAGCTGTGCTCTGTGGATACAGGTATATAACATGTTAGAACAATTTCCAGAGTAGAAATACCAGTTTTGTACAAACTGACCCTTTCAGAGGAGTTTGCCAGCTAATCAGCTAGCCTGAAGGCTGACTGAAGAAAGAGCCTTTTTGTGAATGGCTGCATCAGCATCTGTCTTCCGTGAAATACATGTGACCTCTCTGTTTAGAGTTTGGGGCCACTTAAGTAGAGTATTGTACAACATAAATGATTAGAAATCCACTGATGTGTAAGTAAAGTTGGTGTATGAAATATTCTGTTTTTCTGCATAAAAGTATTTCAATTAATGAAGTTGTGAACAATTGAAAATATTTTTTCTCCGATTTTTGTTCTTGTGTTGCATATCTGCTAATAATGCAAAGGAAAACTGTTTTGAACAAGTATACTGGAATAAAATTAGCTCATTAGTGTAAACCACTGATGTTAGCAAGTGGTTCTTTAAGCTTAGAATAATTTTTGCCAGATAATTTATATAGGTTTTAATCTAATAATTTATAATTATATTCAATAACTAGCTAACTTGTCTAAAGTGAGTTCCATTTAAAGTGAAGTTTAGTCAATATTAATGCCGACAGTTTAAATTAGTAATTTCAAATAGAATAAAAACATACGTTGTACTGTTAGTACCTGTCCCCTGCCCCAACCTGCAACAATTGAACATTTAATGAGATTTATAGATAGCTTAATAATCATCTTTTGGACGAAGCTAATTTGCTTATTTGCCCATTTCTATAGAAAACTGTTGGGAAGATTAAAAAAATACTTAATTTAGGGCATGGCAATGAGGTTTAATTTAAAATGCTAATTATCCACAATTAATTTTGCCTAAATAACTGCAAAATCTATCACATTTATAGATAGCCTTACTAATTTAAGTACAAATGTCAAAATAGAAACAATAATAATAGATACATGTTCTCCCTTTTAATATAAACAAGACAATGGTATTTTCATTGAGCATTAAAAGAAATAAATGACTGTTTGGGTTAATTGAAGCATTGCCAAAGGCCAGCAACAGGTCATTAATTGAAAGAAATGACCTGGCCCATAATTGTTATCCTTAATTGTAAACATAGATGTTTCAGGTCATAACTGAACTGACTTCATCAAGTATCATGCTGCTGAATTCCATGATAGACACATATTGCTGCTTTCATGATAGCTTTTGAGATATTGAAGGTCATAGAATGAAAGCTTTATTGACTGACAATACGATAAAGATATACTTACTGCTACTTATAGGTAAATCAACCTCCCTAGGTTTAATCAAAAACAGAATTAAAAGATTAAATTCATCTGAAACCAGTAAAGGTAAACGTCATCCAGAAGTACTTAAGGAATTTAATAATTATCTAATTTATTATAATATTAGTATTTAATCCTAATGTGCCTATGCTTTGATATATACAATCAAATACATTACATTGAATTTGATGACTTTATACTATGTTTATGCATTGATCATTATACCAATAGTTTTTATATAGAATTAATGACTCTGATTTGTGAATGGAAATCAAACCATCATTAGTTTCTCTGATTTAACTGTACTGGGCATTTCAGAGCGAAGAAGAAAAGGCATGTGGGTGGGCTTACTAGATTCTTTGATATTACCACTAAGTAAAGATAATTGTATAGTTTCTGGGGGAAATGCAGTGGTTTCATGCATTACAGTGTTTTCTACATATGTAATGTAGATTTGTGAAATAGTCACCATTTGCAATTAGATTTAGGAGTCACTGTGTAATTATACCTGCACAGGGAAGCATGGTCAAAATTTATGTACAAGATTTTTTGGCTTTATGCAAATTTGCTATTATGTAGTAGTAGATCATTTTTGCCCAAGCATTCACTTTATTTCAGAAAAAAAAAATACTGTTATGCAATTTACACCAGCATAGTTAATTTGCATCAAAGGTCTAGAAATGTGCCAAGACTTCTTCCTGCCAAAAACATTTGACTGATTTCCAATACCAGGCTCCACATCCCTTTGTGCCCATAGCCACACATCTACCATTTTGTTTGAGTTGTTCTAATTGTGTCCTGTTTCTGACTTATTTTTATACCTGTAATAGCCACTACTGTACTATTGCTATACAGTCAAAGTGGCCATGAACATTTTGTCCAACCCCCATGCCCCAGAAAGAAAGGTTCTTTCTAACATCAGAAACAAAATTATTATTTGTTATTAAATTTGTTTGCTGCCCATCTCGCCTGAAAGCAACTCTGGGTGGCTTACAACATTAAAAGTTGAATGTAATAAGCAGTATCAATTTTAAGCATTCAGACAAGATATTAATCCATGAATCTACCATATATAATAACAAATAATGCTAATAGTTGTAGTGCCATGATCCATTCTATATCTGCCATTATAAACATTCACATTAAAAATCAACTGTAGAAAGATGGAGAGAATGTTTTTCACTGTATATAAGTAAGTAGGCAATAAAATATATTTGAGTAACATAATACTCAAGAATAAGCCTTTTTAAAGCATATTTGTTAGCTTATTTATTAATGCATTTGGATTACAAAATTGATCTCATACCCCACAATCTTTTTTCCCCCTTCTGGTTCATTTCCTTGCTTTATGAAATCTGCTTTGTGCAAAGTTTCTAGAGAATGTAACTCTAGCATAAAGGATGGTTATACCATAGTTTTTAAAATGGTAATTTTATTACAGAACATAATTACAAACTTCTCAATATGAAAGTACTGAAAGTTCAGAAGTCATGTGTTCTGACCTTAATAGAGCATTTTCCCTTATTCTTTCATACATGAAGGGTGAAATAGAAACCACGTGGCAGCAGTTGAATGTTGAAAAGGCATATTTATGTAATTTTAGCTAACAAGCACAAAAACTTTCTAACATTTTAATTATTAGAAATCATAAACTGAAGAATATCTTCCACTTAAAAGCATTGCTAGGTATAGAAATCTACCTGAGTGATAATATACTTTCCATGTGCTCTTATAATTGTTGTAAATGATTGCTCCAGTATTTGGATGCAAAAGAAATCAGAGAGCATGTTATTTCATCTTATTTGTCACAAATGTTTTTCTTGCTGTTGAGGAAGTAGCAGACAATTGTTGTTTTGCTAGAGTATTTCAATAATGCTTTATCATGTTGGGATCTGCATATTAAGAAAAGTAAGTTTGCCCCAGGTCATAAATATTTTAGATTAACCATTTAACAATATTTGTCCAGCTTTATGTACCTGAAGGATGCTGAAGACAAAATCAGTATTAAAAGAAGATTTTAATAATTTTAAGTAACATATATAACACTATAATAGTTTTATAATTATTTAGAAGGCCAAAAACTGTCTTAAATTTCTGTGAAAAGAAATGCTAAATGTGAGCTTGAAAAACTTCATTTGGAGGTCTATTCCAGGGTCATGGTACCATTATATAAAAGGTCCTAGTCTTCTTGCTTATTTACTGATTATTATGGTTCATCATTCAGACAGACAGATGTTTAGAGTAGATTTGACATTTTTATCTATCTCCCTGGTACTTCACAAGGACCTGGGATAGGCAGATGTGGATGTTTGATGGTGTTAAAGGTATCATTGCAGGATTTACTTTCTTTTGTCACAGTCATTATTGTTTGTTACACAGTCAGCCAGATGTTTAGACAAGATGTGGAACTTCCATCAACCTGTCAAGTCCTTCCCACCTGGGATAGGCAGATTTCGAAGTTTGATGGTATTAAAGATATTGTCGCAAAATATAAGCTTTTCCAAGTAAAACTGTCTTTTGCAATTGACACTGTTATTAAATTTATAGGCTGCTCAACTTCCAGTGACACTGGTGGTTTACAAATAATTTAAAACATGAAAAATATGACAAAGCAGCAAGAAGCAAAAAAAAGGGTGGACATGGCAGGGTAGAAACAAAAGAAAACAACCTAGATTAAAAGTAGGCTTCAGTCATCCCCACAAAGTCCTAATCTTTGGGCCCCTTCTTCAGATTTTCAGGCCCCTTCAAAATACCATCAGGGCAGGGCCATTCATATCTCGGGAAGAATCTCCACCAGAAGCAAATACTGACAGAGAATGTACACTTCTGGAGTCCCAATAGATGGCATTGCACAATCGGAGGAATTTGGAGGTCACCAACCCTGACGGACAAGAAAACATTCTCTTAACCTGAAAGATATACTTGTTCTAAATCTTTTAGTGAATCGAGGCTATAGCTAGCACCTCTATGGATCTTAGAAAGAAGTAGTGAACTAGTAAAGTAAGTGTTAGAGTTAATGTATTTTGATCTATGAATAACTGAAGTTTCAGTACTGTAAATGTATTTTGACCAATTGAAACTTACAGGTGATCATGAAAGGCAACCACACACTGAATATGTTATAGTAAATTAATCTAGATATATGTGGATTTTAAAAAAAATATTATCTAAGGGGGCAGAGGTGACACTTTTATATTCCCTTTTAAGAGTATTTGAGATGATGAAGTTCAGGAGTATGGGCATGTGAATCATTCTAGTGTGTTATTGAATCTTTTCACTCGTAATTGTATTTCTCTTAAAGTAATTTCTTTGCAACTTCAGTCATAATATTCATCAACATTTCACTTTAAAAATGGATAAAACTTTTAATTTTGTATTGTTTTAAATTGAGACAATCTGTGGAACCTATCAGGTGTGCTGCAGTGACATCTCATAAATTCCACTTTTTCAAATAGTTAAATAATTTACTACCCCAGTATACAAATATCAAAACTTCACAGACTAGCATGCTAGGTGCCTGAAAGCATTTGCCTATTAAATGAGGATTCTCTGCTTTTGCTGTAGAAAAAGATTCTTTTTTGCTCAGTTCTTTTCGCAGGGGCCAAGAGGTCAGAAAATGTTCAGTTTTAATTGGTGAATTTCTATGACAGTAAGATGCCTTATTTTATGTATGGTCTGGAAATAAATGAGTGGCTAAACTCTTTGAAATGTGCCTACTGCTGCAAAAGCCATGAGCTGTAATTAAATTGAATGTAGGGTTATTGTCTGCTTGCCTTGAGCTATAAACTTGATAACAAACCCTTAGAATAGCAAGTATTGTGTTAGAAGTTGGTACGTAATTAGTTATGCAGTTTTCAATCACTTTGGAAGACCTGTCTTTTCCATCATTTTTATTCTTTTTTCTTGCCTTTTGTAATATCAGAAATATGTGTATTCTATTCTTTTTCAAAAGGGAAGAGGGCAGTGAACACGCCTCTGAAATATTAGTATACCAGTTAATGTTTAATGGACCATATGTTGTTAATTCTGTGGATGTGATGTCAATTCAATTTGGATTCAGTGTCATTTGAAGGAACTTAAAAAGTGTATACTTGAAGGAAGTTCTGATGTTTGAATACTGGTTTTGTAAAATAGAAGATCTAGAACTGAGAAAAGGATGTAGGCAGTTTTTGCCTGTTCTTCATGCAGATTCCCTAACTGGAAGAATACTCCAAGCCTTTCAACAGAGATGGGCAGAGGCTGTCAACTAAAATTGTCTTCTTTTTGTCACTGACAACATTATTTTCTGCTCATGGATGCTTTTACCAGTAAAACAGATCTGGGCAGGGGCAGCAACAGCCCTCCACAGCAATCCCACTTTCTCATGTGGCCCCTTGGGAAATGGCCCACCCCTGCAGTAAAAGAACTTGGCATCCAAAACGCATGTGTACAGCTCCTGCACATCTTCACTGATCATACCTTGGGAGATAGATTTTGTAGTGAAGGAAAGTAAGAGAAAGTAACACTTAATGATATATGTAAGTAGTTTTTAGATTAATTTTTTTTTAACATTGATGAGATTGTGATTCTACTTTTGATTGAATCCTATTACCTGGATACTGGAATTTTCCAGAGTTAGCATTTGTTGCACTTTATAGCAATATCAAATATTAGGGCTGAGATCTTACGCTCTAATTCTCTAACAGGATCAGCTCTAAATTAAAAGAGATGATATTATGACAGTAAAATGTGCTTAATGTACTGGCCTTAATGTTTTATCTATGGTTCCCTGTGGGTGAACCCAAAACATTCAGTAGAGATAATTAACCATGAATAAGCATATTATATTAACCCAGTCTATACCTAGGCCTTTGGTTCTTCTTGCTAATCTTATCACTCATTCATGTTGAAATTTCTCCCAAATTGGATATAATGAAGAAGTAGTGACTCAAGATTTAGAAGAAATCATTTAAAAAATATAAATATAAAATAAGTATTACAAATTTAATTAGCTTTTTTTGTATTAATTGGCAATTAATTGCCACGTTTTTACTTAGCTCCAAGCTTCTATGTATTTGTTCTGAGAAGCCCCTGGCTTTTAGCCTTTAATCGATTAAAAATTCCATTACAAATCATAGTAGCTAGCAGAGAGCGATTGTGGTGATTCATTATATCATATTATGTTTCATTATGCAAGTGTAATTGAAACATGTTTTTATTTACTGTTTGCAATAAATTACGTAGCATATATTAGTAGCCAAGTGTGAATGGTATGTATTGTTTTGTCAGTCCCAACAGTTTTTAATTCAGAGAAAAATTAAATTGTTAGTAGTAAAAAAAAAATCCTGCTTATTCCGTTTCTGCTAATGGAAGAAGACCAGTGACTCAAAACTATTACAAAAATGGATATAGATTTAACTACATTATACTTAGCTTTTGTTTTTGTGGCATATTATGTAAAAATGTGCACAAAATGATGTCTACTTCTTTTGACTTTGAGGAATGACGATCACATCTTAACTAAATTAGAGTCCACTGTAATGAAGCACTATGGAAATTTTATAAATAAATGTTCATATTGCAATGTGTCACAATGCAATTTGCCTGGTTTGGATTTAGCATAATGCCAGTATATGTAATTGTGACCTGTTCCACAAATCATAGTTAATAAAATCTTAGCCTAAACTTTGAATCCATGTAATGTATACAGTAATATCTGGGCATAACTAGAACTTTGTTGTAGTGCATATGGCAAGGTGAAATTGCTTGAATGTCTCTACTCTTCCATAATTACTGTAGTTTTTCCAGTGTCTTGGATAGCTATGTACACATGCAGTAAAACATATGTAATATTATTAAAATGTGTTAAATGTTTAAATATATGTACATTTTATAAATGTACATTTTGTACAATATTTGCACAAATATTGTAGAAATGTACAATAGATGCACATTTTATGTAATTCATTCTTGATTTCATGCATGCTTGGATATTAAAGTTCTTTATGATAAATAAAATAATGATTTCATGGACAGTTGGCAAATACTAATGTGGCAAAAAAATGTTTAAAGGTGTGATTAGACTGCTCCAAACTTATTTCCTTTGTACAGGATAATGCTTGCATTGTCCTTGTGCATATGTGTGAAAAAAGTTGGCATCTGATTATTAGTTTCTAAACAAACGGAAGTTATTGGGTAGAGGAAATATGTCATCTATTATTTAATTGATGACATTTGCATACATTTGTATGTGCACATGTATCTTGTGTGTGTATAAACATTAAAGAGTTGGCATTGCAGTGTTACATCTCTCATTGCTAATATTGCAGTTATTGATATGAAAAAATAAAGGTTAAGTTATAGATTTAATTATTAAAAATTAACATGTAATTGTTATTACTCATACAATGTTTTCTTGCCACTGCATATAATCTATCTATCTATCTATCTATCTATCTATCTATCTATCTATCTATCTATCTATTTAAAAGCGAAATACCACTCACACAACATCACAAAATCTCTAGAACTGTAAAGCCTACAAACTTGAAATTTGGCACGTATGTTCCTCTTGGCTTCTATGTGCTCACTAAGAAAGGATTTTTTGAAATGACCATCAGATCATTAGTATTTCTTATATTATTATTAACATGCTCTGATGCTAAAGAGTTAGATGTTCTACTCCCCCTTCCCACCTGAAAAGAACTCTGTTCCAACTGCCACTTGGGCCTGGGCAGCACATGACTCATCCGGCCTGCGGGCTGGGAGTTGCTAACAAGTTAGACATTCTACTCCCCCTCCCCACCTGAAAGGGAGAGAAGAGATAAGATAGGAGCGGCCTCTGTGGGGCAGCCTGAGGAAGAGAACGGGATAAGATAGGAGAAGCTTCTGTGGGGTAAGCCTGAGGAAGAGAAGGGGATAGGAGATGATCAATGGGGCCAGCTTGAGGGAGAGAAGGGGATAAGATAGGAGAAACCTCTGTGGGGCCAGTCTGAGGGAGAGAAGAGGGATAGGAGAGGAGAGGCTTCTGTGGGGTAAGCCTGAGGGAGAGAAGGGGATAAGATAGAGGCCTCTGTGGGTCAAGCCTGAGGGAGAGAAGGGGAGAGGATAGGGTTGAAATCCAGCAGATTCTGACAGGTTCTGGAGAACCGATAGCGGAAATTTTGAGTAGTTCAGAGAACCGGCAAATACCACCTCTGGCTGGCCCCCGAGTGGGATGGGAATGGAAATTTTGCAATATCCTTCCCCTGGAGTGGGGTGGGAATGGAGATTTTGCAGTATCCTTCCCCTGCCATGCCACCAAGCCACACCATGCCCACCAAGCCACAACCACAGAACCGGTAGTAAAAAAAATTGGATTTCACCACTGGGAGAGAAGGGCCTTCTGTGGGGCAAGCCTGAGGGACAGAAGGGGATCATAACTACTCATTAATTTTCAAGCTGTGTCGATTTATCAAGCCCGATCACATAGTTTCGTAGCGGAGCACGAGTATCCAGCTAATTCTGCATATTTTATCTAACAAAGTATTTGTATTTGATGCCAACTTCATTGAAACATTTGGTCCAAATGAAGTGATACCTTATTGATTATTGGACATTTATGCCATTGTGTAACATACATATATACATTCCTTTGCTCTTTTTCTTGCTTGCTCTGGTTTATCTGATCCCCAATAATTATGGCTCTGATTGGTAACAACAAATTTACACAATATAAAGAGTCAGCAAATTACAGTTAAAATCAGTTACATAACATCTCCAGTACAGTGCATCACACTTTAAGGGTAGGAAAGTCTTCATTTATTCTCCAAAGCCCTCTTGAACAGCCGTATTTTTACAGCTGTTCTGAAAACGATAAAAAGGGAGTGCTCCAGATAGTCCATGGGAGGGAAGGTAGCAGAAGGCTCAATCTCACATGTCTGAGTAAGTCTTCTCTACCTGATACCACTCAACTGGCAGAATCAACCCAGAGAAGTAATCCCAGAGATATCTAGGCACTGGGTCATGTTAGGTTTTAAAAGTGTAAAACAATAAGTTGAATTGCAGTTAATTGGCAGCTGGTACAGTTCTTTCTGTAGTGTTATTTAAATAAGGAAATCTAGGCACACCATAACTATTCAGGTCATTGCATGCTCCACCAGCAAAAACTTCCAGGTAGCCTTCAAAGCCACGTAAAACGCAATGCAGTAATGCACGTGCAAGGTGATATGGGCAAAGTATCCTATTTTAGAAATTGCTGCAATTGGAACACAACATGTACCAATTGTAGTTTGCACAACATGTAGTTTGTGCAAAATCTTTTCTGGAAAACAGGAAATGCAAGTTGGAATCAGTTACCTTTTAAATACATTGCCACTCCATTTTCTGGGATTAAGTCTCAATGAGTTTTTCCATGTCCACATTCTAACGGTCTCTAGGCATCAGGTCAGGATTTCCTCCACATTTCTTAATCTGATATGGTCAGAGTGATCTGACCATAACCAAAGATAACAGTGTCCCATCCCCCCCTCCACATACACACACACTTGCTGTGTTTCAATTTATCTAAGGCAAAACCTAGATCTAATATATACAGTACCTCCTTTGTGGTTCAGGTCCATAATCTGGGAAAAGTCAATGGTTGTTATTGTTGGCCCTGAACTTACAAACCACTTATCTCTCTCAAGAGATACCAAATTAACCAAGTTATTTCACAGTCGGTGACATCTACTTAAATTACATTAAGCTTGTTGCCTTAATTCTACTAATGAATGAATGACAATATAGATATATACTGTGTAAGAATCTTTGGGTAATATTCAGGAGTGGGAAAAATGTAACTCCAGATACAGACAGTGCACAGAAATAGCTTTCAGGGAAGTTTCACCTACTTTCACCTGTAGTCAGTATAATTTATAGAATTGTGTTGATCTGGCAAGATGAATTAAGCTGGTTGAGTTGTTTAGAGAAAAATAATAGCTTCTGAGTAACTTTTGTTGTTGTTGATAAACTACATTCATAGTTAACTGAAGCAAGAGAAACCTTTTTTGAAAATTTCAAGACTTTGTAAATTGGTTCAATATATAGTGTGGGTATGCCTTTGTATCTATCTTAACTGTCTTCCAGGACTGCAGTAATTCCCCAAAGTACCTTGAATAGACTTGTAGACACCCAATTACTGATACATATTCCAATAAATTCAGGCCCACACAAATTATTTGCTTAACTGAGCATAATCTATGAGCATAATCTATGAGCTATGTAGGATGCCATTATGGAGCAATCATATGCTCTTGCTACTTGTGTAGGACTGGAAAAAATAGAGAAGTTGTCAGGTACTTGATAGGCCATAATTCAAAGGCTACTAGATAGTTTCAGTTTGGTGTGTTACAAAATAGAAGTTCATGTATATGTTGGCTGCCTGACTCAGGAAAGTTTCCCAGGAAACATAAATGGTCTTGAGATATAACTTTATTTTACACATTTAGTGAACATAAACGTATATACTTATTTTAAATACTTGATGTGTTGTAATGAGCAATCCTATTGCTTTTCCATAACACTAGAAAGGTCTGAGGAGCCCAGTGATTGGTTTAGAGTTTGGAATCAGCTAGTCTGCTGAGAGATCAGATCAGGTTAAGAAGGAGAGAGAGACAGCTAAGAGCTGAATGCAGTCAATAGTTGTTGGCAGCTTGTGGCTCAGGTTGTTTTTGTGCACCTCAGGAAGACCCAACTATCTCAGTAATGCCCAGGAAGCTCCAGGCACCCCAGTCCAGTCCCAGCCACAGTTACTTTCTCCATCGTGCACTCCACAGTCCATGCTAGCCTGTGCTGCAAATGCTATCTGACCTTCACTATCTTCTTGGTCCCACTGCTGGTGAGATGTGCCTGCCCTGCTCTGCCCTGGCCCTTCATTTTCTTCATGAAGAAAACTCCCATGTACAGCCTTGCAAAGAAAGCCTTGTGTGGTCAGCAGCCGCTTCACAAAGGGGCAAGCCAAGCATTCTTGGTCAGTAGAAGGCGCACGAAAATGTCAAAGGTCAGTAAGGGTGATATAGATGGACGAATGCAGGAGGCCAAAAGAGTATAAATGGTGGGAGATTGGTGAGTTGGGGTAGTTTAGAATTATTTTTTAATTGTGTTTAATAGATTAGGTACAACCAGGACTATTGCTTTTGGGTTAAAAGGTGCATTGATAGTTGGTTTTGGCTTGAGGGAAGGATTCCTATCTGCTACCTAAGACAGACTACTTCGCCTTCCAAAACAGTAAGGTTCATCAGCAATTTCTTTCTCCTCAGGCAAATTGAAATGTATACAGCAGGCAATGTAATATTACAAATTGTGTATTTGGCAGTGAGGCTAGGTAAACCCAGAAATATATATTACATATCCATGGTTTATTTAACCATGGTTGGTAAAATGATTAATATAAGGCAGAGTTCAGAGGTACTAAACTGTAAAACAGAGTTTATAAATGACCATAGCTGAGATTAGGCAACATACTTGTTTAAAATATAATGTGTTTATTCTGGATTTAATTAAATATTGTAAACCTAGCCTCAGTGATAGCAGATTTTGTGCTGTCTTGTATAAACCTAATAGTTTCCAGGACGCAAAATACAAAGCAGCAATAATTTTATGCTCTTTGTAATGGCCTTGAGAATGAAGCAATATTACTTCAGTGCTAAGAATAGTATTTCACTATTTTTTAACCATAATAGTTTACGATAAACAGCATGATGAAGTTTCCAAATGAAGTTTTCTTCTGTAATAAAAATCTTTTTTCAGATGCGTTTCTTATAGTGTTCACTTGTTTGCAGTAGCAGATCCACTGCTGTTACAATCCAAGCTAAAGAATAGAGCTGCTGATTGCTATTAGGTACCATAGAGTTCACTTGACCAACTTTTCATTCTGGTAGTTACAATATTTTTTCATTTACACAAACCTCCTTTGCCTGGCCAACATCATTCATTATTTCTATACAGTCACAGATTATTTTCTGCTTAATATTACTCAAAACAGAAAAATGGAAAGCTAATTGCTAAAGTATAAAATCCCCCAAATTTAGTAACCTAGCCCATTTTTTTAGCTTTTACAGTACTTTCTAATATATACACAGAGCAAGTGACTAGAACACATCATTTATAAATCTTTGAAGACATTGTGAAATGTGATATTAAATTTTACCTTTAATTTTAAAGCACAATATATGGCAATGTATCTGGAAACTGAAAGGATACATCACATTGAAATATAAATTGGTTTTATTGATAACAAAGTCTGAAGAGGATCTACAATCCCTTTATAGAAGTACATAAATTAGAATATGCATGCAATTTTATACAGCAGCAAGGTATTTGACTGGATATAGACAAGTATTTGGATACAATAGATTGTCTAGTGAGGTCAAAGAGGCAATTAAGATATAATTGTGAGGTAATGGAGCAACACTGCAAAGATAATGAGATTTTTGAAAGAACAAAGAGGCAATATTTCATGAACATAATACTTTATTTCTAGGGAGGTAGCCTTCTTATTTTTTTTTCAGCTTATCAGCATTCCTTAGCCTTCTAAATGTTTTATGACTGAGCTTACTTGCCCCGGAAAAGTGTATTTGGGTTGAAGTCTTTTAGCTTGATCACCCAGATTCTCTCTCAGGATTAACTGTTTGATCTAGGATAATAACCAAAACACTCTCTTTTTCTACCTTCTTAGAGAGCTGTGCCATATTCTGGAATTAATTTTCATGACTATTTTTATCTTCTCTAAAATATTTTGGAAATGCAATTCAAGACAGTATACAAGTACCTGGGCTCAAACACTCTTTCCTGCATTGTGGCAGTGAAATCAGTTTATGTCAGTAAAATTTGATATCAACCTGTCTTGATGCCTGTTGGATTTGCTTTTATATATAAAAAAGAAAAATATAAACCTCATTGTCAGTGACATAATTTGATTTTAGATTTTGGCTAACTAAAACATTACAACTGGCCATTGATTGGTTGAATTAAATAATGAAAAAGTCAATTTATTTTCTTTTAAAATTATTAATCATGCTAAAATATGATACTGGGGAGGAAAAAAAGTGTAAAAAAGTGACAATATTACAGAGGCATGGGTTTTATATTACTCGAAAAGAATTTTTCTTAATATCTTTAGATAAAAACATGATTCATATATGTTATTTTTAAGGTAAATTATCAAATAAAATATAAATTAGTTCAGTAAATCTGGAACTAAGCCAAGGATAAACTTAAGTCAAAGTGTCAAATTGTGACTTTTCTACTAATAAAATTACTGTTACACATTACCTGTCTGCAACTTTTGAACTAAACTCTTCTTTCTCAGGATTGCTTCTCAGAGAAAAGAGGAACCAATGTGCTCTCAGAAGCATCTTTGTCATCAAATCCAAATTGCTGCACAAACCTGTTATATGATAACCTCTTTTTATCAATTTTAGGTGACCTTAGAATAGGTTTTTCATTCTTTCTCAATGGAAGACTTATTAAATCAACTTTTAAACCTCAGTGATGTTAATCTTTAGTAACCAATACTGGTGTGAATGGTATGAACTTGTTGATTGGAAGCTGATTACATGATCTGGACAATGATAAACTTGCTAAGTCATTTTTCACCTGCATGACTATAAAGAAAAATCAACTTGCAAAATAAAAAAGGATTATTGCAAAATTTTCCTGCTTTCCCATAGATTTCTTACTACTGATTTTTTTACACCAATTTGCAGTAATTCAGAGGTTTTTTTCTTAATGCAGGTAAAGAAATTTGTCATGCTATTAGGCAACATTTTTAGGCATAACTAACCATTAGAAAAATGCTTATAACAATTAAATTCTATTAAATTTGTCTTGACAATATAAATATAGTAATCCTTTGATAATTGACCTTACTTTATACACTACTGACCTATACTAAGTAGAAGTATAGAACTGCTTCTGGTCACTGAGGTTACAAGTGTCTTAAGTGATAATTTGTCATCCAAAATATCCCCAAACCCTATACCTACCATGTTTTTTTCTTTCTTTCTTTCTTTCTTTCTTTCTTTCTTTCTTTCTTTCTTTCTTTCTTTCTTTCTTTCTTTCTTTCTTTCATTCATTTTTTCTCCTCCCCCCTTTTTTAAAAATTTAAGTAAAAAGGAAAAAAAACCTAGAAAGACCAATTGCCTCTTGAAAAAAGCACCTTTGGGATTATGAAGGGGTAGTCTGTAGTTCATTTGAGCCTTCTTACAGATAGTCCTTGACTTACAACCATAATTAGGACTGGAATTTCCATCACTAAATGGATGCAGTCATAAAGCAATCTTAGTTACTAAGTTACTTAATGACCGCAATTCCTGCATTTTCCAGTGCGCAGTGGCTGCACTCCATAGCTGGGTTCTTCCTTCAGAGTCTGTCAACAACTGAGTGGAAATTTATGCAGGAAACTCCGTCTCTCCATGCTCCAGACACGCCCATCTGTCCCACAGTCCTCTGTCTTTCACTCAGTTGCTGTCAGACTGAGGTGGTTTTTTCTAAGCGCTCTGAGTAATTGACTAATTTGAAGGCTGCGTTAGGCGTTTTTATTTATTTTTGAGTATATTTTTCCTTCCGCAGTGGAGAGCTGTAGATCTCGTCCTTATCTGCTACCGCCAGTCAGCTGTGAGGTGCGGCGACGTGTCCAGGCATTTCGGGCCGTCCCGTGCTGCTGCGCTTTGCGCTGAAGCAGCCGCCGGATTCCTACCCTCAGGGGCAGATCCGGCTTGGAGATTTGCCGCTGGTTAGAGTATGGGCGAAGCGGTTCTCTGCCTTCTGCCCCCTCCACCACTTCTAAATCGCTTGGGCTCTCCGTGGTAGGTTGGTGGCTCAGCAGAGCGTTAGCGCTATTGCTGTGCGTGCTCCTGGAAATTACTCCCAAGCGGTTCTGGCGTGCGGTGGCTGTCCCGTCAGAGTTGCTGCGGGCGGCGCCGTTTGAATACCAACTGTCATACAGTCGGCGCCGCAGCCCTCATTCCACGGGCCTGCCTACGTGCTGGGCGACAACGTGAGGCGACCCTTTCTTGTCAGTTGCGGCCGCCATTTTGGGTCGCCTGTTTGAACACCGCCATTTTGTGGACTCTCTGATTCGCTGGTGCAGGCTATTACAGGGCCCGTGGCTGTATGATAACTGCATGTGTGAGGTGCCTCGTCTGTATCACGGCTCTCACCCCCCTCACTTCGTTTCCTTTGTCGTGAGGGTGGCTGGCCGTTGGACTCTTGCACCTATTGTTGAGCCTTGGCTATTTACTTGTTTAAAAAAAAAGGCATCCATTGGTTTGCACCATCATGGCAGACTCTCCTCTCTCATCTGACCTCGAGCAGGAGGCCAGCCCTCCGAGGGTCAAGGCGCATAAAAAGGGGGACAGTAAGTGGTCTGGGCATAGCAGCCGCACTTCCTATCAGACCAAGTCCTCTACGGCTGCTGACAAGGATGCCTTGCGGCGCCACAAGGCTCTTGAGAAACATTTTGACAAGGCCAGACAAGTGGCTTCCAGGGGTTCGAACTTGGGATCTGCCCCGCGCCATCCAGCTACTTCTGAGGCGGGCCCGTCCTCTTCATGGGGTTCCTCTCCGGTCCCATTGCAGTTGGTCAAGGGAGTCTCGCAATCCATGCCAGACATCTTGGCTGCGGGTCTGAGCCTGGCCCCACCCCCAAGGCAGCGACCACCAGAGGCCACATTCACCCCCACTGCTGCGGGGCTCTGGGCAGTGGCCCCACCAGCCGCGTATATACTGTTGGATTTTCAGTCCATCTTGTCTTCAGCCCTGTCGTCCCTCCTGGCGGCTGGCTTTCAACAAGCATCTTTGGCTCCTCAGCCAGCGCTGGCTCACGGTGTGGTTCATGGACTCCGCTCCCAGGTGCCTCGTTCTCCGCGTCGACAGGAGTCTGACTCCTCGGCGGAATCTGAACCTGCGGAGGAGGGTCCCGAGGACCTCGAGTTTTCGGAGGACGAGGGATTGGCTCCTGATTCTCTGGCGTTTACGGGGCTGTTTCGCCCAGCCTTGTTTAAATCGCTTCTTCATAAAGCATGCTTGACTACAAATCTGGGGATGGTTGGAGCTCAGACCTCCGTTGAACAGACTGAAGTCGGACCACATGATGCTTTATTTAAGCAGACTAAGCAAGAGAAAGACTTCATTCCGTGTCTGCAGTTGTTTGCGGACGTTCTGCAATCACCATGGGGGCAGCCCGGGTCATTAACCTCCCCCAGCAATCTGGACAGGAAGCTCTACTGCTCGGCCCCCGAATTGGAGGCTCTCCTTGACTTGCCGACTGTGGACCAGCCTGTGGCGTCTCTAGCTTCTTCGTCGGTCCTTTCGCCTGATCCTTTGGACTGTCTGAAATCTGAGGACAGACGGGTCGAACTGGCATTCCACAAATCACATCAAGCCGTGGCCTGGGCGATTTGCACGGCGTCAGCCACGTCGTTTTTCAACCGGGCATCGCTGATTTGGCTCCGGCAGCTGCAAGAAAGGCTTCCCCTGGAGGAGACAAGGTTGCATCAGGACGTTAATAAAATTATCGCTGCCACCAAATATTCTGCCGGTGCATCCTTAAATTCGGTCAAATTTGTGTCCCGGGCTCTCGCCTCATCGATTACGTTCCGGCATCTCTTCTGTCTTAAACACTGGAATGCAGACGTCAAGACCAAATGGAAGTTCCTTCTACTTACCGTAAACAGGATAGACGGTTTTGCACCTTATACTCAGCGGCAGCCCTTTCGGGCATATTCCGGGCCCGGGGGGGCCTCCACTTACCGCCACTCTTACCAGTCGACTGACCGCTATTCAGAAAGACAGCAATTCCGTGACAGAGGGAGACCTCAACACTCTGAGAAGCGCCCCTTCCGTGGCATCGGATCCAAGCCGTTTTGCTGGGGCAAATGACTTACCGGCGTCGGGGCCGATCAGCGGGAGGCTGCAGGCGTTTCACAACCACTGGGAGGTGTTGACAACAGACGCATGGGTGCGCCGCACGGTCTCCCAGGGGCTATCCATAGAGTTTACAGTCCCCCCCCAAGCTGCTTCATTCGGTGCCCAGTGCCCCTCTCTTCGGAACTACGTCGTCTAATGTCAGCCGAGATCGCCCATCTGCTGAGCATTAACGCGATAGAGCCTATTCCCAAGGACCAACTGGGGTCGGGGTTTTACTCGGTGCTGTTTTGGTGCCCAAGAGCTCGGGGGGGCTACAGAGGAATCCCCAACTTAAAAAATTTGAATCGGACTGTCCGCTACCGCCGGTTCAAAATGCACTCGCTGAGATCGATCCTTGCTGCTGTTCAGCGGGGGGACCTCATGCAGTCGGTGGACTTATGGGAAGCGTACCTCCACGTGTCGGTGCAGCCCTCTCATCGCCGTTTCCTGAGGTTCGAGTATGGTGGGAAGCATTACCAGTACTGTGCGATGCCCTTTGGGCTTTCTTCAGCTCCCCGAACCTTCACGAAATTGATGGCAGTGGTTGCAGCCACCCTCAGGTCAGCACCGGTGAGGGTGTTGTGCTACCTGGACGATATCCTGGTGCTGTCATCGTCCCAGGATCTGGCCCTGCAGGACATGGAACAGGTGGTCTCGGCCTTCCAACACCACGGCTTCTCGATAAATTGGGACAAGAGTCACCTCGTTCCTTCCACGTCCATACTGCATTTGGGGACAGTGATAGATTCCGCCAAGGGTCAGGTCTTCTTGTCCCCGGACAGGATCCAAAGCATCAGGGACTGCGTAGACCAGGTTCTGAGTTGGAGATCGTCTTCCCTCCTGACTCTATCTCAGCTCCTCAGGAAGCTTGTTTCTTGTTATGGAGTCATTCCTTGGGCACGGAGGCACTCACGGCCGTTGCAGTGGCTCCTCCTTCCCTTTCAGTGGCGGGGCTCCGCCAGCTCGACAAAGAAGGTCATGATACCCCCACAGGTTCATCTCTCCCTTCGGTGGTGGCGCTCCGAGGCAATTATGAAGGGTTGCCAGTTTCTGGAGGTCAACCGTCTGATCTTGACCACTGACGCAAGTCTTCATGGATGGGGGGCTCACTTGGCAGACCAGGTGGCTCAGGGCCGATGGTCGTCGTCTGAGAAGCTCAAGAGTATCAACTTCCTGGAGCTTCAGGCAATTCAACTAGATCTTCTCCACTTCCATCACTCGGTTCAGGGGGGCCACGTTCTGGTCCCTACGGACAACACGATGGCCAAGGCGCATGTGAATCGTGAAGGGGGCACGAGATCCCGCTCACTGATGCTGGAATCGGAGAGGCTGTTCAGCTGGGCGGAGCGTCATCTTTCGATACGTGCCTACCATATCTCCGGGAAGGCCAATGTCCGGGCGGACTGGCTCAGCCGCAAGATGATCGACCGGGCCGAGTGGCAACTTCATCCCCAGCTGTTTTGAGAAATATCGACCAGATTCGGGACCCTGGTCATCGATCTTTTCGCAAGTCCCGCAAACGCTCAGCTTCCCCGGTACGTCACCCGGTATCTGAGTCCCCTCGCGGAAGGCACGGACGCATTGAGATATCGCTGGCCGCCCAGCCTGTTGTACGTGTTTCCACCGATCCCACTCATACAGCAGGTGATTCACAAGATGATCGCTGTCCAGGCGGACCTGTTACTGTTGCCCCAAACTGGCCGAGACGTCAGTGGTTCACCGATCTCGTCGAGTTCTCCGTTGAGAGCCCTTGGGTGATCCCTCCTCATCGAATTGCTCTGTGCCAGGGAGCCATCTGTCATCCCGAGCCCCAGTGGCTCCAGTTGGCCGTCTGGCATTTGAGCGGATGATCTTGAAGAGGAGTCGGCTGTCGGACAAGGTCATTGGGCTCATCCAGGCGTCGAGACGGCCTTCGATGACGCGAATCTATGAGGCTACCTGGAGGGCGTTCTGCGTTTGGTGTGCGGCCCACCATGTGGATCCCACTTCCGCGGTCGTTCAAGATATTCTTGACTTTCTTCAGGCGGGCTTTGACAGGGGCCTGGCCCCCGCTACCTTGAAACGGCAGGTTGCGGTGCTCGCTACAGTGGTCTCCTGTCCTCCGTACCAGTCATTGTCTCATCATCCCTGGGTGCGGGGGCTTCTACACGGAGCGACCAATCTATGACCTCCCACGGTCCATTGGTATCCCTCTTGGGATCTCCCCCTGGTACTTCAATCACTTACCAAGCCACCCTTTGAGCCCTTAGGATCCGTTTATCTCAAATTTCTCTCTTTCAAACTGACTTTCCTCTTAGCCATTACGTCGGCGAGGAGGGTTTCGGAACTCTCAACTTTATTGGTGCGGAAAGATTTGTGCCTGTTTCGGGCTCATACAGTGGTGCTCAGGCTGGACCCGGCATTCATCCCAAAGGTGAACTCGGCCTTTCATCGACCCAAGAAATCGTCCTGCCGGACTTCTGCCCATCACCTCGCCATGACCGCGAAGTTCTTTGGCACACCCTGGATGTTCACTGTGCCCTGCGCCGTTATATACGGCGTACCTCATCATTTAGGAAGATGGAGGCCCTTTTGGTCTCGTTTCATCCGGCGTCCATGGGACAAAAGGTGTTGTCTACCACGGTGGGCCGATGGATCAAGGCCTGTATTGCTTCGGCATATGAACAACACGCTAGGCCACTTCCAGGCAGGATTCTACCGCACTCAACCCGCAGTGCAGCGACATCTGCGGCCTGGGCGACACAGGCGTCGGTGTCGGACATCTGTCGAGCTGCCGCCTGGACATCTTTGTCCCCCTTTATTACACATTATCGGATAGATGCTTTCGACTCAGCAGAAGCCTCCTTTGGGTGACGAGTTTTGCAAGGAGTCCTGTCGGACCCAGCATTGGGGGGCAGTCAGCCTCCCACCCCGGGGGTTTAAGCTTGGGTATGTCCCAGCTATGGAGTGCCTTGTCTTACCTGAACGTCCATTTTCTGGGCGCGGCGGCTGCACCCCATTCCCTCCCTTGTTTTTTTCTCCTTGTTTGGGCTGTCTGCCATGGTTTGGGGCTCCGACGTACAGTTGTTGTTGCATCTTCGTTCAAGACTGAGGATTGTGGGACAGATGGGCGTGTCTGGAGCATGGAGAGAGGGAGTTCCCTACATAAATTTCCACAGCCACCGTGCCCAGAAAATGGATGTTCAGGTAAGACAACGTCCGTTCCCCATTGCCTTTGTAACCAAAGACAGGTGAGTTGCTTAGATAAAGCAGGAGTCCAAGGGATGCTATGGGAAGGCGAGGGAGTCCTGGGAGGCCACCGCATGTCACATATGACTTGGGGAAGGGAGATGCTGCAGTGCAGCGCAAACTAGCAAAGCCAGAAAAAGAATATGTTGCGGCTCACATGTTTCCTGGCCCACTGTGGTTCTGGAAATTCAAAAAGTCTCTGAGCTACAGTGCAAAGCTTAGCCCCAGCACAGCCTAACAAGGGATTTCTGTAAAGCTGCTATACACTAGGAAACCCCAGCCCAAACCCAGGCACAGTTGCCCTTGCCACCCTGCACTTAGAGGTCCCTGATGCACTGTAATTCCACAACTTTGCAACTGCAGTTGACTTTTGCCACCATCTTCCTTCTACTGCTGGGCTGGAGGTCATCAGGTGCTTGGTAAAGGTGCAGTCCTGGAATGCTTTCTCTTGCAAAGCTTCGCCACTGAAAGCATCTCCTGCAAAGCCTCTCCCCAAACAGCAACTCCCACACAGCCTTCACCTTCATCCTAGTAGTCACTGCTGCTGGGGTTGCATCACCTGGCGATAAACAGGGCCGCTGCCCTACGATGCTCACCGCATGAATCCCAGCACTGCACTTTTCACCTAGGGCCTGAATCCTGGACCAGCAGCAGAAGGAAAAAGATGGTGAAGGGTAGCAAGGGGTAGCAGGGATATGTCATGGACTGCAGGGCATCCAAAAGGGAAGACGTGGGGGGAAGATAGGTGGGGGGAAGTGCCCCTGAGATTTTAAGTATGCCCCCCCAAGTTTTGATCACCTGACCACGGGGGCACTAAAGGGCCATAATATCAGGCACTGAGTTCATTTGTTCTAGCACTGTCACAAGTTTGAATAGTCATTGAAAGTATGTCAAAGACTACCTGTATTGCACAGTAAAATTAAGGCTTCAGCAGGAACACCAGTCACATCCATTGAAAAATCTCCAAAATATTTAGGAGTTGGTTCACTTCTGTAAATTTTCAATTCAGTTTACCTAAATGGCTGAACAAATGCCACTAAACATTTGTTATGCTTGTTGCTTGGCACCAATGTTCTTGAGGCCTCTGAAATTCCAGAGGTTTTGAATGTATTGGCAAAGTCTTTTACCAAGACTAAACAGTTTATTTCACCATTTCTTTAAAAATATCACAGAAATAAACCTGAACAATGTCTTAAGAAATTTAGAACTGGAGTTCAGGTAGTCCTTGACTTAAACCATTCATTTAGTGACAGTTCAAAGGCTACGGAAGCATCCCCACATTATCAGAATTCAAGCACTTGGCAACTGGCATGTATTTATAATAGTCACACCATCCTGAGGTCATGTGATCACCATTTGTAACCTCAGAAAACCTTTGATAGGCAAAGTCAATGGGGAAAGTCAGATTTACTTAATGATCACATGATTCGCTTAACAACAGTGATTTGCTTAACAACTTTGTCAATAAAGATTCACTTAACCACATGATTATCTTAAAGACTGCTAAAAATTGTCATAAACTCTGGTCAGGTCACGTGATAATTTGCTTTCAGTTCTTATAAAGGTGTATAAAAAATGATATATTTTATGACTATTTAAAAGTCATAAATGTACTACAATTAGGTAGTTTTGTCTAACTGAATAAGTTTAACTCTGATATTCATATCATGGTTTATATACTACTGATAAATTTAAAATATGTTATGGCGGAATATGACAGTGAAGACTTTGTGATGTACCGACCCTGTCTAATATTTTTTTTAAAACCCCAAAATAAGCGCTTGGCCTTATTTTGTGGGAGGTCTTATTATTTTGGGGCGTGTGGAGCAAGATGGGACTCCTCTTGCAGAGATTTCCAGCTCTGTCTCCCTAACCAGAGGAAATGGCGGGAACCGGCTGCGCATGCACTTAAATATTTTGGGGGAAGGCTTATTTTTGGGGAGGGTTTATTTTAGCGCATGCCCTCAAAAGCCTGACTGGGCTTATTATCTGGGGAGGTCTTATTTTTGGGGAAACAGGGTAGTTATCCAAAGCTTAATTGTGATCTGTTTATTAGAAGAAAAAGAGTTTTATAAAGGAAATCATGTTTTTATTCTATAGGGCAATTTTTTCTTTGCTCGTGATCATTTGTATGAAGTCATCTCTCATCTCCAGATACATTTAATTTTACTTTGTGACATTGTCAAACTTTACACTTTATCAGTGTCATCGCCTATACTTAATACTAAGCATATAATCATATGTTACATGCTGGTAACAGTCTTCCCACACACTAATGATTGCTTGATAAATAAACTGGTTTATTTCCAGATAGGTCTTTCCAGCATTTCCAGATCCTATGTTCATAGTAGTCTGCCAATAGAGATAAGTAGAAATAACAGAATATATTTTTGTTTACACAGATTTGCTTGTTTGTTCTCTTTGGAATTCATTACTTGGATCTAGTGTTACATTGCTGTTTATCTGGGATCCTTAAACATACCTTCAATTATGGAATAAAATTGTTATTCTTTCTTTGTCTTGAAAGAACTTGATATAAAATGTTATAATTAAGTATTTTTTCTATTTATGCATTTACTTATTTGCAATATCTTAATAGTGTGATCAGTTATAATAAATGGCTTGTTCAATAGAAGAATTTGCCTATTTTAACAAGAAATTATCAAAATGATTCAGCTGATATGCAGGTCTACATCATACACTTAGATAATACATCATAATTCTAGCAAAAAGATATTTGCAGCTGTGAGGGAGAAATAATTTTTTTTAATTAAAATTAAAAGGATTTTGAATTATTTTAAGCATTCCACTTTTCAGAACTAGAAGTCCTGCTTCATAATTCTTATTCTGTAATCCCTGTAAATCTTTTGAGATAGTCTTCAATCCCGATCTCTGAATGAACACAAATGTTCAGTTGTTTTCAGGAATAATCCTCATGTTACTAAATTATTAACGTGCTTGTACAACTGAATGGATCGGAACATGAACAAAATATATTGTACTTCAGCATGCTTTCTGTAAAATGGTGCTTTTTCCTTCCTGAAAATTCTAGGGTATAGCTGATATCCTCAGTCAGTATATCCCAAGTTCATCACTGAGTATATATGTTAAGAGTTAATAAGACTGTCTTACAAATGTGACCAGATTTAGATCTGTTTACATTCCATAATTTTGAAACTGGTCCGCCTTGCTGGCTTCAGCAGAATGCTTCCTTTTGCTCTGCCCCACCCTAACTGCACAGGTCTACTGCTTGCTTTTTACTGACATTGCATTTCCAGTTTGACTGAGGTGTTTGTTTCATTTGCATTTTGCTTGTGGTGCTCCTTTTTGGAGATTTCTTGGGGAAGCTGCTGGGAATAGTGGCTTACTTGGGCAGAGAGGGGCATCTGTCACAACTTGTTTAATATTTACATAGAAAATGTCTTTCTCAAAGGCTTTCGGTGCCCCATGTTTTACAGTACATGAACAGTTGGCTAGTCCAGGTGTTTCCTCTACTCTTTGCGTGATATGTGACTTGGAAATTCAAGAGAAGAGTTGGCAGAATGGAAGAGCTGAGGGTTTGTATTTACCTATTCTAACTGCTTAGGAGATAGAAGGGTTTGGGGCAGAACAAACAGCTTCCTCTCCCCCTTCCTGGAAATTATATTTTTGAACTGGGGTGTTAAATCAGTAGACTTTAATGATTTAACCAGCCTCTGCAATAAAGCATTGATCGGTTTCTGTTTTTAGCCAAAAGCCTGAAAATACTGCCTTACCATCATGTAGATTTAAATGCCACAAATATCTATTGGACGTTACAATTGTAGTGCACCTAAATTTCAACTTTTAAAACTAAATGATTCTTAAAATTACATTTAAATATAAAAATTGATAGTATCTTTTTGTTTTATTCACTCCTAAATGTGAGTGTTTAGTGTTTTATTACTGTTATTTTTTATTCATTGCTGCTGCTGTTATTATTATTACTGTTATTTTACTGTTAGGTTTCCTAAAATAGCTCAGATCCCTAACATGCTTTGTGTCTTTTTACAGGACAGTCGGCCCAATATGTCAAGACCTCTGATCACTAGGTCCCCTGCATCTCCTTTGAACAATCAAGGCATCCCCACACCAGCACAACTCACAAAATCCAATGCACCGGTTCATATTGACGTGGGTGGGCACATGTATACCAGCAGCTTGGCCACACTAACTAAATATCCTGAATCAAGGTAATTCTGAGGACTATGTTGCATTTTTCCAGAAGTTTTCTTAAATTGCTCTCTTTTCTTTCAATTTTTATGCTAAATCTTTATTTGGTATTAAATCTTTTCACGTAAAAGTGTGCCCCAAGTTTCTGGGCACCTTAAACTGGTTGTTGGAAAACATTTTACTAAAGGAAATCAATCAATGTTTTTTTTGCTCAAGAGCCACTTAATTTGCATCATCTGCCTAAATTATATCACTCCATGTTGATATATTACATTTCTCCTGACAACTTTTGTTATTTCTACACCTTTATGTTTTCTTCAGGAACTACTTAATATTTATCATAACTAATGATGCAACTGTTAAAAAAACAAAATGGTATTTTAGGGTATTGAAAAAAGCTGAGATATCTATAAGGATTGTGACAGAAGAGGGAGTGAACATACTTTCCATTGCTCAAAGGACAGTGCCAGAACCAGTGGATTAAAATTATAAGGACATAAGCTCAACTAGGCATTGGGAGGAACTTTGTAACTGTACAAGCTATCAGCCAGTGGAACAGACTGCCACATGATATAGTGAATTCTCTTTTACAGTAGGTTTTCAGACAAAGGCTGATGATCATCTGTTATAGATACGCTAGTGGATCCTTAATTGAACAATGGGTTGGACTAAATGACCTCTGGTCATTTCCAATGCCATAATTGTATTATTCTACTTTACAATAAAGTGGCTTTTGTTTTTCTTTTCATATGGATGTCTGGATTTTTCAGACAACAGATGTATTAAAAAAGGTCTGCCCTAATACATTCTCTTGCTCTCTAAATCAAAGTATCCAGTCAGTTCAGAGGTGGATTTCAGCAGGTTCTGACCAGTTCTGGAGAACTGGTAGTGGAAATTTTGAGTAGTTTGGAGAACCAGTAGTAAAAATTCTGACTGGCCCCGCCCCCATCTATTCTCTGCCTCCCAAGTCCCAGCTGATTAGGAAGAAATGGGGATTTTGCAGTATCCGCCTCCCAGAGTGGGGTGGAAATGGAGATTTTACAGTATCCTTCCCTTGCCATGCCCACCAAACCATGCCCACCAAGCCATGCCATGCCATGCCCACCAAGCCACGCCCACAGAACCGGTAGTAAAAAAATTTGAAACCCACCACTGAGTTAGTTATAACAAGAAAGAGATGCTGCTACTTTCTTGAAGTTACTATATTTTATTCCAGAAGCTCCTTAGACTAAGCTGCCTCAAAATAATTATGATAGTTGCTAGACTTATCTGTGTGGCTCCATAAAACTAATAAACAAAAGCATCTGGGAAGCAGCAAGTTTGTAATACCAGCAGCACACAGTGTTTAAACTATTCAACCAAGCAGCAAAAGAAAAAAAAAGCAAAAAGAAAGAAGAACAGTTCTCTTATTCTAGAGTAACAGCACAAACTTTCATAGTCTCCGATAATCAAAGGATAATAATTCAAAAGAGATTATTAATTAAATAGTGCTTATTTCATCAGATTCTCAAATAGTTCACAAATTGATAGCTAAATGAAACCATTACAAACTTACTTCAGCTGTCCTTTGTTTTACAGACCTGCAAAGGTCATAAATCCAAGGATTGGTTGTAATGTTCATCACTTTCATAACTGTAAGCAGTCACTAAATGAGGCAATCTTTAAAGGATTGCTCGTAATGTTACTTCTGCTCAAATCACAATCAACTGTACCTGTTGTATAGAAATGACTGGTTCTTCTTATTACATATTTTTGCTGATTTAATTTGGATAGTAGTTAATTTACGAAGTGTTTATTTAGCTTTGATAGATAAAAGCAAATTGTAAAGTAACCAAATATATTAATATATTCTCTTGCATCAGTTTTCTTTTCTGCAGAAATATTGCATTTTTTATTTTCAGAAAACATTACTAAAATCTGTTGATGATACATTGGAGAAGCATTGTAGATTTCTAGGATTTGGAATTGGAATTTACTATTTCCACTTCTTTTATAAAATGTTAAAATTGTAGGATTTTTAGGGAGAGCATAATATAATTGAGAAACAAAAAATAGTAAAAGTCCCTGAAATATTTGACATAATAAAGTAACAGCAGAGTGGAATACTCTATTTAAAAAAACACAAATTTTACCAAGCTGAATTATTTTGTTCCTCTTGAGTGATCCAATCTGACCAAAAATCATAATATATTTTATATTATATAATTACATAACATAATATATAATGCTTATGTAATAATACATGTAAAAGTCATGACTTGACTCTTTTCTAACTAATAAATATGCATAAATGTTAAGGTAAGTGTGATGATTTGACTCACTATTACAACCCAAATCTTAGAAGGGTTTTTCACAATATAAGCTGTTTACATTTAGCCTTACCGTCACAGTCCAGCTGGATACATCAAATATGTCTTCTGGCAGTTAGCATACATTTTAATTTCTAGCATTAGTTGCATTATTCAATTTAACATGCTTTCATTTTATAAAAAACTATATAATATGATTTTGTTTTAAATTTCTTGTTTGATATTTGAAATATCTATATTTGTCTTGTTAAATTTAATATCACTATTATAATTGGGAATAAAAGTATTACACTGTTTCCACAAATTGGACTCTGCCCTTTTCAGAGAAATTTAACATTTTGCAAACCGGTAGTAAAGGTAAGTAGAACCCACCCCTGACATATATGAGCCTGCAGCAGCAAGCATATAAAAACCATGTAGGCCAGTAAACAGTAACAATAACAATTTTTAAAAAACTAAAAAGATGAGGTGACTGATATGTAATAATCAGCGCTACATATGATTAAATAAAGTTTTGATTGTTAAAATATCTGTTTGAAGAAAATGGCATCCAACCCAAAAGATCTTCATCTTTTCACAATCCACTTTAACTAAGCACTTGTAAACAAATCTCCCAAAAGATAAACCTTTCCAAACACAAAGCCAACAAAAAGGTGGACTAGAGCCAGCCAGAAACATTCTGGAACTTGGCAGCTATATCCTGAAGCTTCAAACATGCCCTGTGGGTGGCCATGGGTGTTGGCTGCAAAGCTACCAAGTCTGTTTAGTACTGCAATTATATATACATTGTACATTAAATTACTTAGCATCTATATAGCAATTTAGGAAATACCTGTGCATAAGATTTTTCATTTGGAAATGTACTCGATGCAGTTTAGAAATATTTTTCAGAATCAAATATTTAATTATTATCCTTCAAAATACTAAAGAATTATGGCCAAAATCTGTAAGTAGAAGATATCCTGCTTATTGACAGTAGCCCTATAAATATCTGCTACTCAATGTATCTATAGAGGTCATATATTTTATAGAAACTGCATTTTAAAAGAAGCAGGAAAAGAGAAAAAGTATAACAATTCTTTTACTTGTCCCAAAGGTGCGTTTTCAAGAGGCAACTGGAATTTCTGGTTTTTCTTTGAAGATGTTTCACTTCTCATCCAAGAAGCTTCTGAAGAAGCGAGACGTCTTCAAAGAAAGCTGAATGACCTGGATGACACAGAATCTCCACAGACATTTAAATTCTTTTACTTACCATATTTTCTGGCATATAAAATGACTTTTTAACACATGAAAATCTTCTCAAAAGTCGGGGGTCGTCTTATACTCTGGGTGTCATTCTCCTGTAACCAGGCAGACCAGCCCGAAAGGCTCGGACAAGCCTTAAATGGCTCTGACGAGCCAAGCTCTGATCATCCCAGCTGAGTTGCCTGCTAATCAGGCAACTCAGCTTGGATCGTCAGAGCCATTTAAAAATCATTTAAAAAAAAAAAAGCCATTTAAAATCCCCCCACCTCCAGCTTGCTTACCTTAGCTGCTAGTTGCAACGTTTGCCTTGCTTCGCTTGCCTGCAATCCATTGCATCAGCAAGCAACTGAATCGCCCTGCCTGCAATCAAGCAGGCAGGGAATTGTGGACTTGAACTCCCAGAATTCCTCAGCCAGCAAAGCAAAGCTGGCTGAGGAATTCTGGGAGTTGAAATCTACAAGTCTTAAAGTTGCCAAGGTTGGAGACCCCTGTTCTATTGGGTAAGTTTTTTCCCCCTTTGGGAGCTTTAAAAAAATAGTTAATTGGGGTTTTTTTTTAGTTGTTCTTTTTTTAGACCTAGCCATTTAAAGTTTAGGAAGTTTTAAATTTAGCTGCTTTCATATAAAAATAAAAATAAATTAAATTAAAATAATATTTGTGCAGCTTTCTGAAATTTAGTGTGTTTCTGTAGTGTTTCACTCTAATTACACAAACACACAAAATCTCACAAAGCTGTATGTGGCATTTTGTGTGTGTAAAGTGTGAAAGTTGGGTTTTTGGGCTTTTTGTGGCTGTGTGAGGTTCCTGCTTGTTGCAGGGGCCATTTTGGGTCTAGCATAGCTGCTTTTACATTGTGGGTGAGCCAGTTGTGTTGTGTTGTGTGTAAAGTGCCAGGGACTTGCCCGGCACTTGCTCTCTCTCTATTGTTTGTTATCTTCCTCCTATCATCATCAGTTCCAGTTTGGTTGACAGCTTAGAAAACAAACAGCATGGCAGCTCCCATGGGTTTATTGTGTTATCCTTCCTTTCAGCTTTAGAGTGAATTAGGAAAATTTTAATCCAATTGCACTGTTTTATGTTTACATGTTTGATGACAAACAGCCTTATGTTTATAAGTGACAGTTTTCCTACTAAGTACCTGCATGTCATAAGCATTTGAATTAAAATTACCATATTGAAATCAAGTCTGATGTTTTTTAATTTTTATTTGGTGTGCATTGGAAGAGGAGTAGTCTTATACGGTGAGTATAGCCCAAACCCTATATTTTAACAGGAAAAGTCGGGAGTCATCTTATACGCCCAGTCGTCTTATATGCCGGAAAATGCGGTATATCTTCTAAAATATTGGGATTGAAAGTCTGAGATACAGTAAAAGCCATATGTGCTGACTTCCTCACAATCAATGGCGAAGGGAGGGGTGGAGCAGAATAATGAATGAAAAGTCATGAAGAAGCGAGAGTTGCCTTTCCTTCAGTTTTAAAAAGCTCTACTAGCATCTGAGGTAGAAGAATTGTGGGGACAAAATGAGATAAAATTATTATATAAATTGGTCTGAGCTTTTCTAGATAAAAGACAAAGAAATATAATGAATGAATAAATAATTCATTGCAAAAATAAAGTAAAATCATATTTGGAACAGGAACAGGATAGAAACATGATAACACAAGATACTAGGTTTAGGAATATAAAAGCTAATGCAATATGTAGCCAGGAAGATCTCACTATGCCTATATTCAGAAACAAGAGCATATGCCTGTTACAATTCCGAACTTTTACATCTCATTAATATCTGAAAATAATCAGTCACTGCAGTTTCCATCAGCAAGCAGAACTTGCTATTTGAATCATTAGCCAGCCATTAGTTTCTGAGGAGGCATTGTAGCTAGTTCTTCGTTATTGACTGCCTATTTTAGTAACCATTCAAACTTATAATGGCTCTCAAAAAGTAGTTATCAAACTTATGATTGTAGCAACCTTGCCCTCACAAGATTGCACTCACACTATAAAAAAGATGTTGAGACTCTAGAAAAAGTGCAGAGAGCAACTAGGATGATTAGGGGACTGGAGACTAAAACATATGAAGAACAGTTACATGAACTGGGCATGGCTAGTCTAGTGAAAAGGAGGACTGCGGGAGACATGATAGCAGTGTTCCAATATTTGACCGGCTGCCACAGTGAGGAGGGGGTCAAGCTGTTTTCCAAAGTACCTGAAGGCCAGACAAGGAACAACGGATGGAAACTGACCAAGGAGAAATTCAACCTAGAAATGAGGAGGAACTTTCTGACAATGAGAACAATCAACCAATGGAAGAGCTTGCCTTTGGAAGTTGTGGGAGCTTCATCACTTGAGACTTTCAAGAAAAGATTGGACTGCCATTTATTAGAAATGGTATAGGGTCTGCTGCTTGAGCGGAGGGTTGGACTAGATGACCTATAAAGTCCCTTCCAACTCTGTTAATCTGTTAAGATTGGTATTTGTGAGGTTCACAGCTGGCTTCTGACAAGCAAAGTCAATTGAGAAGCAGGCAATAAATTTTAAGTCATGGTCACCACTCTATGGTGTAAGGTAATTTTATTGGAAAGAATAAGCTTTGATGAATTGCCGTTTACTTCATCAAGTGCATAGAGTGGCATAATAGACATAGAATTTAAATCGGGATGACTTTGGGGGGGGAAAGGTAAGGGAAGACCATATGCAGATTACATGTGAGAAAGATTATAAATATCTATAATAATTGTAACATCTTAAGAAAACATTGTGCTTCTTGAGACATTTTGAAATAGTCCCAAACCTTTTGATGTTTGTAACTGTAGCAATGCTTTGCTTAATGGTGCTGTTGAAATCTCATTTTTTAAAAAAATTGACACTTTGAGATTTGTAATAGAGTATCCTGGAAGTTTGAAATGGTGTCCTTTTATTCTCCATTGTGGGCAAAATTTGCTCCCTTTGTCCTATGTAGACTCTAGAAGGACATTGCTTGTTGATAATTGTATGCATCATATTTGAGAAAAAGCATTTGTACTGTATGTACTGTTGATTATGTGATTATGTTGTTGAATTAGATGTGGAATTTGGGTTTGTGGCAGGGTCTGGTTCCTATATTAGCATATCATTCTTTTTTTACTTGTTAAAATTTGCTTCAGATTGAGTGGTTGCCTATATGCAAGACCTGGCACCCAGTCCCTGAGAATGTGCAGCATCGTTGTCCAGTATGGGCTGTAGTTTATTAATAGTAAACTGGAATGGCTTGAGCAACCACTATAAATAGTGAAGAAATAGCTTATGCTATAAACTATTTTCTTGTAGTTGGTAAGTTGACCATAGTTAGTAAAAGGATGTACATGCCACTATGGCCACCTGGATCTCTAGTTACAAGTGATAGATCTAGGAACATTGCCAAACTGCAAACCTGCTTCTTTAGGATGAAAGTGGACCACTTCAGGATTGACTCAAGTGTACAGATGCATCACTCATAAATAGTAACTTCATCTTGCCTGGATTGTGTCTCAGTTTATTGGCCATCATCTAGTCCCGTGATGGCACACAGAGCCATATTAGTGGGCACACCAGTTCAGCTCTGGGGCGCATGCGGGCGCTGGCCAGCTGATTTTCGGGCCTTCTGGGCCTACCAGAAGTAGGGAAACAGGCTGTTTCCTGCCTCTGGAGGGCCTGGGGGGGTGGGGAAGGCCCATTTTTCTTTCTTACCTGGCTCCAGATCCTCTCTGTGTATCTGGGAACGGCGAAAACAGCTTTCCCACTCCCTTGGAGGCCCTATGGAGGCTCAAAGGGCCCATTTCCCCACTCCCAGTGGGACAGGAAGTGACGTTTTTTCCTGTCCCCAGCCTCCAGAGACTCCTAGAGAGGCTCCTAGAGACTCCTAGAGAGGTTCTGGAGGCTGGGGACAGCAAAAAATGTCACTTCCTGTCCCACCGGGAATTGGGAAATGGGCCTTTTCAGCCTCCGTAGGGCCTCCAAGGGAGTGGGAAAGGCTGTTTTCGCCGTTCCCACATACACAGAGAGGATCTGGAACCAGGTAAGAGAAAAACGGGCCTACCAGGCCATCATGTGCCAGGAGGGGGGAGGGGGTTGCGCACACATGCGTGTGGGCACGTGCACGCGTGACCCTCCCCCGGCCCCCCGTCTCCTGGCACGCGATGGCAAAAAGGTTAGTCATCCCTGATCTAGTCCATTCCCTGTCCAGGCACTAGTTCAGAACACCAAATGCCTCAAATGTGTTAGATGAACAAAAGGGTAAAGCTGAGTGTAATCTGCATATTAATGGCACCTCAGTCCATATTTGCTGGATAACTTCTCCCAGTAATTTTATATAAGAATGGAGGATAAACAGAGCCCTGAACCAGTCCATAACCTAACTGTCCTAAGGAAAAATTTAAACCTTAGCACCAGTTTTTGGAAATGGCTATTCTTCTAAATAGAAATGAACCTCTGTAATACAGTGCCCCTCCTGACAGCCTGTCCAGGATGAAAACTGTGATTGATCATATTGAAAGCCATTAAGAAATCCAGATAGACAAACAGGGTCATGTTTGGTCATTTCACAGCGTGACCAAGGCAGTTCCTGTTCCACAGCCAACCTGAAATTGTGCCGAGATGTATCTTAAAAAAAAAAAAAAAAAAAAAAAATCAGTTTTATCAACAGAGAATGGACTTGAATGACCATTACCCACTGAAGCACCTTGCCAAAGAAGGGAATGTTTGCTTATTTATTTAGTTTATTCATTCAATTTATCCGGCTATTGTCTCACATTCATGATTCAAAGTGGCTAACAAATGTGACTTTGAAAAGTCACATAAAAAAACAAAGACAACACCCAGGGTAAAAGAACAAACTCAACAATAGCAAATTAACATAACTAATGATGTGGGTTCAGATTTGATTTCTTCAGAAGTGGCCCAAGCGTTGCTTCTTTTAAATATATTTAGGAACCCAGATGCAGAAGTCCTCAACTTCTTTTATATCCACCATATGAGTTGAGCCATGAGTGCAGTTAAGCTATTTGTGTTCCTCTGCTACAGTTTTCCTCAAAACATTTATATTGGGCAGATTTTCCTGTCAGTGGAAAATTTCCCTTTCCACAAAGTACACATCTGGTATAATTTAAAAGAAGCTCTAATATTATTTGAAAAGAAAAAAGCCTGAACAATGTTATGGCTGTTTTGTGAAGTTATCCGAATATAGGCAATATATACATGGTCACAAGATACAATATTTTCCTCCCTCATACATAAACATAACAAGCTAGCTTGCACTACTGCTTTTCTTTTTATTCTTGTTAGAGATAGTAATTAATTTATATTCTTGTGGAAGTAGACATGTTTTGGGTGACAGTAATTCATGGCTTCAGTTAAGGAGCTATAACCACAAATTCTAAACAGTAGCAACAAACATTTCCCGCCTACAAAGTCTCTTGAGAAGTAGATTCTAAACATGCCTGGCCATATTGTTAGAATGAGATCCAGATTTACTCAGGTTCGTCAAGACTTCTAGGCTTTTTTACCCATCTGAAAATTGATTTCTTTTTAAATAGCTTAAGATGATGCTTCAGGCTTCACAACTTATATTAAAAAAATGAATTCTCTTCCTGTCTTAGAGCACCCCAAATAGTCAATACTAAATTGACAAATGATCCTTTAAGTATATCTATTGAATCTATTTTTTTCAGGCCCTGGTGGGAGATAATTCATCAAAAGTATCACTATCTTAATGATTCATTTCAGAAGAAAGAAACAAGGGGAAAATTGGATAACTTTCCACCTAATTCTTAGCTTTATAAGAAAAAATTACAAACATTGGAGTAAACTAGTATTAGCCAGAGTACTGTATGTGCTAAACTAAAATGTTTGGGATTGCATTCATTTTTGCCCTCACTGTGATAGCATTGATCATATTTTAAAATAGAAAGAAACAAGGTTTTATGTTACAACCTTATAAAGTGTTCATGAGTAAAATATAAAACATTTTACAAAAATGTTATTTGAAGGAAAACTTCAACTATTTCTTTCAGGAGTAGGTTTTTGTTAAAGAAGGCTATATAGCAGATGTTTTCTGAAAAGGAAGTGAAGGAATATGTAATTGCAGGCATGCTTTCTGTTCCTAAATTGTTTGCCTTTTATTAGGAATGTCTTGATATTCCAAGGACGACATTTGAAAAAAAAATAGTATTTTTTGGTTTTAATTTTAACATGATTATATTAGTATTAACTATTTTTCTTTGCTATTTATTTAGTTCATTTATGACACATGCCATCTTTCTTTCAAAGTTCAGGGAAATGTATATAATGGCTTATTATAGCTTCACAAGAACTGTGTCTCCAGGTTTCATGATTTATAGTAGGTCTAGTATCTCCAGATTTAATCCAGAGTTATAACCACTACATCATATTGGCTTTTTTAGTTTTAGTGATATAGTCTTTCATTAATCATGAGCATTCTATTTTCATGTCCATTTGCTTTATAAAATGAAACACAGACATCAGGATTCTTAAGTTCTTAAGAATCTTTAAGTTCTTAAGAATCTTAAGAACCTAAGTTCTTAAATTCTTAAAACCAACCCTTTTCTCTACTTGGGTAATTGGACCAGGCAGCATAGAATGGTGGGAGAACATTGTTTCTGCAGGCCTGATAACAGTAATATAACAGGTGCTTTCTCTGTAGTTTTGTTGTTGTTCTCTCATATTCGTTATCTCTCTCAAACTTCTTTTTCAAACATTCACCTGCTTTTTCATCGAACCAATCTTAATGCACAGCAGTCACAAAATCTGCAGATAATCATGCTGCTGTTGTTCCTTTCACCACATTGTGATTTTGAACTGTCACTAGACTTCTTAATGAATGACAGAACCAATTTTTCATTATACTTTTAGAATAATAATAATAATAATAATAATAATAATATAATAATAAGAATAATAAGAATAAGAATAATAATAATAATAAGAAGACTCAGAAAACTATGTTTAAATACAAAACTGAAATATGCTTGTCTGATCTGCATTATTCTGAATGTTAGACCTACTGAGATTTGCAGATTATTTAATAGTGAAGTGTGGAGTGTTTTTCATTCAGTGTAACAAAACTGATTGATTAAAATATGATTCCAAGGTGTGTTTCAAGTTTTTGGAATGACTTCAGTAGACCAAAAGAAAAATAGAGAAAACCATTATATTGATATAGGATACTAAAAAAGTAGAAGAAAGTGCTCAAATGTTCTATCCCTAGGCCTTTCTTTAAAAAACTGGGTTAAGAGGCATGATAATCTCTTTAGTTCCTATTCCTGGGTCCTATTAGGCTGATCTAATAACCTTTCTCCATGACTTGTTGATAGTTGTAAGAATAGTTTCAGTAGAAACAGTCATTTAGTGTGCTCAGAGTGAAATTCATAATGGAATTGAACATTTTTTCTATTATTACTCATATTTTCAGTCATGTTTTATATAAATCATTATTTGGGACAAAATGTGTCCTTATTTGAAACATCTAGGATGCAAAAGAATGTCAAGGGGACCAATTCATTTATTTCATTTTTAAATTCATTATTTGTTTATGTGCTTGCTATAAAAACAACTTTTCTAATCTTCAATCTTGTAAATTTTGTGAATAGTTTATTTTCCTATAACTGTATAGCTATTTTCTGCCTTGAGCCACAGTGAAGCTGACAGAAATTATCAATTTCATCATGCATCTGCTTAGAAGTTCAGAAACAAATGTTAAACAAATGCAGGCATGTGTGAGAAAGTGACCTTTTGAGAAAAGAGGATGAGGTACAAAGAGGGGAAGAAGCATTAAAGCATAATTTAAGTATGAAGAGACTTTATAATGAAAGAACTACTTTCACTTGGTCCTGGAATGTAGAAAAAAGTTGGACAACATAATTGAACTAACGATAACAGTTTTCTATATGTGAAAATATTGAATAAAATATCTTTGTTATCAACAAATGCTATCATTAGTACAGATAGTTTTATTCTCTACTGTTTAGCGTAGACTTGGATAAATAATGCAGGCTGGACATTATAATGTGCGGTAAAATGTTGCATGTTTCCACATGCTAAAGTGTGTGTGTGTTGTGTTAAAATAGAATGGCAGTATGTTTTTCACAGTCCTGTTTCCTGATGCAGTTTGGATGGATTGGACACCCTGTGAATAATGAGAGTCTGCTCTTAGAAGTTCATTTTGCTAGATGTGTGAGCTCATAGTTGAGCCTTTATCTTAATGTGGTGAATTCAGGTAGTCCTTGGCTTACAACCATTTGTTCAGTAACCATTCAAAGTTATTGTGGCACTGAAAAAAGTGACTTACAAATAATCCTTTCACCTAATGGCTATTGCAGCATCCCCAAAGTAACATGATCAAAATTTGTTTGCTTGCCAACTGGCATATATTTACAACAATTGCAGTCTCTTGAGGCCACATGATTGCATTAACAACCTTTCCGGCCAACACTCAATAAGCAAAGCCAATTGGGGAAACCAGATTTGCAACTGTAGCGATTTGCTACAGTTAGACCAGTTAGACCAGCCATTAGACCTGGCTCACTTAACCACTACCTTGCTTAGCAGTGGAAATTCTGGTCCCAATTGTGGTTGTAAGTTGAGGATCTCCTCTAATGGTTACTGATGAGAAATAGAATCGATCTGAATAGGGAACAGGCATTAGCATAAGGGGAACAAAGAAAAAGTTGGTGGAGGGAGAGAGGTAAGTAAAGAATTTTCTTACAGACCTGAGGAATAGAATTTTAAATTCATGTTCCGTTCATTTGAAATCTTGGGAAAGTTGTAGAAAGCCTGTCGTACCAGCAGATCATAGAACGTGACTGAGACTGAAACAATAGCCCAGTCAAAGAACTTCCAAGACCATTCCCACCAACACTGACAGGGCAAACCACCACTATATAAAAGGACAGCAAATCCCACTCCTTAGTAGTTCTGATGATATTACCTTGACCGGTAATGAAATGTCTGCAACAAAACAACCAAGCTCGGAAAGCACAACCAAGTTCAACCCTGAGTGACAAATGTTCTCTTCTGTCAGTACTATGTTCTCTGCCAGAGCAGGTATTGTGGATGTGACAAAACCTCCAATATTTAGCAAGCCCACTAAGAATTATTTCTTCCTGCTAATACTGTATATATGAGGACAAATCATCTTAGACTCCCAATGTTTAGGAACAAGTCTTAAGAAGCTGATGGATAGTGAAAACTATTATTCTTCAATACTCCAAAGTGAGGGGGGGCACAAATGAATTGCTGATTGTGCAAATGGTGTCAGTGGGAGATTAGTTTTTGAAATTATGGTGTGAATTATCTAAGTGATCAATTACCAGCATCAGGTTGGTTGTACTTCTTCAGGACTAAGAAAAATGGATTTGGCTAAAGCATGGTAAGCTTGATCATGAGGACTTTAAACTGAATTCTGTGAATGGTAGATGAAAATCCAAATGTAAGGCCCTTACATCAAAAGTTGTGCTCTATAGAAAGAGGGCAGAGTGTTGCTTTATTGGGAAATGCTAAATAATTCATTACAAAAATAAAAGAATATTAATGTGAGAATAACTTGGTAAGCAGACGTTATCAAAACAATAGATTTGGACTGCCTCTTCTTGCACTGAAAATATATAAGAAAATTGATCAGGGCTTAACATCACTATATCTTCATTCAATTATCACAATCCTGGCACACCTGATTGTGGTCATTAAGCAATTGCATGGGATGTTAAGCGATCCACATAAGGATCACAGGTTCGTCAGTGGTGGGAGAGACTCTGGGATAGTCCCGGGATCCTGTTGAATCAAAGCAGGATTTTTTAGCAGGATTTTTTTATTTACTTTTACTAATAAAAGTAAATAAAAGTATGCTAGATACATACCAGCATGATGGTTCCAGAGCATTGTATGAAACCTGTATGTTCTTTTTATTTTTTTTACACTACATTTGCATAAGGCAATCTAAAGGAAGTCTAAAGGCGCAGCTCTATTTTCATCTGACATTCTGTAGTGGGAATTGTAAAATGGCTAGGAAGAAGGATTTGAAAAAAAAAAACATTTTAAGAATTTGGGATTGAATTGATTACAATCACCAAAGTGGAAAGAAATAAGAAGATGAGCTCTAATAGTAATGGCTATTTTCAAGCTGAAACCCATATAAAATTGAGCAAATTCATATCTCCCCTTTTAAAATTTGAATTTAAACAACATTGGAATTTGGTGTTTTATTTCCAGTGAAATTGCATTATTTTAAAAATTGTAAGGTTTTATTTTTTTATTTATTTTATTTAATTTATATACTGCCCTATCTCCAATGGACTCAGGGCGGCTCACAACAATAAAACCCAAAATAACCACAGTACAAAGTTAAAATACCTAATTAAACCAGATAAAAGTTAAAAACCCATATAAAACCCTATCAGTCCAGGCCGGGGGACTTGAATAACCAAGTTTTTAATTCGCGACGGAAAGTGTGAAGGTCAGGGGCCAGCCGGAGCCCCAAGGGGAGTTGATTCCAGAAGGTGGGCGCGCCCACAGAGAAGGCTCTACCCCTGGGGCCCTAGCCGACATTGTCTAGCCGATGGCACCCTGAGCAGGCCCTCCCTATGGGTGTGAACCGGGTGATGGGAAGTTGTTGCTGACTGCGTGTGGTCCGCCAAATATCCTGGGCCTAAGCCATGTAGGGCTTTATAGATCATCACCAGCACCTTGAATTTCACCCGGAGGGCAACCAGCAACCAATGCAAGTCACGCAGGAGAGGTGTTACATGGGAGTATCGGGATTCTCCCATCACAACCCGTGCGGCTGCATTTTGTACCAGCTGAAGCCACCGAGTGGTCCTCAAGGGCAGCCCCAACAACCCCAAGGTTGTTACTACTAATTTTGTAATATGAAAGACAAATTTAGAGGAGACAACCAAAACTTTGAATTCTACCTCAAAAATTATTAGAAGCCTCTGTAGTTTATGCAGTAGTGTTTCAAGGGCTTAACAAGGTATATCCATATGTAGCTACTCATCCTGACACTTTGTGGACCAACTGCAGTTGTTGAATATCTTCAAGGACAGTCCACATTGAGTACATTGTTAAAATTGAAGCAGAGGTAAGCCAGAAAATTGACTGCGATTAGGGCCTCCCAATCCAGAAGTGAGTACAGTTGGTTTTTCCTCAACACAAACTTTTATCCCCCAAAACTTGCTGAAAGACACATCTCTCTTTTATCTTTTGCAGATGACGCAGCAATATCAATCAAATGTTGACTTCAAATTCATTTTAAAAACTATAATACATTTTCCTATATTATATAAAAAATTACTTTATCATGGTCATAGAGTTCTTATGTGTATAGTAAACTGCCTTCTAAAATGAAACAAAATGAAATAAAATTGATTTTTGATAATCAAACCAAAAAAGCACTTTTACTAAGATTAGTAGTACGGTGGTTATTAAAATGTTCCTAAATTTTTATATTGTATTTTAAATAATTAAATTGAACCTTTTAAATAAAATCCATTCTACTTACCATTTAGTACTTTCTGGTTGCACCCTTTCTAGCATGAAAATCAAAATAGATGTCGAGGAAGTTCAATAGAAGGTCAGTGATTCCACAAAGTAAAGACAGATGGTTTGAAAATACAGTCACTCACTTTACATTTTCCGCTACTTCTCCTTACTTTAGTTGATTACTACTGAAAATGACCTAAATGAAAAGTATACATAGAAATTGCCTGAAGAAGCACATACACGGGTCAGAACATTGGATCATGTTATATTCTGAAGGTGGGGCACTGGTTAATAAGAGAAGCAGCAGCAACAGAGGCATGGTTTATGATCCTTTTTTAAAAAAAACCAAAAAACTGTTCTATATTTATGGAAAACAAATAGAGTCATACATTTTACTTTCCCCAAAATGTTATATTCTGACTTCAAAAAAGGATGCTACTGAACTGATACTTTTTGAGATGCCTGTACATTTTCACATTTCACTCTTTTTTCAAATATTTAATTAAAAAAATAAAATGTGACAATGACATGCTGCAAAAAAACAGATTGAGAATCATCTTTATTTCCAAGAATTCTCCTAGGTTTCACATAGGCATCCTAGCCATTATTGGAGGGGAAAAATGATGGAGGATTGTTTGTGTTTATACATCAACAGTTTGGGTTTTTGATTAATTTTGTAAATAAGCAATAATTCATGGCAGCCAGTTTCTTTGAATAATATCACATTCTTTTAAATAGCAAATTTGCTGACTAAAAAGTTTCATTTAAGTTTAAATGAAACTTAAAATTATATATTAGACTAAATTGTTCTAGTGTATTTTTAAATATTTTCTTATGAAGCAGATGTCATTGGTGGTTCTGGGCATGGGAGGATAAAAACCCTTTAGTGCAGGAAAATGTGTCCCCTTTATAAGTTACTAGTTATGTTTTTATACCTGATTAGCTAGACATAATAGAAAATGGAACCCAGAAAGCCTTTACTTTTACCAGTTCTGTTACATGCTTTCTCAAATCTGGCAATCAGAAGGGTACACAGTATTAAGATTGCAGACGTGCCATAGCTATCTATGAGGACATTTAAATTTTAAACCCTTTCCTAATGCTGATTTTTTTTTAAAAAAAAATTTAATATTTAATTTATTATATTTAAAATATTAAAATATTTAATTTTCCTAATTATGATATTTTGCCTTTTTCCCAGCTATCATAAACTAAGCCAAAATATCTATTTGTTAATTACAGTTACATCAGAGCTTGGCAGTTTATATGTGAAATTAAGTTCTTTCGCCTCAGGATATATCACTTTATATTTACTTAAATTGAACTATATTTATCATTTGCTAAATCGTTCACCAGTATATTGATGTCCTTCATAATTGCTTTTGTATTTTAGCATCCCGAATATTAGTGTCAGATCACACAAAGTTGACCAAATTGACTAATCCCCAAGTCAAGGACATTTATAACAAGTTAAATTTGCTATAAATTGGGGGACTCAACTTTTTATTTCTTTCCACTGAGATTTGATTGCTTGATTATATGCCACGCTTCATAGCAATAGCACTTAACTTATATACCGCTTCACAGTGCTTTACAGCCCTCTCTTAAGCGGTTTACAGAGTCAGCCTCTTGCCCCCAACAATCTGGGTCCTCATTTTACCCACCTCGGAAGGATGGAAGGCTGAATCAACCTTGAGCTGATCAGAATCGAAGGAATCAAATTCCTAGCAATGTGAGCAGAGTTAGCCTGTAGTATTGCATTCTGACCACTGCACCACCACAGCTCATGGCTGCTCCTAGCAACCTTATAGGTAGATTTTCTCCTTATTTATTCCTGTTCTTTGTTAGAGGTTAGTGACCCATAAAAGGAACCATCTTCTTATGTTATGGCAACTTATGTCATATGGCATCTTATGTTTACTTAAGAGCCTTTGATTAACTTGAAGTTTTCTGTCAAATTTTATGAGTGAACAAGTAAATATTTTGAGTGTAACAAAAATCAGGTGTTAAATTCTTGGATTATTTAGATGCAGAGAAGACTATTGTAATCTCTGTCCTGGATATTTGTGTTGTAAGATACTTTAACTAAAGGAAATGATTAAAGGTCCTTAAAATTGATAGGTCTTCATCGAGTAATAGCAAATGTTTTATTGTACAATCCTATGTATATTTCCCCAAACAAAACCTTCACTTAGCTGAATTGGTTTATTCCCAGATCAGCTTTAAGAAACTATAGAAAGAGATAAATACCCTTGTTGCTCTGTTTTCATTGTAACTAGCTGATTAGACATTGAAACACTATGAAATCAAGCCGTTAGGATTTACTATTTCTTACTAATGGCTATGTGAGCTGATGGCAAATTTATGCTGGTCTTGATTTCTCTTTTATTTTCAGAATTGGGAGGCTATTTGATGGCACAGAGCCCATTGTTTTGGATAGTCTGAAGCAGCACTATTTCATTGACAGAGATGGCCAAATGTTCAGATATATTTTGAATTTTCTACGAACTTCAAAACTACTCATACCGGATGATTTCAAGGTGAATTGTATTTATTGTCATCTTCATAATAACAGAAGGATTATGAAACAATTGTTTGAGTAACACTAGTTAACAATTGTAAAACACTTGGGGAATAATTGCTTTGATTGGTTTTGGCAAAATATAGTTAATTAAAATGGATATTTGAAATTAGCAAAGCAATATTCAACTTCTAATTTTAAAAGTATAGTTGTGCCAAATGTATAATGCCTTTGGGTAGCTGTGTCTCAACCCACACTGTTTCAGACATCTTGGTCTGTCCTTAATGAAACAGGGCTGTTTTTCTTTATACGTAGAACAAGATGGGATTGGTTTTTTGGGGGCAAATTGACTTGAAGGTGGTAGAGAAAAATCCAGGATATTGGCACCTAAGGGGAGGAAAGGAAAAGCAAAGGAAGGCAAGGTGCTAACAGCATTGAGGGGCACGGGTGCTGCAGCACTGGAACATTGACAGCGGAGGAGGAAAGGCTGAAGAAGATGCAGCCTGGATTATCTTTTGCTAAACCATGTTTGCTTTGGAAGCTTAGTCACCATTTTATCACCAGCTTGCTTCTGAAAACCAACTTCTGGTGGACAATAATGGAAAAAACCCTGCTGTTTTTTATATTTATCACCTTGCAATCTTCTTGGGGTTATTATTGGAAACAAAATGCAGAGTAAAACGAATCCTTGATATGAATCAGTGGACCTTTTATGCAATTTATATTTCATGTAATCCAATTTTAATAGATATGCTTTATTTAAACCATATATGTGGCTTGTTTATTAATGTGACTTATTGTATTTGAATTAATATTATAATATATTCAGGAAATCATAAATGTATGTATTTTTACCCAACTTTTCTTCAGATAATGAAATTGGCATATGAGATTCATTTCCCTTCCATAGTTTATTGTCACAACCATCTTATGATCTGATCTGAAGGCTCTTCTGATTTTGAATGTAATCTGAAGGTACTACATGACGGAGTGCATACTAAATTCAAGTCCTTCCAAAGATAGAAAAAAATTGTTACTGTCCAAATCACAAATTTAGACTTAAAAAATACTAGTGGTAAAAGGGACTGTTTAGGCTATCAAATCCAATTCTAAACTCAATATTTCATTTAATTAATTTAAATTAAATTGAACTATCCAGCATCTTCTTAAACACAGAGGTGGAAAAAAATGATTCCTGGCTTTAGCCTGGACTAGTCCCTGCAGTTTTCTTGGCAAGATTTTCAGAAGTAGATAATTCCCTTCCTAGGATTCAGAGAGCATGATTGGCTGAAGATCACCCAGGTGGCTTTGGGTCTAGGATGGAACTACAACTCAAATTCTCCTGTTTTCTAGCCTGGTGCCTTAACTGCTACACCAAACTGGTTCTACTCAATTAGTAATTTACTGTTAATCTCCATTTATCATATTTTTTTAAAAAAATAACAGCTTTATTTCTAGTTAGGACTTTTAAGTATCTCAAATTTTGATAAGTAAAATAAAAATTACTTGATTGAATCATAATTTATATTATTTAAAAACAATGATATTTAAGTGGGAATAAGTTTAATTCATTTCTAAGAAATGATTTCAGTTAAATTTTATTCCAAGTATCTAGAATCTTTGTGTGTAGAATTTTAGATTCTTGGACTGTGGTGAAAAAAGTGATTTTGCATTTACAAAATATGGCTTAGTGAAATTTGTCAATTCTTAATCTTTTTGTGAATTTAAGTATCTACTATGAATAATACTGACAGATTCTTAGAAATCAGAAATGTAGAGATATGTTGTTAAAAAGAGATAATAGATAGTATATTGGTTAAATAGAGACAATGCATACCTTTCTTGAGCAATAATTATTGCTCAGATCACACTATGAGTCTGCCTCAGAAGAGCACTTCCTATTGTACTTAAGTTTTTAGTTTTCCAGATGTGACATACAAAAGCTCATCATATTAAATGTATAAAGTTTAATGTGCATATTTATATGCACACCAATACAGGACTATTGCCAAACTAAAACTTAAAATTAAAACTTAAAATTTGAAACCATAAATGTGTAAATTTTTCTTTATTACAAAAATAAAGATTTATTATAATAAAAGTCTAATAGTAGAAATAGAACAAGTTGAACGTGTTCAGCTTGGATAAGAAGCGAAACGTCTTCAAGGAAAAACAAAGTCTAGTTGCCTTTTGAAAAAGTACCTTTGGGACAACCAAGACCTGGATGACTGAGAACCTCCATAAACATTAAACAAGTTGAATGATTAGTATTGGGAGCCTTTTTTTAAAGATACATTAAATGTGTGAAAATATTTTGTAATTATTTGATAATGCAGTCCTATTTATTTTTATTTGTGGGTTTCATTGAACTCACTGAACTTTATTTCCAGGTAGGCTTGAATAAGTTTGTTTGTGATTAGCTTGCTTAGAATTTCACATCACATTATGTACCCGTTACAGAAAAATATTTACCAAGCGCCCCCGCCCCCCCCCCCCCAAAAAAAAAAACCCCATCAAGGGAATTCTCTCCAACCATAGTCTTATTTTTAAACAATTTATGGCAGCTATTAGCAATTAATATACTTCATTTTAATACTTTCAAAATAAGTCTCACAATCTATTTCTAAGGTTTCACATATTTCTTAATGATATAAACTGGAGAATAATTGTATGTCAACATTTATTAATATTTTTAATAGTATTTATTATATGTATTTTCTCACACTTGATTCTCTTTTGCATGTATGCATTATGAACAGAACTGTATGGAAGTCATGTAAAAATAACCCAATAGTAATTAATGGCATCATCCTACTGTTGGACCCTTCAATCTTAATATCGCCAATATTTTCTTTCTCTTCATATCATAAAATGTAAAGCTAAAATATATCTCCATGTGATAAATCACAATAAAATATGTATATATATATATATGTGTATGTGTGTATAATGTAACACAATATTGTGAGTAATAACATAGTAAGTGTCTTACACACAGAAGAGAATAAAAATGCAAAACAGTACAGCAGCCTACCTGTCCCTTTTAATGTGAAAATATCCGTAAGCTCTTAGTTGAAAAAAAGGGAGATTTCTGTTAATGTAGAGTTCTCCATAAGTTGCTATTAGCCTTTAACGTACTATACTGAAGTAATAACTACTCAGATACTATATAATGAGATTTTTTTTTAAGTGTGGTTCTAAACATCATGTATCTTTCAGGATTACAGTTTGTTATATGAAGAAGCAAAGTATTTTCAGCTTCAGCCCATGCTAGGAGAAATGGAAAGATGGAAACAGGACCGAGAGACAGGCCGGTTTTCGAAATCTTGTGAGTGCTTGGTTGTACGTGTTGCTCCGGATCTTGGAGAAAGAATTACTTTGAGCGGAGATAAATCTTTAATAGAAGAGGTTTTCCCAGAAATTGGTGACGTGATGTGCAATTCAGTCAATGCAGGTTGGAATCATGACTCAACGCATGTCATCAGATTTCCATTAAATGGATATTGTCACCTCAATTCAGTTCAGGTATGTAATCAGTGTATTTGCTTTTTTGCTTTTTTCCCTTTTAATCTATATTTATAATAATGTTTAACTAGATTGAAGCAGGAATAGTTCCCTTCTATATCACATGCTACAGAGCAAGGCAAATTTAGACATTTGGAATACCATTTGTATGAAAAGAGTTGAGACTTTAAGACAGTAGATGAAAAGACTTGAACAGAGAGAAGCCAAAATATTCTATGTTTAACATTAAATATTAAAAACATAGCATAAATATATAGGTAGTGGTAGACAAAGATAATCAGAAGTACAGATGTATTACTAAAATTTCCCTTCATATAGTTTTGACTTTCATCTTGTCTTTTGTCTTTTTATTTATTTTTTATTCTTTTGCACTCATTAATCTTATGCAGTATAATTAAAATGCATTAGTTTATAAATAAATAAATGGGTGAAACAATTTAATGAAGTTGTGAAGGGCCATTTATACCATGAAATGCAACCTCCTGCTCAATACAGGAGTTAGAATAGAAAAACTGCAAACAGATATATATAAACATAGATATATATATGTTCCTCTCAAACATACACAATGAAGGAGAGCTTATCATCTGAGTAATTTCATGTTAAAGGGCCTTTCTTGTTTTTTTAGCTATAAATCAGAATCATGTAACTTAAATACATTATTTCATGTCTTGCATTCGGGAACAAGAGAAAACAAGTCCTGGATTGCTGTGTGGCATTCTTTCAAGTATTCATACCCAGTTGCCTTTTTTAAGGCTATAAGTACCCTGTACCTTCAACCTTTCTTCATAGGCCTTTCTTTCTAATTTCCTTACCATCTTTCTCTTAACTTGGTTTAGTCATGAATTTTCTTAAAGTGAGTTGCCCAGAAATGAGCACTGTACAAGGTAGTGCCTGATCAAACAAAATGTTTTTACAGAAACGTTACCAAGCCCGTGTATTCTCAATATTGTACATTTGAGTAGCCTTTCTTCTAAGGTATATTGCATTTATCTCTAAAATAGAATTTTACTGTTACTTTGTTACTTTGTTCTGTTACTTTGATAAAAAAACTATTTTTTAGTTTTAAAAAAATTAAAAGGGATGTGTGGATACTTTGATTAAAAATAAGGCTATGGCATAATCACTTTTGTGTTTCTTATTTTCTGTTAAAATTCAGAAGACTCGTTCAGAATTATCATGCAATCATGAATAATTATTGTATCATGCTTTGAATACCAGCTGCAGAGAAGCATTTCAGAGATACATTTTAATAATAATGGAATGGATTAATTTATGATTTCTGAATGACATTTTTGCACTTAGGCAGCTGCTTGTACTTTTTATGTTTTGTAGGTACTTGAGAGATTGCAACAAAGAGGATTTGAAATTGTTGGCTCATGTGGGGGAGGAGTGGACTCTTCCCAATTCAGTGAATACGTACTTAAGCGAGAACTCAGAAGGACATCTCGTTCTTCTTCAGTCATTCGAATAAAACAAGAACCTCTGGACTAAGGACACTTTTTCTTATGCAACACAAGGGGAACCTTTTTCAGGTGCAGTTGGGACATCAAACAGCTTTAGAATGAAAAGTTGAATAAAGATATGTTTATATCAAATATAGAGACCATGCCTGTATTCAGATGAGAGCATTTGAAATAGTAATAATAACTTCAAGGTGTAAAATATGTATATGTGAAACATTACGTTTGCAAAAGAAAATAAAAATGGGTAAGTGAGGTTGGTGCTGTGATGGCCATTAAGTCTCTTAGGCCTTAGTAAGGCCTGATTGACTGTGAAGAAGCCATTGCCATTACTGGAAGCTAACATCTCTTTTCTGTTTTCCATTATTAAATGGCAGTCTGCTTTTCAGTGTATACACCTTGAATCAAGTTTACAGATGCCTGCTTTGGAAGTGACTGAACAGAACTCCAGAAGAGTTTTCTTCATCCATTGCAAACGAAAAGGTCATAAACAAGGATTTAACATGTAGCTTGTACAGAAGTCATACACTTCTGCCCACTTGACAGATGTGAACATTTTTCTTTCTTTCTAAAAAGGATCTAGAATTTATTATTATATAGTAGAGTGGCCCTGGTTTAAATCTAATGATTTCAGAAGTGGTTTTTTTAAACTTGATAATATATGAAGTACAATAAATTCATTTAAAAGGAACTATTAAAATCAGCATTAAACAACAAGATAATTTTTTTAAAACAGCTTTTAACTAACTATTATGCATTTTATGCATTTACAGGCTGCAATGCCATACACGCTTATCTGAGAATCAGTCTTACTGGTCTCAGGAGATACGTATAGAATTGCACTGTAAACAAAGATGAATTCTATTTGGAAAAAATATGAAGGCATGAATAAGTCAGTAAAAAAAATGGTATCCTCTAATCCATTGTAGCAAAAGAAAATCGGTTACACTTTATAGTGCTACTTTTTCTTCTTCATTGATTTAAGCATTGTTTGAAAAGGTGGCTGTATGGTAAAATCCTAGTCCTAGAATTTTATAGATTTTTTTAAAGACTTGGTACAGCAATTAATTGGAGATTTACAGAATTACTTCAATTACACCTAATACCTCTGCTTGGTATAGCTTCATCAGTGTTACTAGATTTGTCTTCTTAAATCTTATAATCAATTTTTTTACAAAGTATGCTTCCATTCTGCATTGTTTTGCCTTTCTCAAAACAGGAAAGATAGTTCCTACCACCACCACCATCAGGGATCCCAAGGTTACTGGGACTTCATTCATTTGGTACTAATTCAGTAATAAAGGAAGCCATTAATAAACCACTTCCATACTATTGCCAAGAAAATTATGTGGACACATTCATGAAGTTACTGGGAGTTAACTCAAAGGAAAAATGCATTACTTTGTTACTTCGATATCTGAAGTCATCCATGTTTAATCTACATTTTTATTAAAATAAGAAATGCCAAATTGTCAGGACTCATAAGAATAATTATTGGCTGTTGGTTCTTTTTTCCCAATATGAATTGAAAAATTACTGAGAAAACTTTTATTAGTAGGCCAAATATGTACTGCCATATAATGGAATATATTGCAGTTGGGGTTTCTCTTATTTTATTATCTTTTTTTTCTTTACCTATTTTTTTTAATGTGAAGTTTGGAAAAAGAATTGAATGTCTTTTTTTAAAAAAAAAATGAAAAAGGAGCATGAGTAAATCTGTAAAAATAAAAGAATAGTGCATTGCTTAAGTTGGTCTTAATAAGACTTTTATGTTATATGTTTTAAAGATCCTCTTCTCAAGGACCAACATAGTTCCCCCTTTTTTGTCCAAGTAATATTAACTAAGTAGGTTTGGAAAAGATTGCAAATTATACTACAGAAGCCCCAAACTGTTCAGAAAATGATGCTTTCCTTGCATACTCCCCGCTATTACATTGTCCTTTCCCACAAAAAATCTTTCTATATACAATCTAACATCCATTCAAGATAGCTCTAATCAATAAAAGCTAAAAGCATTACCAGTGAGTGGTTTTTTTAAAATGTGAAATAATCTAATTACATACCACAATTGAAAGAATAAATCCCTAAAATATGTTGATGGACAAGAGTAATCTTGTGATATTCCAGAAGTGAAAGTTTGTAAAATTAATATAATCTCATTTATCCAATGTCATATGTATCCTTAGCAGTTAAGGTAAAAATGACGGATGACAATAATATTAACACAGTTTCTTTGAGAAGGTATACTGAATTTGTGTTCCCAAATCTGTGAATTTGGACAATAGCAGTAATACTTCATTGCTGTATTTGGATTATTGTTATATACTTATTTTTTAATGGGAATTAGTTTTAATGGATGTGCATTTTTATCTTATTTTGCACTATGGTAAAACAGAAGGAACAGAAAAGTTGGAAAAATATTCCTTTTTAATCAGAAAAATCTACAAATGTATAGAAAAATAAAACTATCTCTACTTACCGTACATTTAATATACACATTCCTTCCATTTTTAAAGTAGATGGTCTAGACACTGAATTTTAAGAATGAGATGATGGGGAAATGTTATTTTGTTCTATATGTAGCACACTGTTGTTCATAAGAACCAATAGGCTTTATCTGGTTAAAACTCTAGGTAGGATATTTTGATAGAAAAAGACAGCACATATGTGTTGTTGAAAGTTGTTCTTCCCACTTACAAATGCTGCAACTCAAATTACTGTGATTTTTGTGTTCAATGCGATATGGAATCTATGATGGCAATTTGTTCTTGTTCAGTTGTCTGAAATAGACATTGTATCACGTTCCTTTCTAATTCTTTTATCAGATAAACATTTCTTCACTGAATGTTATGAATTGAATTACAGATTGTGGAGGACTGGAATGTCAATGACATTGTACTCTAGGTCAGTCACAGAATCCGAGGTTATGAGCTGAATAAACATGATGCAGGGGTAACAAAATGTAGACTTCTTGGTAAGTCTGATTAGCTATATACAAAGGGAGCAGAATCTTGAACAGTCTGTTAAATGTCATTTGTTAAATCAGATTGGTAGATACGAGCAATAAATATATTAAATAAAAAAAATGAGCAGCTCTCTTTTTACCAGGTAATAATTTCTGAAACACATGGTAATTATAATTCAGCTTTTTTGGAAAAAAAAAAAACCCTACATTTTATTTCACCAATGGATGCTATATGTTGCTGTAACTCATAAAAAATGGAACATCAGCTGCCAAGATTATGTATTCTTTCAACATGATTTAAGTGATACCAAACGGTCTACTGGGTACACGTACTGGAAAGAGCAAACAATATGACTTCCTCAGAATAATGTGGCTGGAGTTGCGAATGAAACAAATTTCTGAAGGCAAATTGATAGTTGTTGCTTATATTGGTTTTGAATGCATTTTAACCAGTGCAAATGCATCTTTCTAGTTTTCTGATGTTTAATCTGCTTATTTCTTTAAAACATACTTAGACCACTCATTGTCTAATATAGACATTTTGACATGTCTCAAAAATGAGTCCAATCAATAAAATTTGTAGAGATTTGCTTATTTGATAACTGCAATGGTGAACAGACTGTTTCTAAAACTGGTATACAAAGCAAGAGAACACATGATATCAGAGATACAAAATAGCTGCAGCCTCCAGGGAGAACAGCTTTTTTTTTATTTATTTATTTATATGCCGCCCTTCTCCGAAGACTCAGGGCGGCTTACAATGCGTTAAGCAATAGCCTTCATACTTTTGTATACTTTATACAAAGTCAGCTTATTGCCCCCACAATCTGGGTCCTCATTTTACCTACCTTAAAAAAGATGGAAGGCTGAGTCAACCTTGAGCCTGGTGAGATTTGAACTTGCAATAATTGCAGGCAGCTGATGTTAATAACAGTGCTTTAGTCTGCTGCGCCACCAGGGCTCTTATAGTAGTGATGGCGAACCTTTTCGACACCGAGTGGCCAAACTGCGTGCGTGCATGCCCAAACTGAAAGATCTGTGCACATACGCGGACATACGCAGCACAGACCTGAAGACCAGCTGGCTGGCAGGAGGCGGGGCATCCTAACATAGGCAGCATGGCAAGAGGTAAAATCTTTTTCTTTCTTGAGCTTCTGTTTTGTCGTTTGCAGGGAAACAGAAGCTCATGAAAGGAACGCCACTGAGATCTGACCTGGGGCGACAGTGCACATACCAGCAGAGAGGTCTCTGTGTGCCATCGGTTCGCCATCACGGTCTTATAGCATAGACCAGTCACAGAAATGCTCCAAGTGCTTGATGCAGAAACAGAAAAGAATTCAAGTTGAAAGTAGACAGATGAGAAGGATGTAATTTTTAATATTAATTTTAAAGCTCTAGAAGTAAGCTAGACCTCACTGATCTTTGTGCAGTGGATAGGACAAATGGCAATTAGGAGTAAGTGTATTTGTTTTATACATACTGCAACTTCCTGTTGAGCATGATTGAAGTATCAAATAGAGCAAATGCGGCTGTCTATTCAAGGGATTCTAATTACAGCTCTTCTTTAAGTTATGGAATCTGATTTTGAACTTTGCAAGGAGACTAAATATTAAGGCGCATGCTTACCTAAATTCTGTATTTTTTTTTATCAACATGTTTGTCTTACTTTGATCACCAGCTTGCCAAAGAGGGTAAACTAAACTGATATTTGGGAGGGAAATAGATTTTTTTAAACTCTGCAATAATATTTACCATTGTTCTTTTTTATTATTTCTTTAGAAACTAAAAACCAATTATTCTGTCATTCCTGTCCTTCAAAATTCTCTATTAGGAATTACTTCCATTGGACAAGTGGCATTTGAATACAGACATTCCTGCAGCCTGAGGTTTATTTACAGTGGAAATGAAACCAAGAAAGCTCCAAGCCCCTCGGGCCACTTAAATATTTCAGACTTCAATGTGAGTGCTTTATTATTTCTTGTGAGAGTAAGAGATCACCAAGAGTAAGATCAATACTTTACATTAAAGTTTCTTGTCATCTTTGGCTATTTCCTCACTGATTTGATTACCTACACCTAAGAAAAAAATGACATGTTAGATCACATATTCTCCATCTGAGGCTATTGCTCCCTTCAAGACTCGCAATCTTGTATTTTTAATTCAAAATTATATTGCAAAGTTGGATATTTTTGTTTTATTTACCAATTTATTTCTTCAAGAAAAAAATTGAATTTCCCCCCCCTAAAAATCTGTTGATCCCTTTCTTTTATATCATACTTTCCAATTTAACAATGGACATTCAATATAAAAATTATTATATCTGCAGTAATTTTTGTTATAAATAAGTACAAAGGGTAAGAGCAACAGAGTCCCTCTCTTGAGAGACATGGGTAGTTCAGAAATGTGAAACAAGTAACTAAAACTATATAGATTATAATTTTAATTTGCATTCTACTATATGTTTTCCTGAGGTTTCCATACAGTTATTTATCCTGTATGACATTTGACCATCATCGCATCCCTCAAAAGGGAAAATCATAAATCAATGTCTGATTACAAACTGTATCAACAGATCCCGAAAGAATCTCAGTGGGTTTAGGATCTCTGAATTATTACTAAATTACCGAGATAATATTTGTTTCCAGTGAGGGAATCGTAGAATAATAAAAATTTAATCTTGACGTTTTATTAATGCCAATTACCATATTGGCTGGAAATATCAACCAATCAATAACTACAATTAAGATTTTATCATGGGTGGAGAGTGGAATGGGAGTCAGGGTACTGCTGTCTCTAGTTTGAGCTGCAGTTGATGACAGCAAATGAATCCCTTCATAATGCAAACATAATGAGGTTTTATATTGTCAGCGTTGCCTTTCCGGGGGAAAATGTTCATTATGAGATCCCTGGCTTGGCCTAGTTGTTGGTTCCAGTAGCCTATGATTTATAGCTATACACTTCGTTAATTTAATTCTGTAACACACTTCACATATGTTTAGTATTTTAGCATTAGCATTAAACTAACTTGACCTGGTAGTTTTTCCCACCTTGTTTATTGATATAGCTATTCTACTTATTGGTACCTTCAGGAGTGAGCCATATCTTTTAGGAAGATTTGTTTGTGAGGCTAGTTAGTTTATTTGATGAGAATGGACATCTGGTAGTAGTTTGCAAAGATTAGTTGCAATAAATATTTTGCATTTTCATTGGATATTATCGATAAAAACGAAGCAAGTAATTCTTTTATCCTATATATTTCATACACATATTCTTAGTTATGGTTGAAATTATTTTTTATTAAATGGAATTATGTGATGTACAATTGCATTAAACTTTCTTGTTAAATTTGGCTAATTTAACTATTAAGCCCCATAGTTACAATGTAGTAACTATCTGACTTAATGTTATGTGTACTACAGATGTTCAAAGCATAATGCTTTTGTTGTGGTAATAGAATCCATATAGTTTAATAACTATCTTAATCCTTTTTTAAAACAATCATTCTTGCTTTGTTGACTTAAGAAACCTACTTCTGTCATTGGTTTATACAGCAACAAGCTTAACTAACAGTAGTTCTCAGTTAATTTTCATGCAGTATATCATCCATGTTCAAAGGCTATTCCAGAACTACTCAAATGACAAACCGTTTCGACTTACAGAGGTAAGACAATTCCAACTGGTACTACTAGAAAAATAGTACTGTAACTTTTCCTGGTACATTATTGATCATTAAAAGTTAAAGCCACAATGCTTGCAGCATTATCAAGCAATATCTACTAAATCCTGGAAGCATGGAAGATAACTGAAATGTAATCTACTGCACAGCAGCTCTGCTAGTGATGGATAGTAAAACCGAAGCAGGTCTAATGAAAAATTAATGAAAACAGTTCCATAAGAAAAATGATCTGTTTTCTCCCACCTTTGTATCGATTTGAACTGCCCCTGTAATTGGAAGAGTATAATTTTGTCCTAAGGTAAGTATGAGAGGGGAGGGTTGAAAGTGAACATATAATTCAGATTGTATTGCTGACATACTTTCAACTGGGAAAGTATGGGTGTTGAGGGTACTTGTGATTCAAGACTTCAGCATCTATTTTTCCTGCCATGTATTTGCCTGAAGCTATGCATGAATAGTGGATTCTCAGTATTTTGTAGGTAAATCGGTAGAAAAGTATTTAAGATGAATACCTTTCGTGCACTATAAAGAACAAGGTCAACATGTTTTGTGTAATCTGGATTAATTTTATATTAATCTATTCTACATGATTTCATAATTGAAATTATATTTCAAAATGATGTATACGGTAGATGGAAATGCAATAACTATATCATGGAAATTTAGGCTTAGGAAGAGAAAAAAGCTTGTATTGGGATATCATTGTTGCTCTTAAGGAATGGTTACAGGGGACAGAAATATTATTACATATGGTATCAAAATCACCATCTTTTCACTATCATTTTTGTATCACAGATTTGTGAGTAAACTTAGTATGGCCACTACTAAAACAGCCCTTTCAAATTGTGTTCACTATTAAAAATAATGTTTGCTGTTTTTGCATAATGAAATTATAGAATAGTCTTGATTAAATTGTGGAATAACAGAATACCAACCATTAGAAGTTGTCAGTACCTTCAAATGGCAGCTAGTGAGACAATTCCAACTTCTAAAACTTTTCCTTGAGAATGTGAGAAAAAGACATTATGGGTGCTTTTGTGATATTAGAGAGGAAGGAGATTATGTTGCACATTGGGAATGTGTTTGGAACGGTTATGTACCCATAAAGTGCGAAGCTGTCCTATTCTCCCAATATGTAATCAAAAGAAAAAATTATTCCACCTCTGGAGCTGGGTTCTACTTGGATCAATCAGGTGGAAACTGTTTATTTTAAAAAAAATCCCACAACATAAAATGTGAGGGGAGGGAGGGAAGAATAGTCCATTTCCCACCAGAACTTGCTCCATTGATATAGTCTTGATAGGGCGTAGGAGCAGGAAGCTCTTGACCTTAGACTGTTAGACTCTGTTTGCTCTGCTTCCGATTTTATGATTCTGCGTATTTCTTTTTAATATAAAATAATTGCCAAATATGTAGCTATGTCTGAAAGAGTGTGGATGTCTAACAAGATATTGTATTCTGGTTTATAACAATTCACCTTTGGAATAACTGTTTCACATCATTTGTTTTTCTTTTCATGCTGTTTAGCTCTTTTCTAATTTTTAAAAATTATTTATATCTAATTATATCTAATTATAATTTTCCTAATAATAAATCAACAAATCAACAAATCCGAAAGTTGCCCTAATTGGAAACTTCACAGCCTTTACTATCTCAATTTAACCAAGACTATTCTCTTACACAAGAACAATAAGTTGCCTGAATCTGGTATAAGTAATTATACAAGAATATTATCGAAACTACTCATACTTTTCTAGTATAAATACTGAAGTATAAATTCAGTAAAATTTTCCACTAAATCTGTTAATGCTCAGAATCTGTCTTTACTTTCTAGGTTAGATCTATAAAGAAGAATGTTTTCTCAGTCATAAATTAGATGTATTCAACTATAGTGCCCATCATGCTCAACTTTCTGCTAAATAGGCATACTTTCCTAGAGATGATTTACTCTAGTGTTAGTGTGTAAATGAATGTCACCCTCACCACAACAATAGATTGTGTGGTGCGTTTGGGTAGAATGACTAGTGTTATATAACATTCCCAAGCAACCTCCATTTGCTTCAGCAACTAAAAGGCATATGGTTAGATTGTGTCTTCTCTTGATTAATAAATTGGCCATATGTTTGAGAGAAAGAGAGGGATGAACATTTTAGAATCCTGTAGGTTAAAAGTTAAATAAAGGAATGCAGTGACAAGCCATTACCATATTATTGCCAAATAATATGGACATAAAGCTCAACTTAAAGAAATTTTATAATTTTATTAAAGGAAGAGTGCTGTACCATTGAGAATATGTTTCAGTAAATACTTTTATAAATTTGTAAAGTCCTCAGTTGAGCCCAAAATTTTTGTTGTGAGATATTTGTTAAGTGAATTTTGTCCCATTTTGAGGCTTTTCTTGCCACAGTTATTAAGTGTATCATTGCAGTTGTCAAGATAGTTGTTAAGTTGTGACCCTGAGTTATGACAGTTGTTAAGATTACATGACCCTGAGATACTGCAACTGTCATAAATACGAGTCAGTTGCCAAGTGTCTGAATTTTGATCACATGACCATGGATGCTGCACTTATGACTATTTTCAAATGTGAAAATAGTCATAAGTCCCTTTCTAGTGCCATTGTAACTTTGGACGGTCATTAAACAAACTGTTGTATGTTGAGGATTACCTGTATAGATTTTCTTAAGAAGGTTTTGATTGGAGAATAGAGCAAAGATTAAACTTGTTAAATAAGTTGAGATACTGGGGATAAATGAAGAGGGATGGGGGAAAAAGGAACATTATTACTTTGCTTGTAGTTGTGTATTTAGGAGAAATAAAAAGCAACCATTATTTTACTTTCCTGAATGCTGCTCTTTATACTTACACTTTTTAGTGTATAGTATTTTCAACTGAGGAATATAGGAAGTATAGCATCCGTTTCCGTTTGGCGAAGGAAAGAGATTTCATTTCCATTTTCCCCTTTCCATTAACATCTGTCATTTACAATTTCAGTATTAATCCATTTTTCTAAAAATAATGGCCGCCTCAACACAGCATTAATGAGTTTCCATTAGTTAGTTCATCATTCTTGAAGCCTTCCCCAGGCAAACAGTGACAGTGCTTTCTCTCATCTATGGATTTCCATTCTGGGGTTTGTTTGTTTTTTCTTTTTAAGGAGAGAATACAGGTTTAGGGCAGTAAACAAATAGATGTTAAACTAAAGATGAGAGATCAAGCCAAAATGTGCTGCTAATTTTTTGTCAGTCTTTACCAAAGGATCTAATCCATACCCTTTGCTGTGTTTTAAGGGGGACAAGAAATTGTGTGTCTTTTTATGTCTCTTGCTCTAATAGAAGTATTAACCAAATGGAAACTGTCTAATGTTAGCATCAACTAAAAGTTTCAATAACATTTTAATTCGTGAAACTTGGAGAAGAAAGCAGGAGTGGAATGCTAACTAAAATGCCTGTTGGAGTGGAATTACTGTATGTTTCTTCCACTTGTTTCAGCAGAATTCTCCAAGTTTTCTCAAGACTAATACTGACATGAAAAGATACTTTATACCAGAATCAGGTTTTCTCTATATAATTTAAAAACAAAACTCTGACTGGTTTTCTGGAATCTCAGGAAAAAATTGTTTATATTAACTGCTGGGGATCAAATCTTCAACCTTTTGAATCAAAATTTGTATCTGTGCTCCCAGTGAATTGTGTTATTTCCATCACCCAAGTATCCCAAGTTATAAAAAAGGTGGGAAAAAACCAATTTTTGCCAGTTAGCTTCATCTTCCAAAAGGAGAACATCGTTGTCATTTGCAAATATATCAAAGGATGTATGTTTGTATGTGCATATGTATATTCTTAAAGAAAGTTCCATATAGAGTCTTTGAGGATAGTAAAGTTTAAAATGATTCATTCCACCAAATGTTTCCTTCCTTCAAAGTTTCTGGATTTCCATAGGAAAGTCAACATGCTTCTGGACACATTTTCATCTTTGCCTTATGCGCATCTCCAAGACACTCCATAAGTCTCTGCTCCACCCACTCCTTCATTGCTGCAATGCTTCCTTCCCACTCTTGCCTTCAGCTCTTTTTCCCACACCGCTCCCTGTGCGTGGAAGGACCTGCTGTTCTGCTCTACAAAGCTTCCCTTCCTAAATCTCTCTTAAGGCATCTCTCCCAGCCTTTTTTTTTCTCTCCCTAGGTTTGCTTCTGTAGAGGAGCATAGATTTTACAACAACTTCCTTGTTTAAATAATTTTTGCTTATTATATAAAATAGAAGGCAGAATACTTGAATTCACTTTTCATCTGAAGCCCTTCAAAAGAGTTTGTAGATTCCTGCTTCATAGGCAGGAATGAAGCAAAAAGATATCATAGATTCACTAATTTCTTTGAGCCATTCTTTGGCACTCTATAGACCCATGATGCCGAACCTATGGCATGCGTGCCACAGGTGTCACGCAGAGCCCTTTCTGTGGGTATGCGAGCCGTCGTCCAGCTCAGCTCTAGCCTGCATGTGCTTCCCGCTGGCCATCTGATTTTTGGGTCTCTCGTGAAGTCGCATGTGCATACGGGGGGCGTGGGGGAGCACGGGGGACTCAGCACTCCTCCCTGCCCCGTTTTGGGCCTAGCAGGCCTCCCTGCAGCCTCCTGGTGGTCCCAGGACGCTGCAGGGAGATCTGCTAGGCCCAAAACAGGCGGGGGGTCACGTATTCATGCGGGGGAATGGGGGGAACATAGGGGGTCACACCCATTGCATTATGGGTGCAGGCAAGCGCGTGCACTTTCAGCACATGACGACAAAAAGGTTAGTCTTCACTGCTATAGACAAATTAAGCACTGGTATAGGCAAGATTTCCATTACCATGAGTATATGGGCAGCTGTTCTACCACTGACCCATCGCTCAAATAAGTGAAGTTGAGATACATTCTGAGTTTCCTATTCTAAGAGTTGCATACTTACAAAGCTGACAAAAGATAATGTACTTCTCTGCCTTGGCTTTTTTCCCTCTGTGAACAATAATTAATAGTGAAGCCCAAGGCCATTTATCTTTAACATGGGAGTATCTCGGCCTGAGAATAAGATGGCCATCTTTTTTTCTTCACATTTCTCATAGGAAATGAGAAAGAGGAGCAGCAGCAGCAAATGCTCAGTGCTTCTCCTCCCTACTCATTTGTGCCATTCAGTTTTTCTTATGGCTCGATTATTGTTATTAGTGGAGAGTACACATTTTCTTTTAAAAAAGGTAAGTCATTTGGCAATGCAGGTACCAGGTACCAGACCAAGTTTTCAGTGTTATAAGACCAAAATTGTCAGTCCTTTCAGATTCCCAGATCAGAAACCAGGCTCCACAAGAATACTACAACTAAGATTGATTGAGAATGGCTATATTAAAAGAATCTTGCAGATCCGGTTGTATTTTTCTTCCACCCCCACTCCTTGCTCTTATACCTCAGTGAATGAGAGAAGAGCAGCTCGAGTCTGTCCCTAATCCTACCTTAAGGAGTGCTTCTGGGCTTTTTCTTTTCTTTTCTAATGGCTTCTGAATATTTTCCTCAAGACCATCTCTATGGTTCTCCACAAAAAACAAAAAAAACATACTATTTATAACTGAGAACATCATAGCAATTAGGTAGAAACAGATCAGTATTAAAATTACTTACAAAACAATCTACAGCCCACTGAAGGGAGCCAAGAAGGAGTGAATCTTCAACAAGATTTGCATATTTAGAATATCACAATCCAATATTGTATTTTGTATGTATGAGATATATTACAAGAAAATTGATATAGAAAGAGACAGGCTTTAGATATTCTGCTAAAATTATCTTGGTTGGGTAGGCACTCTTTTTGGGAGAAATATGGATGAAAAATCAATGGTCTCAACAAAACTATCCTTGGTAATACCCTGTTTTCCCCAAAATAAGACATCCCCTGATAATAAGCCCAATCAGGCTTTTGAGCGCATGGCAATAAGGCCAAACACTTATTTCAGGGTTCAAAAAAATATAAGACAGGGTCTTATTTTCGGGGAAACATGGTAATACAAGGATTGGGCAAATTATCAACCTGGAACACAAAGTTAAGAAAGATCTATAGCAGTGGTTTCCAACTTTTTTTGGCCATGCCCTACCTAAGCATCTCTAAAATCCTAATCCCCCCCCCCCCCCCGACATATATATCTTACTATTCAAAAAGTGAACTCCTACTCACAAGGAGGAAACCTAAAAGGCCATTAACTTGGTTTAAACAAGGTTTAATGCCCCCATTAAAAATAAAATTTTCCCCTTGTGGGGCATGGGTCCACATTGGGAACCACTGATCTATAGGGTTGCCTAAATGTTTCTATACAATGAAGATCTACTGAAAAAATATTTTGACATTTCACTTTAGGTTTTCTTGCTTGCTTTCTTGTGGTTTAGCTATAGATTATTTCATGCAAGCAGATCTAGTCCAAAATATTCAAATTCTATTTGATTCCATATCTGTGCTTTCTTGTTGAGCAGAAGAATATACCTGCCCCTTTGTATTCTTTCTTTGTGTACTATGAATCTTTTGAGAATAGTTTATCATTTACCACATCACTAAAAAATTTTTACTTTCAATTTTTTCTTTAAATAAAGTACCTAATAAAATGCCTAACAGAACCTGAAATAGAAGAAACAACTGATCAAAGCAGCACAGAAACTTAAAGGAAGGTGGATGAAAATGGATGTAGCAATACATATATATGCATCCCCTTAATTTCATATTTTTACCTTACCCACTAAAAATAGGATAAAAATATGGAACCACTCTGGAGCACATAGATGAACTGTTCAGGAATAGATGCATATACCAGTATAACAGCACAACCATATAAGATAAATTAGCAACTTCTGATTTTTTAAGAAGGCAGACTTTAAAAAAAAACGTCTGGGTGCTGTTTGATGTGCCATTGGTCAGGATTTGGTTTCCACACCAATTATTGCAGCAGCTGCTTCAGGCTAGGCTGTTTAACAAGCTTTAGCTATTTCAAATGCTATCTGTTCTTCTTGAAGGTGCAGGAGACGGAAACTTTCCGTTTCAGCTTTTAAAATTCTTCACAGTACATTTGAAATAATTCAGAACCCCAATTTTGTTTCAAAGGTCCAGCATGCCACTTTGTCTTCCTCTAATAGGACAGTCACAATTAAAGCAAACCAGCAGCTTGAAAATAAGAGGATCTGGGAGAAGAAAAAGAAAGAAAGAATCAGCCAGACATAAGGAATCTGGGGCAGAAAAGCTGAATTTCAGCTGCTTGCACACACATCTGCCGGCTGAAACCGGTTTCGCTGGCAGTTGCCCAAGGACAAACGCCACAGGACTGCTGACTCTCAGATGCCCTTTGGTGGTATGCTTGAGTAAGCCAGATATTTTTTAAAAGGTGCTTGCTATGAAGGGAGATAATGCTGAGCACTTTATGCCAGCTTCAGTTCTTTGTGTTCTGCAAGCCTCAATTAAAAATGCCCAAGTCTTGTTTTCCTGACTTGCCAGAGGACAGGGTGGAATTTGCTTTCTTTCCATCACTCCTTAGATTGCTTTTTATGAGACAAAAAGTTGGCATTTGCCTGCAGCGTGGCAGCGCAAGAGAGAAAAGCACTCTGCTTTCAGGCTGTTTACCCCCTTGTGCCTCTCTTTGTACAATATTACAAAGAAATGAAGGTATTTGATGTCTTGGCTCAGAGACGCACTGAAAGAAGCTGTAGTTAATTTGCAGCATTTTTCAGAAGCACTGCCTGCTTCAGCAGGTTACAGCACCTCACCCAGCTTGGCTGATCTCTGAAACAGCAGGGTCAGCCCCTGTTAGCACTTGGGAAGGAGAGGGCTGTTGGCAAAACCGGGGAGGCAAAACCACCAGAGTGGCAAAACATTTCCATAAACCTGCCAGGAAAGCCACATTGATGGCACCCAGTGAATGTAGCAGGGGCATTTCTGGGCTAACCTTGCTAACTCTTTCAACTGTTAGCAAGCCATGTGGACCCTTTAACCTGGCCTCAAAGTCATGTCTCATTAACCAGACCTCACAAAGCAGGTTGCATACTACTGTTGCTTTACCCGGTTTGGCTGAGGTAAAAATGTTAGGCTGTTCCATAAAGAAGTCAGAGTATACTTTTGTTTGAATGAGGAATGCCAAAATAATCCCCCATGCACTTGTTCTTTATTAAAAGGGAGGCAAAGAAAGCCTTAAAAAGCTAAACTTTTAAGTTTAGTCAACATTGCAGGACAAGATCACTCAGATTTGGGACGGCTTGGACTCTGACTGGGCAGGGTTGGACAGTGGGAAGGCGGCAGGTCTTGTTATCTGGGAAGAGTTTGATCCTGTTACCCCGGAGGAAGTGGACAGGATCATGAGGAAACTGAGTGTGACCACTTGCATACTGGACCCGTGTCCCTCCTAGCTGGGTTATGCAGCTCGGGAGATGACACCAGTTGGATCCAGGCAGTGATAACAGCATCTTTGGATGGAGGGAGTTTTCCCGCCGCCTTGAAGGAGGTGGTGGTTAGGCCCCTCCTTAAGAAACCTGCCTTGGATCCAACCATTCTGGGCAACTTTCATCCGGTCTCCAACTTTCGCTTTTTGGCGAAGGTTGTTGAGAGCGTGGTGGCACGTCAGTTTCCGGTGGCCCTGGATGAAGTAGATTACCTAGACCCGTGCCAATTGGGTTACAGGCCCGGTTACAGCATGGAGATGGCATTGGTCGCGCTGGTGGATGCTCTCTGGAGGGCTCGGGACAGGGGTCATTCCTCGGTCCTGGTCCTATTAGATCTCTCAGCGGCTTTTGATACCATTGACCATGGTATCATGCTGCGACACCTCGAGGGGTTGGGAGTGGGTGGCACCGTTTTACAGTGGTTTGCCTCCTACCTTTCGGGTCGTATGCAAGTGGTGTTGGGAGGGGGGGAGAGGTCGGCCATGAGGCTCCTCGCTTGTGGGGTGCCCCAGGGGTCGGTCCTCTTGCCCCTTCTGTTCAACATTTACATGAAGCCGCTGGGAAAAATCATCTGGTTTTGGGGTGGGGTATCATCAGTACGTTGATGATACCCAGCTTTTGATATCCACCCTGAATCAGCCCAGTGATGCCCTCGACGTGATATCCCAGTGCCTGGAAGCGGTACGGATCTGGATGGGGAGTAACAGGCTTCGACTCAACCCAGCCAAGACTGAATGGCTGTGGATACCGGCATCTCGGGCCAAGCGAGAAGTTCCAACGCTGTCTATTGGGGGCAAGGTGTTGCCCCCCATAGACAGGGCATGCAACTTGGGTGTCCTCTTGGATTCACAGCTGAGTTTGGAGAGTAATATCACGGACATGACCAGGGGGGCGTTTGCCCAGGTTCGTCTGGTGCGCCAATTGCGCCTATACTTGGACCGAGATGCCCTACACACAGTCACTCATGCGCTAGTCACCTCCCGGATCGACTACTGCAATGCTCTCTACCTGGGGCTGCCCGTGAAGACCACCCAGAGGCTTCAGTTGGTACAGAATGCGGCCGCGCAGGTTGTTGTGGGAGGGACCCGATACTCCCATATTACACCTCTCCTGTGCGGCTTGCATTGGTTGCTGGTTGCCCTCCGGGTGAGATTCAAGGTGCTGATGTTAACCTATAAAGCCCTTCGTGGCTTAGGCCCAGGCTATTTGTCGGACCACCTGCAACCAGCGTCAACTTCCGATCGCCCGGTGCACTCACAGAGAGGGCCTACTCAGGGTGCCGTCGGCTAGACAATGTCAGCTGGCGACCCCCAGGAGTAGAGCTTTCTCTGTGAGCGCCCCCACCCTTTGGCATCAACTTCCCTTGGGGCTCCGGTGGGCCTCTGACCTTTGCACCTTCCGCTGTGAATTGAAAACCTGGCTATTTATGTTCTCCAGCCTGGACTGATGGGATAGTATATTTTAAAATTTTTAAAACTTTTCATACTTTTGTGTATATTTGTTGATTTTAACAGTTACTAACTTAATGTTTTCTGGCCATATGTTGGCCCTATGCATTATATCATATGTTATTAGGAGTTTAACTGAGCTGTCCAGGCCTCAGAACTGCTTCCTGTGAAAAAAATAAAACCATAGCCTTTACAAAAAACAAACACTGACACAAAAGTCCATCCACTATTTTGCACATGCATGAATTAAATATATCCTTTTATCAAAAGTCCTTTAGACAGAACCATATACAAAAATCTACTTTTACATTTACTGGTAAATCTATCCTTTACTGCAGATAATGAGAACTGTACCCATAAACCTACTTATGTGGGGCCCTTACATCATTCATTTCACATGTGAAAATATTTGCTATGCACCGTAATAATTGAATGAATAAAATTTATAGCAGTATGAAGTGGAGGATACTCTCTTGTTGCTAGTATTAGTATGATTCAATTATCCATCAGGACCCTTTCTGTACAGTGGAGAAGAAGGAAGTTTAGATAGTAAAATATTTCTGGGAAGACATGGATGGCTTCTACAGAAGAAGACTGAATTCTTTTTGAAAACATCTTTGAACTTTGTTTAGTAGCTGTAATTCTAGAAATGACATTATCCTCTTCATAGAAACTAGGTTAATGCTAATGTATTTCATTATGTTATGTATATATGTTATGTTGAGGGGAAGAGAGGAAGACCATGTAGCATCCTTCAGTTTGACTACAATGGCTTGGATTACTGAGTGTTGGTGTGCTTTAGCAAATTCCATTCCATCACAAATGGGACACATAGCTGTACTCTCTATTTTAGAAGGGAAGCACTCTCCTAATCATCAACAGTTGGCAGCACCTAATCAAGCTTGGTTTATCTCAGAACCTAGCATGACTAGTCCTGGTTAATAGTTGAATGGAAACTTCAACTATTGAATGTTTGAAAATTCCAAAGCTAGCTAGAAGGCTAGACTGAAAGGTTGAAAAAACATTTCAGAAGATAACAACAAACAGCTTTTTAACATGCACAGGAAACTGGAGCTTCCACAAACTGAGATCAACTTGAGGGTATCTTTATTTAACAGAGGAAATAATATATATACAGGCTAAATACAGCTGTGGCTGGAACTGGTTTTATGAAACTCCACTCCAAGCCTCAAATCATCCTATTAGGATGACATCCCTTATATGTCCTTATATATGTCTATTATCAAGACACCATACTTATAATATGAATAGCATTGTCTTCCTCAGCAAATTCCTCAGCATGAGCTCACCAAACACAAATAAAACTTGTAAAATATTTAATGTCTCTCCTTATGAGAAATACTAATTTTTTAAAAAATAATAAAAATGACTGATAAGTAGAGTAACAATCATCTTGGCTTTTACAGGTTGTAGAAAGTGCTTGCAGAATTCAGTGGCTTTTTAATTACAAAAATAATCTGATTTAGTCAACCATTGTTATATAATGATGTCACGGGCACCATATTATGGCCCTGCATTAATGAATGTTTCTGAAGTTTCTGAAGTTGAATTGAATATAGTATATTAAGTTAACTCATACCATAGTTCATATCCAGCATAAATCACAAATTCCTCCCTGACTATAGCTAGGATACAGAAGTCACAAATATAATCCAATTATACATGAATATTGACAAAACTGCAATTCTTCCCTACATAGATCTGCAGGATCAGAGACTTTTGTCAAACTAAAAAAAAATGTATGGCATTGTGAAACAAGTTGTAGTACTTTGGTATATTTGGTAGTACTTTGGTACTTTGGTATATTACAACAATGTGTTGTAATGGTGCAACACCACTTTAGTCATTTGATCCCCCTTAGCAAATACCTCTGCCTTTCTGGGTTTTGAAAAATACCCACAAACAGGTTCATCTACTTCTCTGAAACAGGGCAAATGCCATTTCCACCAAATTAGAAAAAAATCTACCATACTTGAAAATTTCACCCCACTCTGTTGAAAAATAATAAACTTTAAATAATGAAATATTTTAAAATTAATTTTAAATTAATTAAATTTAAATTAAATAATTAAATCATGTTAAAGTTAATTTAAAGCTAAATTTAAAGTTGATTATTTTTATATTAAGTTAATTCATTAACAGTAATTAAAATTCATAAATTTTAAATTAAACAATTGAATTTATTAATTGAATTAATTGAATAATTAAATAATAAGTGCATGGACTACCCAACTCCAGATAACTCTGGCAGGTGATTACAATTTTGAGAAACCTGAATCCCATTTCATTCACAAATTCATTCAGATTCATTGAGTAATATGTGGCCTCTAATTTATACCTGGTTTCTCTCCATCACATACCTCTTTCTAGCCCATCAGAACATCTAGACGTGAATACCAGGTGGTACACTGAAATTATGGAAGAAATTATTATGAGTAAAATTTTACTCAGTTTTTTTCAACTTGCTTACCAGCAACTGGATATTTGTGTGTACATGTATTTACTTCTGTATGCCTTTTACATCTCCAAATAAGCAGGTAGCCTTTTCTTGATTGCTTACTATCATAGGCCAGAGTATAGCCCATTTTACAAATGAGTAGATCTGTAAAATGACACTCACCACTGGCTTCCAAAACTATTGATGAATGTCAGTTATCTATCCAGATACAACAGCTGAGCAATGTAATTCCAGTTAAATTTAAATTTTTGAGGTAGAACCCCTCAAAGCTTTCTTTGCTTCTAAAGAACCCACAATGCACCAATTAGAAAATGTTTTCACAGAATAATCATTAACTTAGTGTTGTTGGTGACCTGAGGGAGAAAGAAAAAGAAATTGGCCAGGGGCGAAGTTTCCAGCAGTAGTTAATGAATGTGTAAAAAGTGCTTTGCATATATAGTACCTTTTATCAGAAGATCTTCACTTACTACATTTATCTTGAAGGCTCCAGGCCAGCTCACACATATTTTGTGTACAAGTGATACGAAGTCAAGGTAGCAGTAGCTTTAAATTTTGATTATATTTTATATTATATACAAAATACATTTGCTCTTTTATCTAGATCTATATTTAATTGGATAAAAAATAATGTTTACTGGAGAAGTGGAAGGAAAGACAAACTAATGATCAGAGCAGAAGGAATGATAGCATGCAGGATGGTACTGAAATTTTGGTTGCACTTCAAGCATTTTGGGGGTAAAGAGGATGGCCTAATGTATCAGATTGCAAGCCAAGAGCAAAGCTTACCATGAATGCTTGAGGGATAAGGTAGTCCAGGGGTCGGCAACCTTAAACCCTCAAAGAGCCACAAAGGTCTTAACTGTAAGCCCCCCATTCAATTTTGGAGCCGACCAGAAGTCCTTTTCCCCCACCATAGAGTCTTTTCCTAGTGCGGTGTCCTTTTTCCTCTACCTGTCCTAGCCAAAAGCCCTATCAATTGTGGAGCTGACTGACTTCTGGTTTGCTGCTTGTCGCCGCCAGACGATCCCTCGGGACCGCCAGCCCCATTGCCTGTAAAGAGCCGCCTTCACAACGGAATGGCGGCTCGAAAAAACTCAGTTTCCACGAGGAAATGGAGATAGAGCCAGCGAGGGCAGGTAGAGCTCTCTGTGTAGCCCCAAAAGTTTTTTTTTTTACTTTTGGGGACGAAGCAGATGAGACTCCCCATTTCCCTAGCCGCCGCTCCAGGCTTTGGGAGACCTCTGCCTATGCAGAGCTAGGCGACAAGAACAAGCCTACAAATTTAACAGATTAATTAAAGAGGACATGAGTTGGACCTGTGATCCTGAATTGCAAGTATTTCATTTATTTTATAAAAGTTATTCAAGAAGGGAAGAAGGAAAAAAGAATTTTTAAAAATGGCGACTGCCGAGGCTTGAGAAGGGGCTGAAAGGGAAAGTCCTTCCGTTTTCTATTACTACAAAGTAGCGGAATAAATACTCCTGGCTACAATTGAAGAGAAAACTCCACTTTTGTGTTTTCTTTCTCCTGGAGATTTGATATTGATCTTGGTTGGAAAGAAGCTTTTTTTTTTTCTCTGCTTTTCTTTTCTTTTCTAAAAAAGTTTGTCTGGGCGGAAACATGGCATTAAGACTTACAAAGCTGGACAAACAAGCAGTGGGGGGGATTCCCCCATTAACAAACTACATGAACAAGTTCTAAATTTCCAGTCTCAGAAACCTGATTTTAACATAATTGAATTTCTCTTGGAGGAGATTGTAAGAAGGGATGAGATTGTGAATCAGAACTTTGAAAAATTTAAGCAGGAAATTAAAGAATTGGTGCAATTAAAGTTTGATATTTTGGAACGAAAGATTATAAAAATGGCTAATGGTTTTACAGAATTTATGATCCAGTTGGATGCAAATACTAATTTATTAGAGTCTAAAATGGAAGAAATTGAGGACAATTTGGACAATAGAATACAAAAAATTGAAAATGACTTGACAAATACTCAAGATAATAGCTTAGAAGAAAAACCTAAAATGGAGGCTGATCAAAAGACTTGTAATGCAGAAAATATACAACAACGGATTGAAAGAGAAGTTTTAATGATGTAATATAATTTCACTGAATATGTGATTAGACTGAGAAGACTGCAGGAAAATAACAGAGATGATTTAAGGAAAATATCTTCTGAAATTCTGGCTGGGATTTTAAAAGTTCAACCTGAGGAAGTATTTTGTAGGATCGATAGAGTTTATAGAATAAATTCCTGGACTGCAAAGTAAAGGCAATTGCCTAGAGATGTGGTGATTTATTTTACAGATAAGGATATAAGAAATAATATTGTGCAAAATTCTTACAACTCTACTTTGCAATGGTTTGGAAGAAAGATTTGGATATACAAAGAGCTCCCGCCCAAGATGTTATTGGAAAGAAAGAAATTTGGTTTTCTGGTGACTGAACTTAAAAAAAGAAATATTCTATTCAGGTGGGATGCTCCAGTTGGTATTATATTGAGATATCAAGGAGAAAGATATCAATTAAATACTGTTGAAAAAGCGGAAGAATTTTATCAAAAAATTTTGAAAATGAATTCAACATCTTTATGCACAATACAGGATAAGCAGAAGGAATTGGAAATAAAGGGAAAACATCGAATTATAGAGGCTTCTGTAGACAAATTGCCTTCGGATTCTTTAGACACCTCAGCTGGATTATTTACAAATAAAAGAGAAGTGGCATCGGATTCTAACGTGATGATGATTCATCAAGTCACAGACAAGCATGGAAATCAATTAGCTGATATACAATTGATAGAAAAGAAATACGAGTTACAAAAGCAAAACCAACAAGATCAAGTTATAAAGCAGAATGAAAATCGATCAGTCGATATACAACTTGTAGAAATGAAATTAGGATGGAGATCAAACCCACAAAAGGGAAAAAAAAAAGGAATAGGTCTCACAAAAATAAAAATTTCTAAATTAAGCAACAGTGAAGCCAGGTTTTTTTTTTTTTTTAAAAAAAATGAATGAATATATGAAAAGACAGTTGAGGCGAAGTATTGGTTAACATTATCCTGAGGAGAGTGACAGACCTCTGCAATGCCGTAATTTTGGGATGTGAAAAGAGCCTTAAATTGGTTGGATTGGAATTATCCCTTTTAGATTTCTTTTTATTGATAAATGTATTATATTTATGTTGAGCTATAAGGCAAGAGAGCTACGCTGGGGCACGCAGAAGATCTGGTTGTTACCCATTATGATGATGGGAATTAATAATCCTGAAGAAAACCACAATTACAAATATTATATGGAATATAATTATAATGTCACTCGGGTGGTTGTTTTCCTTTTTTATATATATATGAGATTTATTACTGATGGGGGCAGATGATAACTGAGGATTTTGAACAATCTGTTGCAACTAGGATGCTATGTTACCCTAATATGGATGATGTACCCAACAATCTAGTGGAAAGACATCAAAGAAGATATATGGATTATAAATTTAAAGTTATTGATTTTTTCTATATAATAGAATTTTTTTTTTTAGTAGGGCGGGTAGTAGATTAAAGATATTAAGAATTGTTGTGTATGGCAATTTTGTAGGAAAGTGGGTGGAGATAGGTTAGTTTACTGCTTGTTTAGTTTAAGAAAAGGGATGCTTAAGTGATATATTTATGGGAGTGGAGCAAATGGATGGAGCTGAATAAATGCTAAATTAGGATTTATGGGGAAGGCTGCTTTGAAATGTTATATTAATATACACAAAAGATTAAATGTTAAAGCAGGACTTATTATATAGTTTTAAAGTGGAAGGTTGTTATGAAATGTTGTATTAATATACAGATATAAGTACGGGGGAGGAGAAAAAGGGCAGATTACTGTTAAATTGGGAGTTATAATAATATTATGCTAAATTAGAAGTTATGCAATATTATAGTAGAATGATATTTTGAAATGTATGGTAAAAGGGGGAAGTAATAATATTAATAATATTATTAGTAAGTAAGGGTCAGTATTTAGAGGAGGGAGTAAGGGGATGGTAAAATATTATATAATCTGTTATGAATTAGGTTTTTGTTGTGAAGAAGTCACGGGGGGGATGGGTGGTGAGGGGGGGTTGGGGAGGAGGGGGGGAGAAAGATGCGGGAAAAAAATTTGTATTTGAAAACTTTTTCAATTAAAAAAAAAAATTGTGGAGCTGACTGGAAACCCACCCCTTGCCATAGAGTCTCCCCCTGGCACGCCATACTTCCCCCCAGCCTGAAGCTCCTCTCAAAATTGTGATGCCGACCAGCGACAGGGACCCGCAGCAGAGGGATAAAAGAGCCACATGTGGCTGCAGAGCTGCAGGTTGCTGACCCTTGAGATAGTCAATCAAGCATTTCATCCTCCAAATCCTTACTAACCTATGCATTTAAACCAGGGGTGTCTAACCTTGCCAACTTCAAGAGTTGGACTTGCTGTAGACTTGCTGAAATCCACAGGTATTAAAAGTTGCCAAAGTTAAACACCCCTGCTTTAAACCCTTTAATCTATCCTGCCCCACACAGATGCCCTATTTGTATTAATGGCTGCAACTAGTCACTTTATAGGCACTTAAATCCTAACGTCTTCTGGCAATAGGCAACCTGGAGGAAGCCTAATTCCCAGACCCAGGGATCTTCCCTTTTTGATACAAAATCACGAGAGATGAGCGGTTGCCTGCATCAGATGGCCCACATCCTCTCTTCTAATTCTAGCCAGTTTACCATTTCTCAACCATCTCATTTCAAGCAACCTGCACCTCTTACAGGCTAAAAAGGTGTGCATTTCTTTTCTATTACGAGTTAAAATGCCTCCAGTCTGTCTTCCTTGTAACAAAAAAAATTACTCTGGTGATTAAGAAAACCTGGAATGTTATGAGTTAAATGCTACCTGATAAATGGGATTTCAGATTTGTATGTCATGAGATTAGGATAGGCATATCATCTGTCATCGGCTCCCAATGATCAGTGGCAATGGCAGGGGCTCAGCAACTTTTATGCTAGGAAGCTATGTTTAAAAAACCACTTTGGGATGCATAAACAAATAGAACACAGTAATGCCTTACAGGCTCATTTAGGATTGTTCTGCAAATCAGAGCATCATTGATTGAAGTGCGTCATGGTTATACTGGTTGTAGGGGCAGATTCAGTAATCTGCTCTCAGAAATATCCATACTGGAATAATTTTCTTCATCATCATCTAAAACTCACTCTTTCTCATCTGAAGACAATATTAAGAATAAAATAGGCATTCACTGGTCCAATGGAAGCTAACTATATGCTACTGAAACTGTCATAACCTGTAACTGGGCAAAACAGTGCTGCATGGCCAACCATTTTTGAACCAAGGTAGCTCAAATGGATTAATTTAAACCATTTGATCTAAAATCCAAGATCTTGGATTTTGAACATATCTAAAATCCAAGATTCGTTACTCCTGAGGGAAGGAAATTTGAGGAAATTGTGGCTGCTCAGTGCAATGCTTCTGCTGATGTGCTCATATTCAACATTCCAGGACAGTTTCCCAGTCACTCTCTCAATCCCTGGGTCCTAACCCACCCAGCAGCAGCTATTTACTTGCCTGCTAGGAAAGAGGGAAGAGAGAAAGAAAGAAGAAAGAGAGGAAAGGAAGGAGGACAAGCAGAAGGAATTTTTGCATATTTTTCCCAGGCCATGCTGCCCACACCATCCCTAACCTGTAATCTCCTCGACACGTTCCCCAACTCCCAAGGCTTCTCTTGGCGTATGCACACACGCGCACACACACCCTTTCTAACCCTAACCAGTGCCACCCCCTATTCCCTGCCCTGTGGTACCTTTTGTGCACTCCTACATTCTTTCCAACCCACATCACCTTCCATGTACCATTCCTGACCCATGCGGCATCTCTTGTGCACTCCCAAGCATACTCTGGCACCCTTTTTGATTCATGCCACCCCATGCATGCTTTACCCCACAACCTTCACACACCCAACCCCCTCACCTTTCTCAACTCATGCCATCCCCCACATAGCATTTAGCAATAGCACTTAGACTTGTATACTGCTTCATGGTGCTTTACAGCCTTCCCTAAGTAGTCAGCATATTGCCTCCAACAATCTAGGTCCTCATTTTACTGACCACAGGATGGAAGGCTGGTTCAACCTTGAGCTGGTGAGAATCAAACTCTGACAGCCACCACAGCTCTTCATGCATGCACCTTACACAACCCACATGGCACTTCACCATATCTACATGCATCCTTCCTGGCCCACACTTCCTCACCAATCCACACAGCATCTTACACTCATTGCTGACCTGCATCTCTGTATATTCTCCCCCTCCCTCCCACAGCAGCAGTCACTTGTCTGTCTGCAGGCTTTGGACTTGCAATTTCCTGCTGGGATCCTCAGTTTCTCTCTGCAAACTTTCCACAAGCAAAGAAAATGGGAAACCTGGCAAGAATTCAAGGGAGGGATGGAAGAAAGGAAGGAAGAGAAAGATTATTTTCTACAAGGAAACTCAATGAGGAAGCCAGTAGGAAGTTGCTTTGGCTCCCACTGCTCTTTTGGCCACATGCAGTCATTGTTTGTTTAGATATAGATCTTGAAATGATGACACCCCCACCGGGGCACAGGTTTTCTAGATAGCCATTAAGTTAGGGTGGAAACTTTTGGATTTTGACCTAAGCTGCTGTAATAGACTGAAACTCAATTAGCCTATAAGGCCCATTTTGTGATCTGGAGAGCTGAACTCATCTTAGTTAATTTCTCGGTTAGCCTATCCTTGTCTACCCTAAGCTCCTGTTTCCCCAGTGGCATAGTGATCACTAGCTAGGGTTCCATTTCCTGCTTGAGGGAAAGACAGGCACAAAACAAGAGTATTTCTGCTTGCTCAGCATTACTCATTACCACTTCGCCATTTTCTCTTTACAGCAGATCTCCAAATCCAATCTCTTTGGCCTTTTTTTTTTTTTTGTTCTGACATACCCAAATAACTTTCTTGGTTGTTTTCAGTTTTCCTTGCAAACCTCAGATCATTTTGAGCTCTAGTCTTTCTGACAAGAGTCCTTTAGTTTCTGAAGACTACCATACTGTACATTCTTCTTTGCTTATGTTCCCCTTCTTCCATTTCCTGCATAAAAAATGTGTGTCTTCCAGGGCTAATTTTAAAGGTCAGAACAGAAGCCACAGGCATCTCTAGACTCCTGGGGGGACAACTGCATGAAATTGTCTTTTTCTTCTTCCTAGAATAAGGTTTGGGGAATTTTCTTATTTTTATGATAAGATGATACAATCAGGTCAGCTTCCACCTAAGTGCAAGTCAGCTGAGAATGTGGTAGTATTGAAGTGACAGGTATAAATTATAGAGCTGTGCTTGTCCAGGTCTGGAAAAGCAAGAATTTGAGAACTAAATGTGTGGCACCAATGTATATTTAATTAGGGAAGGCTAATTTAACACTCTGACTTAAGCCTTTGCTCATCCTGACTTGATATGTGAGAAGAGCAAATATATGCTTAAGTTGTATGTAGCTGTCCCAGATATTTGCCCCAAGACAAAAAGGCTATTTTTAAGGTACAAAATGATGTTCAGTTATGCCATAATTGTAAGTGTTGCTGAGAATATTAGCTGTAATGTCCCAATTGTTAGGATTTTATGACTAGATTGTTCTGTGAAGCAATGCCATATTTACAGTTTGTGTAGAAATTACTCTTAGAATTAATAAAATATTCACTTTAATAGAGTATTTAAAATAAATTTGAAACATTTGTCACTTAAGCTAAATACGCAAAATAGGAAAAATATGCTACATTTTAAATAAAAAGTTAAGCATTTACAATACAAAATATATTTGCCTTCAACAATCAAAGTGCTATTCTTTCTTATCCAAGACTGCCCACTTTATAAATATGCGTAAAGACACAAATAATTTACTACATTGGTTTAACTACCCCAGTTCACCATTTTTCTAACAAGGAAACCATGACTTGAAACTCAATATAACTTCAGTAGTACTTCTTATCAAGGGTTTCCCCACATCCATGTATTCTCCATTTTGTAATATGTAGAGAAACTATAAAGATTATTCTTATTTATAATAAAGACTTCAATTTCAAAGGCTTTCAGTTGCTTTCTTTCTCACAGGTTCCATTATATACATCCATGTCATATGTGGTATTGTATTGTGACATTATTGTCCACAATAAAGTAATGTTCATAGGCAAGTGCAAAAAATGATAGCAGGTAGCTCTATCATCACAATAATTTTCATCACCTATTCAGGAGGGATTAATAGTTATATTCAACATTATGGCACCCTGGAGAGTTTTGTGCTGTTCTGCAAATGCCCTTGCAAAATTTTTCTTCTGGTTTTTCCAGGTTTTAGAATTATTTTGAAGTTATCAGTGCAAGATAGAGCAGATCCCTGATAGTCAGTATATATATATACATATATTCTCTCCTTTCTCATAATGGAGAGGAAATCACTTTGTATTCCAATGAAAGCAATGGGGCATCTTGAACTGTGTAGGACACTTTAAAAACACATACAAAAGCAAATACATATGCAAATGAAGTCATTTTATGCTGAAAATGGATAGGCCACTGTCTTATGAACTGTCCCACAAAATTACTTTGACTTTTCAAGTATTGCTTTCTCCAACTTTTACAACTGTAGTTTGCTTGCAGATCTGTCTGGTAGGACTAGTAACACAAAAAATGCCAGTAGGGATTCTTTCTTCTCCATCTTTTTTTTGAACAGGAAATTATAGCCTGCATTTTGACACTTTTTAGTTGGCTCCCAGGTGGTTTCTCTAGGACACACAGAAAGGCTGAATCCTGCAGGCTATGCACTAGCAAACTGCTAGTTTGTCATTAAATACATTCATCACGTCATTCTTCACTAACTGCAATGTTAGAAGGCACACGCTTCATGGAATAATATTGCGGATTTATATACTAATACAGTATCTTAGCAGGCACCTGAAGCCTTTTCCCTTCCACATGTCCAGGCAGCATTGCCTACATTCAACGACGACCTTACAAACATATGTGTAATATATGACTTCAGGATAGTGCAAACAAATTGTTCTTTGGCAAGGTATGATAAGCTGAAATGCAGAATTAGATTAGCCACTATTTCAGAAGAGCTTGATATAAGATTAGAGAATGCTTTGTCTCTTTCTCTTGTTCCAGACAAAAAATCAAATCCCTGAGACAAATTCGGGTTATTCTTGACCAAAGGTATGGTTTCGTAAGACTAGACGTTCTGTTGAAGCCCTGGATGGGAGAAAAAGAAGAAAAGCATGTATAAATGGGCTTTATTGAGCCAAAATAGACATTTGCTAAGTTTGACACCCAAGAATCACTATATTTATATATATTGCTTTTTAAATTAATAACAAAAAAAAAAAAGAGAACAACACACAAAAAAGTGATAGTGATACATAATCAAAGAAAAAAGCATAAAAAGTGCTATAACAAAAAAGTGGAAAAAATCTGACAACTCCCAAGTAATAATAATAAAAGTAATATGTGTCTTTTATAATCATGAAGTTACAATTCTATATATATTAGTCTAATGCAATATTCAGGACATATACAGTGTATTTTGGATAGAGTTATACACTACTTTTTCACCTATTCATTGTAAAAAAACACCCATATTTCATTATTCTTGTCCATACATCTGTAGGCAATCTGCCCATAGATGGCAAGTGCAATCAGATCTTCAATGAGTTGAAAGAGGCCACTTAAGCATCACTATCTAATATTTGTTCTGTACAATATCTCTTGATGCCTGCTCCAACTGTGACCCTCTTCTAGAGACCCCTGAACTAGGAGAGTTGATGGCTCCCTTTCATTGAATGTGTTTTGAATGTGTCCATACTTTAGTATGGACTGCTATCTTTTGAGGTATTTGTTTGGATTTCTGCAGTGAGTAAGGGAGTTGAACTCCGTGCCTAAATGGCCCCTTCCAACTCTTGGATTTGAATTCTTTTCACAGTATCATACTGATGATCTGGACATGATCTACAAATGTCTATGTTTCAGTAATATATTAGTAGTTGCTAGCTTTTCACTTCTGTCCTGGGAAGGTTACTTGACCACGGTTCTTATCCCTGTTCTAGAAAATCTGAGTTTGTCGGCTCTTTTTTTAAAGAATATAATGAACATAATACTAGTCTTCACATAGTCTGTACCCCATGTCAAAAGTAAACATAGCACTTTTAACATTATACTGCAAATTGCTTCAAGGGAAAATGTTTTGGATAGGAAGTGGAGTAAAAAAACATTTTTATCTGAGACGTTTTAATGATATGGAACTTAAATTAACTTCAACCTCTGCTTTAGAAGCATGGCTGAAACAATTTAAGTCCAAGCACTTTGAAGTTTGATAAGTAATGTAAAAAGCATGCAGCAATTTAAATAAAATATAAAAGTGGTATAAAAAAGTGTACTGTCAGCAATTTAATTGAGCCACTCTGAACAATTGATATAATCTACTTTTTGGGAAAGTATATTTTCCCTGCTAATATCAGGAAACACAACTGACTGATTTAATCTAAAATAAAAATACTCTTGGTTGAAACTTCCTATTTCTTCAGGAATTTGGACTAGGCATGGAAGGGAGATTAGTGCCATTGGGTGAGGGACACTCCTCTTTGTATGATACCATAGAGTCGGACCTCAACATAAGGCAATATTTCAAAGAAGAATAGGGTGAGAAAAAGAAAAAGAGAAACGAATCCCTGAGGTTTCTCAACCCTCCAAGTAATGTCCTTCAGAAGTCAAAGACATATAAAGAAGTAGAAAGATTTAGTTTGCTCTGAGATGTCTTTTTGAGCATTCATACAGAAATTCACCCATTTCATTGTGATTAATAGTATATAAGGACTACAATTCCAGGAAGAAATCTCTTTCTTGAGGAAGAATTTTTCAAATAACTGCAATCCTTGAAATATTTTGTCAGCTCTTCCCAATCTGGGGACTGCCAGATGGTATAGAAGCCTATTCCTTTTATTCCCAGCAAGCTAACTAGGGTTTATAGGAGCTGTAATCAAACACATCCTAATGGTAGCATGTTCAAGACTTATTTGATTAAAATTGGTACACTGTATCTTTACTGTCACAAAATTTTATTACTATTGCTATAATAGATAACTATTTACTCCTATTTTTTTCAGAGTAATATTTTTTGGATTAAATTTTTTTATTGCTCAGATTAAAAACGTTATCAAGTTTGGTGGATCTTCAATACGTGCATACATCAAATTTTGAATATAAAGCACTACAATTCCTTGAACTAAAAATTCCATGAATTCAAGTAACATAAACAATCAAAGATTAATCAAATTGAAGACTATGTCATGTAGATAGGTTCTTCTTTACAACATCACAGAGATACCAAATAAGGTGGGGGGAACGGATGCTATCTAGATATTTTCATCATGCACTCCTATATTGAGTTGTTCATTTGGCAACTATGCATAACATCATTCAATTATTGCTTTACTTAAGCCTGAGTTCAGGATGATTTTCTGAATCCAGGATCCTAGAGTAGAATGAAACTTTTTCTTTTGGGAAGACGTTTTGATGTTAAAGACACTTGAAATGGAATTTCTTTTCTGTTTTCTTTTCTTCTTTTTTAATTTTTATTTCCTTAGTTTTTTATAAGTTATTTATCTTTGTACTTATAAACTCTAATAAAATTATTACAAAAAAGAAAATCCTTTGCTTTCAGTTTGAGTGCATACAACATTACAACAATAATCTATAGCTACTACATATTATACCATTAAACTTCATAAGAAACTATTTTCTTTATAGTGTTGCTTGCATATCTAATAAAGGACAGTGAAATTTAAAAATAAAAGAATAACATTTAGGGGGACAAATCATGCTACAATCTGAAAAGTATTTGAATACTGAAATACATTAAACAATTAAGGAATAAATGTGTACATTAAGGAACTTTTATCTTCAATCCATTTGGAACTGAGTTAAAACTCTCAGATTTAAATGAAAAAAAGTGGTATTAATATTCAGCTGTACAACATTCTGCCCCATTTCCTCTGTGACATTTCTACAAATTGGTTCAACTGTAACCAGCAGAATGTTTTACATATTGAGACAAATTACTGCAAATATGATGACAGTTTATTCTCCACTATGCCTAAGATTCATATATGCACGTCACTTTCTGTGGCTACATCAGATCTTTAATCTGTACCTGGGGGTAACAAATACTGTACAAAATATGTCATGTTGCCTTAATAGACAATTATTAAACTGAAGTATTTTGACTTTTTGCCAAATCATTTAAGCACTATAATCAAAATTATCAGTCTCTTGACCTTGCAGATGCCATCAACATTTATGTTATCAATATGTTTAGCCCAAAGCTACAATACAATTAGTCATTTAAATTGCAGAGATCTTTCACACAAAATAATTAAGCTCCATTTCTGAATAGCAGGAATATTCTGCTAGTGAGTTACAATGCTCAAACCTATGAATTGCAGCCTGGAATAGATCTATTTACTACACAGGCATAGCTTTTATGTCAACAAAGGTAGCCTAAACCCAAAACTGCTGCAAAGTTTAGCACCTTCTGAATTCCACTTGCCTCCAATAAAAACTACATTAGTTCTTCCAATTACATTTAACTATTATATTTGTTTTCTAGCAACTTTAATGAAATGCATCTCAATTAGACATGAATGATGTGTATGAGACTCAAGATGCATCTAACACAAAGGGGAATTTCATAGTTAATTGAAATGATTCGCATGTTAACATGCTTCTTGCTCCCCAGAGAAACAGATTTTCTGCAACAGCTAATCTGTGTATTCTTTCAGAATAACTAGACTATAACTGAGTAGATTTCAGGCTTTATAGATTTATTTTTGTTTTTAGTTTTTTAAAAAATAAGACCAGGTTTCCCACAAGGGTCATGCAAAATAACTTTTAAAATTAGTTAATTAATTTATCATTATACCAACTTTATTATTTTTTATAAATTACGCAAGTTGGCAAACATACCTAATGTTTCTTCCTTGTCCTATTTTCCCTACAACAATAACCCTGTGAGGTGAGTTGGGCTATCATCTGAGTTATTGGTAGACCAGGGTTGTTGTTTTTTTTAAAAAAATGAAAATCCAATAGTAAAGTGGCACCAAGGCATGTAGGCTTATTTTACAGATAAAAAATAAAAACAAAGTAAAAGAGGGAAAAGCAATTAATATAAGGTCAACTGAAACTTTTTAAACCTGAAATTTGCTAACCTACTAGAAATCAAACACCTTGTGCAAGATCAACAAATACAACTGCCAGTAGATGATGATCTATCCTTTCCTCCTCAACTTTATATAAAAAAATCAGAGCCACAAAAAAGAAAAACTTCTTTCTAGTTCATCATGCTGACATATTTTCATCCGGACTAACCAATATAATTTGTCAATAAATATGCATGTCAGAATGTTGCAGTATTATCATCCTTCAATAAAGCACTCCTGATCAAGGCTGATTTTGACAGCTATTGGAGGCTCAAATGAGATCATTGAATATGAAATGCCAATAACCACCATGGTGTTTTATGATTTTCCATGAACTGCACTATTAACGGAAACCAATGCTAAAGTCCAAATTTCATCACTTTTGAAAAATAGGTGACAGGATAAACTACTTTTAAAAGGGCAAATTCTCATGCATTATAATCATTTTCAGAAATACAGAAATAGGATCATTATAGTAGTCTAAAAATATGCACTCTCCAGTATGCTGGACAAGGAGAAAAGACAAAAGGAAAGATTAAAAGATGCAAGATTCAGGTTGCCTCCTGAAATGAGAACTCCTGAAGTTTCAAAAAAAACTTGAGGGAGGATTGCACTGGTTTTGGAAATACAAAATTTATATCCACATTATTACCAACCTACCTATATATACAGGGATTTGGCTAATTAAATTTATTTATTAAATTTATTTACCATCTATCTTGCCATGTTACTGAAGGCAGTTTACAATAATGAAAAATAAGAAAAATGAAAAAAAGTGTAAAGAGAAGATAATAGAACAATAAATAAACAACAATAAAGGAAAACAATGAGAATAATACATTGGTATGATAAGCAAAAAGATGGATGGGTGAAGAGTAGAGAGCATGAGGGGGTGAGATGGAGTCTGCCATCAATCTAGCAGTTATCTCCAGAATGGAACTTCCCCATCTGATTCCCAGGCCAATTGAAAATAAATAATCAAATGTATGCATACATACATACACATCCATGAAATATCTAGATGAATTTTTAACATATGCTGTGCTAAGTGATAAATATCATCTAGCAGATGTAATTCAATAGCAATATTTACAGTACAATACTTGTTTGGATTAGCAGTATTTTCAGCTTCTAAGACGCCAGAGATACTAGAACAACTGGTTAAATCCTTTAAAATTAAAAATCTACTATTTGTTTTTACAGATATTTGTTATCAATAAATCATTTTGATATCCAGATGCTGAGAAGTGGAATACAAAATTAGAGGTGCCTATATTTCCCAGACAGTGGAAGAGTGCCTTAACTTCCATAGCAAGAATGCCAACAGATCTTAAACTAAATAACAAAAATAATACTTAAAATTTATTGGACACCATTGCATTTGTATAGGAAATGGCATTTATGGGAGATGTAATAAGGATAACGCTTCTTTAAAACACAAGTTTTTACAATGTCCTAATCATGAATTCCCAAATTTGCATTAATTCAGTTGCACTAATTTGCATGAGTGGGTTTGGGAATGTGCAAAAGCCCTATAAACTGCTACATTTAAGCTAGTCAAAGTAAGCTAGTGATTTATTATATAAAGCTTCAGAGTTTCTTCATTCTTAGTATATAACTTAATGTTTCCTTGAAGTTGAAGAACCCTTACACCAGTCCTGCTGGAGAAGGAAACATTTTTATCTTTTGATTATTATTTTTTTGGCTCACGTCCAAACCTTTTTACAGGTCTGAGGTATACTGGCTAAGGAAGAAATGACATCTTCCACTCAAGTCCAATGAGCTATTTAAGAGAGTTGCTGCATGGACCCACTGGGATGCCTCTGAACTATATATGCTAAAATTCAAAGAATAATTTGGGGGAAATTAGCACTGCCTTATTCTCTATTGATAAGATCAGTAACTAGAGTTGGGACATGTGTGTGAAACTAATTTATTCCTGACATTTATCTGCTTTAGAAAATGCATCCTTGCATTCAAGTTATTCAGTTCTACATATTTAAGTTAGCCAACTTTTCTGAAAATATCCAATTAGTGCGTATAGACCCTCGAGCCATATTCTACTTCAAGGCCCTCCTTTCTTTGCTGAACAGACCAAATATTGTTTACATATCAGGATGTTTTGTCTTCCTTGTTACGCCTGCAATGCAAGCATTCTGCTTCAAGATTTCCAAATTACCTGATAATTATGAAATATTCTTAGTTACACTTGTCTGTACTTATCCTTATATTCATTTCCAACATACCAACATCACTTTTAAATATGTCTGAATATGAATACTTTTGTGGAACAGTTCAAATACACTCCTGGCAAGCAATGAATGCTATAAACTGCAGTATCTTATGGTGAGAAAGAGTGGTATAAAATACATAAAACAAACTTCCAGCATTTCAAGGGACTTTTATGAATATTGGTGGCAACTGCATAGGATACAAGCCATTGGCTATTTAGGACCTCTAGATCTGAAGCTAAAGTGGATTCCATAGAAAATCATACCACTGATCCACCCTCCCCACTTTTGTTTCTAAAAAGAATCTTCAGAGAAATGATTGGCAAACCTATTATTAATCCCCTCACCCACAAGACACAATATAATTTTTTTTCTCCCTCAAAGCTTATTTGTCAACTTTACATTTGAGGAAAAAAAATCCTGTTTTCATTCATAAAACACACATGGCTTCTCTGTATGACCAAAAGTGAGAAGCAAGGCTGCTTAGTCACACATCTAAAAACCTGAACCCTTTGTGCAATAGATACAAGTTTGCAGGTATAGCTCATTGCTGCTCTCATTGTTGTTCTTTGTTTAGAGCCTACTCTAGCAAACTCTGATTTGCCATTTTACTATCTGAAGTGACTTGTACATCCCTATACAACTAATGAAATCACTAACTTGCAATTGCTGTATTTCCTAGGCATCTTATAAATATGCAAAGTACACGTACAGTATGCCTAAACGTACTTCTGCTCATGTAGCACAAAATGTTGAATTCTATTGTTCTGATGCATGACTCCATTGCCACGAGCATTTTCATCAATAGTGTTATATAGGATTACACCAGGAGGGTTTAATAAGAAAGGAGTCACATCAGCGACAGCAAGAATATGTCCAAGGGGCACTCATTACAAACCCTCTAGCATTATACAAAAGGAAAAGCTAGAAATAATTACTACTTTGCTCTTATGCAGCCTCTTCCTGCTTAATAGTAAACATAATGATTTACCTAATGAAAAGTTTAATTGTGATGGGAGGGACCTGGGAAAGCTGTTACACCAAGCTCATGATTTCAAATCTTTCAGCAGTAATTAAGGGAGATAAAAGCTCATTCTATACACATAAATAAGATAGCTGCTAATTTATTAAAACTATACACCCAAGCTCAAAGGCAAGTTAATATTTCCCACTGATGTGTTAATTTGCTTTAGTGGGCTAGCTGGCTGGTCTTCTGCTCACATGTCTCCTCTGTATGCTTTAACATTCTGGACATTCTATTTCACAATTTTTCAATATTCCACATTTTATCTGCATAGGTCTTTTTAAAGCAACCACGATCCAGAAATCTACTGCAAAGTTCACAGGAGTAGCGAGGGAAAGGACAATTAATCTACCAATGATTTCTTTTTATCATTGTCATTATTACTACTGCCATTGTCAAATCATTTTTAAAACCCTGCCTCCTCCAAGTAGAAAGACTCCTTAATCTACCTGGCACATTGAAGCCAAGCAAGATTAATATATAAAGTATATTTAGTATTGCTGTTGAGAACTATAGAAATGTACACATTGATAGGTAAAGGTAAAGGTTCCTCTCTCACATATGTGCTAGTCATTTCCGACTCTAGGGGACGGGGCTCATCTCCGTTTCAAGGCCGAAGAGCCAGCGCTTTCCGAAGACGTCTCGGTGGTCATGTCGCCGGCATGACTAAACACCAAAGGCACACCGAACAGTTTTACCATCTCACCAAAGGTGGTCCCTATTTTTCTACTTACATTTTTTATGTGCTTTCGAACTGCTAGGTTGGCAGAAGCTGGGACAAGTAACGGGAGCTCACCCCATTACGTGGCACTAGGGATTCGAACTGCTGAACTGCCGACCTTTCGATTGACAAGCTCAGCAACTTAGCCACTGAGCCACCGCGTCCCTTACACACTGATAGAGTCATGCAAAAATGCTACGGGACAGCTGGTTTCCGTTAGGATTACAGCTGTCTATTTACATTGCACAATATCCACTGGCTGTTCTGAAGATTCTCTTTCCTCTCAAACTAGGTTTTCTTTCTCCTTCTAATTTTTGGGGGTTTCCGCAAACCTTGAGATTACTTTTTCTGTTGTTTCATTTCCATTCTTGCTACGTAAGCACAACTGTGTATTGAAATATTGAATTAGATAGAGAAAGTAGTGATTGCAAATCCTTAACCTTAATGACTCTTAAGGTCATTAACAAACAAAACATAAAACAAAACTATTCAGAAAAAGACTGTTAAGTCCCAAGATTCAGTGATGGCAGATTGCCCAATTGGTTTCTGCAAAGGAAATAACCTCATCTAGAGATCTACCAAGTCTGATTATTGCATACAGTTATTATTTTCAGAAGCTAGGAAAACCACCAAGTGGCAGTGGGATTCCAGACAATCAAAAGTGCTCAGAGGAAAGAAGGATGGTGGGCTTGGTACAACACAATGGAAGGCAATAAACTAGTGCTGGAATTCAAAAATATTTTTTTGTAAAAATTGAACAGGAACTTGATGACCTGCCTCAGAACACAACAATCTCTTAAGAGTGATTTTCCAATACAACATGGGAAATTTTTAGCAGTCATAAATCCTAAATGGAGAGATCAGGAAAAAGAATTTAGAGCAAAATAAATAAATATAAACATAAAATAAATTATATTAAATACAGTTAATACAATTATTCACAGTGTAGTTTCCTGTGTCAAATTAAACTAACTTTAGTGACAGAAGTCCACATTCAAGACTGTGGTGCATGTTTTGAGCATCGGAAGCTGTGGGAATATGTAGACACAGACTCCCTACCCAGAAATATCAAACAAGCCTTCTGTTCCCTTAGTAGAGCGTACTTGATTAGAAGAACGTCATTTTCTGATCTAAGGCTCAGAAAGTGCTACGTTTGTTAAGCAATGGACTGAAAACATTTGGAGGCACATCCAAACTAAACACATGACAGATGCACCTACAATCATGTGAACCTGCCAATTCTAGTCCTCCTTTCACTTGCTTATCTGAGTCCATCTCAATCAAAAGTATTAAAAATAGTGACAATAATTAAAGAAGCACTGTGAGAAAACACTTTTATTTGCTTTGTCTGGGATGTGTTTTTAACAGGTGAAAGCATTCTTGTTTCTAGAAAAAACTTCATTATTTTAAAAGCAATTTAAATCTGTTGATATCAGCATATGAAAATGTATGAGGAGCACAGCCAAAATTATTAGGATGATTTTCTGCTGAAAAATTTCTCCAATCATTCCTAGGGTGGGTAGTTGGGCTTTCAATGGGAATAATGGCTATTCTTCTATATTATTGGACCATTCCAACTTTTTTTTCACACTAGGAAACCAATAGTGCAACATCCCATGAGAATTTTATAGGAAGATTCTAGATAAACATTTCTATAAGCTTTGTTTATATACATCTTCCTTAACAGTATGTTTTGCTGCAGTATTACTGGAAAATCCCTTCACAGAACACCACACAATCAAGTCTTCTGGATGCTAAATAGAGGACTGATTCTTATTAAAAACACCTTCCTTTTTACAACCCTGTAATCCCTTAATTCAGGATAGAGTCGGGGTGACTGGATGAAGTTGAGCATTTACTGGCTGGATACCCTTCCTGACACCATGTGCAGTTCACAGCAGAAACATCTGACGCTACCTAAGATTGAGCTCTCAACCTTCCAACGGAAGGTGACCGTCTTCGCCACCAGGCTACCCCATTGCTCAGAGGGCTGATTCCTAAGAAATCGATAATATATTCCACTATAAAAGAATTCCGTGAGCAGACCATACCCTTTACAAAAAATAGAAACAAGGTTCAGCTGGTGAAGATAATGCAGCAGACAAAAAAAAGCATAATTATACAGACCTCAAGTCCAGAAAAAGAAATAGACGAATCCAATGGTCTCTTCTTTCTTGGCCCAAGGGCTTCCAGAGCTGCACGATTAGCCTCCCTCTGCTGCATTTGTGCAAATTCTAATTGTTGCATCTAAGAGTAAGAGAAAGTTATGGAAAATTAAATCTGAATATAATGAAAGCTATACTTTAACAGCTTTTTTCCCACTTGGACCTGCTCTTTAAATAGCAGGGAAGTTTTATCGGTCCTAAAAATACATACAAACAAACTCAAAAAATTGGGTCAGACTCACACTTGGACAGCACTGTTCACAAGATCCATCTTTACTATACATTAAATTATTTCAGTAGGATTTTTTATCATATAAAAAATGTGGTCCAAACCCATTAAGTGCAGTCAGCTCAATCAAGGTATTATTTTAAAATACCGGTAGATATTTTATGCACCAGGTTTTACTGTAATTTTTGGTTTTGCTACAGATATTTTAGCTTCCTTCTTGCAAAGGGCAGCTTTGAAATATAAATATTTACTTAGATTCCATTCTGGGGGCTGCTTATAAAAAGCTCAAATAGCTATACTATTCGTGTATATAAATACTGTTGTAATCTATGACAACTTTGTACATGTGAGCCACACCTATGTGCCTTTATCTCCTGACAGAATTAATAGTGATAAACATCAGTTACTGAGGTATATGGGGGAAGATGTGTGTTCTTAAACTAAATAAAGCATGTCCCCACAAAGCCAGCTGAAACTTTTAGCTACATCCTTATATATTCGCTCAAAAAAAAAAAAAAAAAAAAAAAGGCAATCAGAAGCCATAGAGAAAGCGTTTCAAAACCATTTCCCTTCTTCGATTTTTCCATCAGCTCCAAGTACAAAGATTTTTTTAAAAACCTGTGTAAAGATCAAATTGCCATGAAAACATTGCAGAAATGGTAAAATGGTCTTTGTTGCTCCTGGCCTTTTTAATAATAATATATAGGGTTTTAAAAGTCTAGTCTTGAAGCAATCAAGTAGTTTCTAGGTGACACAATAACCATTTTGGTTAATCTGACCTGAAGCACAAATAAAGTAGAGGTATATTTTTAAAGCCCTTCTCAATAGTTAGATGGCATATGCAGCCAAGCTACAGTCACACAAAGGAATTTAAAAAGGGAACTATGCTCTGTTCAGCATTAAGGGGAAAAAATCTATCTTCACAAATTAAATTTTTCACATTTATAAAAGTTCATTGCATCACCTTCACTTACCTCCATGTTTTGTGCAAATATGTTATCTACCTGTTACTTAAAAGACTCATGCTAGCTTAAAATGTCCATACAAACCAAGGTTTGTTGCCAGGTCAACTGAAACATGATTTTGTTCACCTTTAGGAATGCTTTCTCCCAAACCAATGCTTTCCAGATGTATTTGGATTACAACTGACAAAACACTAGACTGGAAATTAGAAGTTGAAATCCTGAACTATCTGCAGAAGACTAACTTTGAGACAGATGCATTAGGACTTAATTGAATATTAAAACACTATCTTACATTTATCCTGTGCAAAAATACAGAACACCCTACAATGTGCAGTAAAGCCTGAATGATCTTCTTTATTGTTTTTCACTCACAAGCCAAATATTGGACAAGTAAAATGGGTAGTCCATCTGCCCTTTAAACTCATTTTCACCTATCACCATCACTTATTCATCCATTTACCATGCGGAATTAGCAATAATGCCACATGTCAACTAGGCAGAATCTCTAGTAACCCTACTACAACCCCAAATCCTAATACTCTAGTCTTTCAGTGAGATTTTTCATAGCCAGCTGCTAAACTCTCTCCTTAAACTCAGTTTATTTATCTTATAACCTTTTCTTCTTGTCTTACAAATATATTTAACAATATTCTTTGTCCTGCTACAGAATCTTCCCCTACTGTAGCATGCTTACATCCCCTAATATTTTAGCTACAATTCTAAAGCTACCCCAGTTAAATAGGTAAAAATTATTTCCAAACCACCAAAGAGTGGTTAAAGCGACATTTTACTTATATTAACATTTGTGTCAGTGGTGAAATTTGTTACTACTGGTTCTGTGGGAGTGGCTTGGTGGTGGTGGTGGTAATGTGACTGGGTGGGCCTGGCCATTATTTTTTTTTTTTTTTTTACTTTTAAACCATTTTTTCTACAACCTCTTCGGCAAAGACGATCCCAGCTGAGTTGCCTGATCGGCAGAGGCTTTTTTTCTTTTAAAAGCCTCTGCCGATCAGGCAACTCAGCTTGGATCGTCAGAGGCATTTAAAAGAAAAAAAGCCTCTGCCGATCAGGCAACACAGCTGGAATCATCAGAGGCTTTTAAAAACATTTGACGATCCCAGCTGAGCCGGGTGATCATCAGAGGCTTTTTTTTTTACTTTTAAAAGCATTTTTTCCGCCGAAGAGGTTGTCGAAAAAATGCGTTTAAAAATTAAAAAAAAAAAAAAGCCTCTGATGATTGTGCGGCTCAGCTGGGCGGCGGGGGGGAAGAGGGGGCAGGGATTTTTGCTACAGATTCTCCGAACCACCTGCCTCCATCGCTACCAGATCGGGTGATCTGGTCCGAACCGGGAGCATTTCATCCCTGGTTTGTGATTTATACAAATAGTTTAAAATAGATATAAAAATAAAATTATGTTTTGATTTTAATTGTATATTTAATTGTATATTTGCAAACATATTTTTAATACTAGCTGTTTTATGGAACACCTAAATTTATTTTCAGACTATCATTGCTGGCATTCTGAAAAGATTCAAAAGACTGACTGAGGCTGAAAATAATAATTGATTATCTATCAAGAGGGGGGAAAAAGATGTTTGCAGTAGCACCAATATAGGAACAAGCATTTTGCAACTTAGAGGAAATCAACAAGTCATATTGTGGGAAATAGAAGAGCGTCTCCAAAGGCAATATTTTCAAGCAACCAGATTCTGAAGAACATAAGAAAGCAAATCCTACAACGTTGAAGTGTGCTTACCCCAGTGAAGACAGCAGCTAAACATAAAAGAAACAGGGAGTAACTCTGATAATAAGGATGAGTAGGAAACTGTTATCTACTTAATGGAGACATTGCATATAATAAACGAAAGTATGAATTTGATGGTACTGAATGGGGAAGAATTTTGCAGATCCTTAAGAGAGTAGGATATTCATAGAGGCTCAAAGAGAGGCAATGAATATTGTAGAAGTAATCTTTTTTAATGTCATTTAACACATGCATTAACATTTTTAGAGTTCACAGCACAAAGGTTTGTTATGTTTTAATGCGTGTTTTGCAAGTAAAGTATGGAGCCACACAGATTAAGAAAACTAGTTCAAACAAATGAAAGGCCAGTGCCATCTGATGGAGACTTGGAAAAAGTTGCTGCTTGCTATCTTGGAAAAACTAGACTACTTTTCCATTATCTAAAGTTGAGCTAAAAACACATTCATTTTTTTTTCTAAAAAAGAAGAAATATGTAATCATCAACTCCTGATCATTGATTATTGCTACCGTTAAAAATATTGTCTGGGAAATCTTCTGCTAGGATCTCATCCTTCTGCGTACAACAAAACACAACCAGTGTTCTCTTAACACTGAAATGTTGTACAGGTAGTCCTCGACTTACGATCACAATTGAGCCCAAAATTTCGGTTGTTAAGTGAGACATTTGTTAAGGGAATTTTGCCCCATTTTACGACCTTTCTTCCTTCAGTTGTTAAGTGAAATAGCTGCAGCTGATAAATGAGTAACCCAGTTGTTAAGTGAATCTGGCTTTCCCATTGACTTTGCTTGTCCAAAGGTCACAAAAGGGGATCACATGATCCCGGAACACAACAACAGTCATAAATATGAGTCAGTTGCCAAGCATCTGAATTTTGATCACATGATCATGGGGACGTACCTGCAAAGGTCGTAATTGTGAAAAATGGTCATAAGTCACTTTTTTCATTGACTTATTTGTAACTTCGAATAGTCACTAAATGAACTGTTGTAAGTCCAGGACCACCTGCATTGTCTTCTTTCTACAGTGGCCTGAAATAACTATTGAAAAAAGGTATATTGAGTAACTTATAGTTTTAAAAAAAGGGGAATTCATAGTTTATAGGAGAGAAACACATTAGATAATGTATATCCCACATGTTCCTCCAAATAGCTAAAAACACAAATAAAACCACAAGCAGCTTTAAGCCAAAAAGGCAGAGCAGCAATAAAAGCCAAACATTAACAACTAATAGAATCAACAGATGGACAATGTCAATATTCCTATTTCCTTTGATACCCAAAATGTTTAAAAGTCCTACATGACTTCTTGGTCCTGTTTCTCTTAAAAATATTGTTTCTTGAAATGTATTTCCACTTTCAGTTCCTTTCCTTTGTATTAGTTTTCCCAGAAAATTTGTTCATTTGTATCTATTTATTTTAAAGATAACTTTTTCATCATTATACTTGATGACATTAGTATTAATATATCTTAGCATATCTTGGATTAGTTAGCCATTCTTCTAATTTGTGATGTAATTTTTTTAAAAAATTCCTATTGTAGAAGCTTTTAATAAAACTTGCAGGTTCCCTACATATGTGGGAGCTGTGGTGGCGCAATGGTTAGAATACAGTACTGCAGGCTGACTCTAACCACTGCTAGGAGTTCAATCTTGACTGGCTCAAGGTTGACTCAAGTTTCCTTTCTTCCGAGGTTGGTATGAGTACCCAGATTGTTGGGGACAATATGCTGACTCTGTAAACTGCTTACTGTAAAGCACTACCGTTTCCCCCCGAAAATAAGATCCTGTCTTATATTTTTTTGAACCCCAAAATAAGCTCTTGGCCTTATTTTCAGCGAGGTCTTTTTATTTTGGGGTGCATGGAGGAAACCAGAGGAAATGGCGGGGACCGGCTGCTCATGCGTTTAAATATTTTCGGGGAGGGCTTATTTTCAGGGGGGTTTATTTTAGTGCATGCGCTCAAAAGCCCGATTGGGCTTATTATCAGGGGATGTCTGATTTTAGGGGAAACAGGGTATGAAGTTGCTAAGTGTTATTACTATATGCAACTTTGTATTCAGAACTTTCTGCATGTATGAAATATGAAGAACTTTATAATTAAAATTATTTTATTTAAAAAAATCTTACATTTTGAAATGCAAAATGTGCATATTGAACCTTCTAGGCACCTTTCCAATTACATTAAAGTTAAAGCTCAGTGCTAATGCAAGTAATACTCCCCAATGGTTTAGCTATATTTATATCTTGAACTAGATTTTTGAAATTTTCTGGTATTAAAATCATGGTCACTGCTCTTACGTCAGCTTCATCCTAAATAATTCTGTCTTAGAGCAGTTAATTGCACCTAGAAATAGTATTGTTGATACAGCCTTCCCCAACCTGGTATCTTCAGATGTACACGGTGACAATTGTCTATTGGAATCCCCTCAGAGAATTCTGTGGGAATTCTGTGTTCTAATGAATCTGGAAGCATTCAGTTGAGAAACACTACGTAGATTAGGTTCTGTAAACCCAGCCTGCATGAAGCAAATTGAAATCCCTCACTATAAGTGTCTTACCATGTCTTTTGCCATTTCAGGATGCTATCACTGCTAAGTCGAGAGACAAATATTTGCCCATACATGAATACTGTAAGAACAGCCTTTAAGAGCTAGAAATGGAATTTATTTCTGGCTAGACATTTCACTTTTGGAATAAGAGGCATGGTAGGTAACATCACATGTGGGTGACACCAACATTTTTGGATCTTTTATGCAAATAAGAGCCTTGGTAGTACAAGGGTTTAAAGCACCCTGTTATTAAGCTGCTTAAGACCAGCTGCCTGCAATTACTGCAGGGTTCGAATCTCGCCAAGGCTCAAGGTTGACTCAGCCTTCCATCCTTTCTAAGGTAGGTGAAATGAGGACCCAGTTTGTGGGGGCAATAAGCTGACTTTGTATAAATATACAAAAGGATGAAGGCTATTGCTGAGCACATTGTAAGCCGCCCTGAGTCTTCGGAGAAGGGCGGCATATAAATCAAATTTAAAAAAAAAAAAAAAAATTTGGAGGGCAGGAAAGATAAAAGGACAATGGATTTTTTTTTAATTGTCTGATAGAGCTTCAAGATACCCATACTGAATTTTAAATCCCCAAAGAGAAAATCATCTCATGGAGGGTTTCAGGGCCTAAGCCTCTACCAAGAATAAAGGTATTTATATTGTCCTTCCTCCTAGAAATCAAATATTTACATTATTTGCAAATAGTGATACTTGCAGAGTTGTAGAGATGCAAATATTGGGGGATAATATTGTTGCTTATCTTTTGTTATCTAGAATCACAGAACAGAAATCTTGAGAGGACTCTTGGAATTGGTGACTATAGCATCCTCAATAAATGACCAAGGAGAATCCACTACTATCCAAAATAATGTTCCACTATCAAGACAAAAAATATATAAATCCAACCATCTTTTTTTCTCTGCATAAGCTGACTGGGACCATTTATTCTGAGAGATCTACCTAGTTTTCTACTTTAAAAAATAGCATAACTATTACCACTTTTATGACTACATTTACACCCAGCTTTCCTAAGTGGGCTCAAAGCAGTTTCTGACCTAAAGCAGTTTCTTGTTATCTTACCCAAGCAAGTTGTGAAGCACCGCAATCAGAGAATTTGAATGGAGGATCTTACCTTAACCCCTATTAACCCACTGACTCATCTAATGGAATTAATATGAACACTGATTTAGACATATTTCCTAAATAGGGATGTGATGGGTCTATTCAGTTATGGCTGCCTAATAATCCTGCCTCTGAATACAGTAATGAAAAAACTTTGAGAATTCTGTTGCATCTTAATGTAGATAACAGCTTATTGTATAATAGGGGTCAGCTATTTTTTATGGCCTTAAACTTTATCCATAATATCAAAATCTTGGTATCTGTCACATTTCTTATATGAACCGCAGTTAAATACGCTAAGCTTGTCAGGTGGAAAGCTGACAGCCCAGGTTTGAGACCCGAGTGCCACGTGACGGGATGAACTCCTGTTCTTGCCCCAGCTCCTGCCTACCTAGCAGTTCAAAGACATGTAAATGCAAGTAGATACATAGGTACTTTGTTGGGAAGGTAACAGCGTTCTCTAAGCCTTGGCATATAGATATGCTGGCCATGCACCCACGGAAGTGTTTTTGGACAACACTGGCTCCCTCAGCTAAGAAAGGGAGATGAGCATCACCTCATAAGTCGGACATGAATGGACAGGAGAAACCTTTCCTTTATTTCATTCAGCAATTTTATTCTGGAGGAAAGGAGTGCTACACTGGTGCCGTCTGGCTTATGTACATTTTATCAACCACATAAGCAATGAGGAATTCTGGGAGTTAAAGTCCACAAGTCTTAAAGTTGCCAAGTTTGGAGATCCCTGTCATAGGTTTACCGTAATAAAACATATGTCAAGTACACTGCCAGGAATCATTTTAAGAGGGACCAATATGAACAAGCATACAAAGTGTTTCAATTATATGGCAATATGAGAACTCTGTTATTTTTATCCCGGAATGCCCTACATTGCCTAATTCCAGTCTACCGACTTCCAGCAGTTCACAAACTATCCCTTAGAATGTTTAGTTTGGCTTGTTCGGAAAGAAACTTGTGAAGCCAAATGGTGCCCCCACAGAATGCTTTACAGGTCTTAATGGAGACCAATGAGACCCAAAGACCAGGTCACTTGTTATTATTTCTTATTATTTATTAATTAAATTTCTATACCGCCCTTCTCCAAATAGGACTCAGGGCGGTGCACAGCCAAAGTAAAAAACAGAGCATACAAAATTTAAAAACAGTATTAAAATAATTAAATATTTTGGCCGTAAATTAAAACAACCCAATTTAAAATCAATTTAAAATTTAACTCAAGCCAGCCCAGCTAGTTGAAATAAATAGGTTTTCAGGGCCCAACGAAAAATCCGGAGGTCTGTTATTGTACGTAACTCTGGGGGAAGGTTGTTCCAGAGGGTGGGTGCCGTCACAGAGAAGGCTCTCCCCCTGGGGGTCGCCAGCCGACATTGTCTGGCGGACGGCACCCTGAGGAGGCCCACTCTGTGCGAGCGTACTGGCCGGTGGGAGGCTATTGGTGGCAGAAGGCGGTCTCGTAAGTACCCCGGCCCTAAGCCATGGAGCGCTTTAAAGGTGGTCACCAACACCTTGAAGCGCACCCAGAAGACCACCGGGAGCCAGTGCAGCTCGCGCAGGAGAGGTGTCACATGGGAGCGCGTCGCCCCCATAATCCCCCGCGCGGCCGCGTTCTGGACCAGCTGGAGCCTCCGGGTGCACCCCAGGGGGAGCCCCATGTAGAGAGCGTTGCAGTAGTCCAGGCGGGAAGTGACTAGTGCCTGAGTGACTGTGCGTAGAGAGTCCCGATCTAGAAAGGGGTGCAACTGGTGTATCAGGCGAACCTGATAAAAAGCCCCCCTGGCCACGGCCGTCAAATGATCTTCTAAAGACAGCCGTGCGTCCAGGAGGACGCCCAAGTTACGAGCCCTCTCCGTGGGGGCGAGTGATTCGCCCCCAATAACCAGCGATGGCATCAGCTGGCTATATCGGGACGCTGGAAGCCACAGCCACTCGGTCTTGGAGGGGTTGAGTCGGAGCCTGTTTCTCCCCATCCAGGCCCGCATGGCCTCCAGGCACTGGGACATCACTTCAAGGGCATCGTTGGGGTGGCCTGGGGTTAAAGTTGGGGTTAAAGTTGGCAACGTGCAGCTCTTTTGATATCAAAACCCGTCTGAAAGAATGGCATGCACCTTTACTTCTTCCCTCCTTCTCATCTTCTTTGCTTTGGCTGGAAACTGGTGCATTGATTTTCCGACCATTTTACTGGATTGCTATTTATTTTGCCTCACCTCTTACATTAATCCAAGCAATAAGGGCTTTTAAAGCATTCATAAATAACCCACTGCTGCTACTATTGGCATCTAGAAGCCAACCGTAGCAATGTTAAGCAACAACAAATTTCATAGTTCAAGAGGCACAGTTAAGAAAAAGGTTGCTCAGAAAAATCACTCATTTACTACAAAGATCTTTTTTTAAAAAATGGCACAGAATCACTCAAGTAACTATAGAAACCAATTTCTTAAGCTCAGTATCACACATCTCCCACCTTAATTGTCTTTATTATTGTTTTCTGTCAGATCCTTAATCAGAAATGTGAACAGGCTTGATTTATTCAGTGGGGGAAAAAGAATCTGTAGGTCAAGTTAAAAAAAAAAAAATCTCACTCACACAGTTTTCAACCTTAGGTATTTTCATTTAATTCTGTTCCCAGTAGCTCTGGGGGCAACTCCAGCGAGATCCAATATTAAGGCTCAATTAAAATAAGCTCCAATTAGTGGAGCTTTTTTCTCTCCGGCTAAAAAAGTCAGGAAATGGATATTGGGAAATGTAAAAAGTCAGCTACTGAGAGGAGGCTGCAGCAGACATAAATGAACTTATTTGTTGATTTCTGCAGTTGCTATGCAGAGGCCTCTGGGAGTAACAGCTTAACCAGTCTAAGCTATAAACTAAAACCCCTGCAGCTAAACATGAACTGTGTGAAACAAGGGCTCCATTCCAGAACAGAAAACTGCTGGGCCCAGAAAATTAAAAGCCAGAGGCGTTTTCCATTTAAAACTAAATCCCAGTACCACCTCCCAGCCAAAGAATTATAAGCAGTATCAGATTTACAAAACGAACAATTACCCTGGAAAAATGTAGGCTATTGTACGGTCCCAGATGCTAAATCTTAAAGTGTCTTCCCCCCCACCTAATCCCACATTATATTCCTATCCAGCGCATTGCTGTAGTTGAGCTCTGCTTAGAAATAGTTATTTGTGAACTATGAAAGTAAAGTGTTAAGAGCTGATAATTCACTGGCCTCATTTGAAGCGTTGCCCTTGCCTGCAGCAGTTCCTGTCCTTCCCCAAGGCCTCCACAAATGGTATGCAACAGCAAAATAAACCCTGACCTAATTGCCAGGGGAGGCCTGCCAACCTCTCCTCCTAACACGAAGCCAAACCTGGTAACTTGAAAGTCGTACCTCTTTTGCTTTCTGCTTTAAACGCAGCTGCTCTGTATCTTCTTTATTGCAACGGCTCTATTAAAAAAAAGGAGAGGGAGGGAGGGAGGAAGAGAAAGAAACGTAATGGAAGTTACCCAAAATACAAACATTATCCTTAAATATTTAATCAGCTACTTTTTTTTGTTCTGATTGGAAATCTTAGCTCTAGGGGCTTCACGCCGCAAGCCAGACTGGCTTGGTTCTCCCCACCACACCCCCCTCCATGAAACATCCTTTCATCAGGGACGGTTGCCTTGCTTGTAGCCCAGAGGAAGCTTGAACTAAAAATGATGCTAACGCTGTCAGTCAGGTCCAGCGTAGGCATGATGATGTTCATGTCAGGAGCAGACACTTGGGGAGAGAAAAGGAAAAGAAAGGCAGAAGGGGGAAAAGAATGTTCTAACCCCATGTTCTGCTGGAATAATACAGTAGGCTTGCCTTAGGGGGCCTAATTTTAAACTCCCTTATTTCAGAATGAGGTAGATTTAAAAATAGAGCCGTTTATACGGGTTGTGATAATCGGTTAAAATGTATCTGTCAGGAGGTCAATATAGATGATCAGCCAGCAGATGTTCTCAGTAAGTCTGCAAAAACTGGCTAAAGGCCAGACAGCCCCTGACACCTGTAAAATGGGAACACCACACTGATCTATTCTATGAGAAGGAAGCGGGACCATGATCCTGGGAATCCACTCCATTGGCTAACTGGAAGCTGTTAATTTTAATTTCAACTTATGCCTCTTGGTACCATGAGTTCGGTGATGAAATCTAAAATTTGTTACTATCGGTTCTGTGGGCATGGCTTGGGGGGGTAATGTGACTGGGTGGGCGTGGCCATTTTTTTTTTATTTTTAAAACCATTTTTTCTATAACCTCTTCAGCGAAGTGGTTGTAAAAAAATGCTTTCAAAAGGCTCTGACGATCCCAGCTGAGTTGCCTGATTGGCAGAGGCTTCTTTTCTTTTAAATGCCTCTTATGATCAGGCAACTCAGCTTGGATCATCAGAGGCATTTAAAAGAAAAAAAGGGTTTTTTTCTTTTAAAAGCCTTTGACGATCCCAGCTGAGCCGCTGAGCCGAGTTCCATGAGGAACTCCAGAGGAACTCCAGAAATTACCCCTACTTGGCGACAGGACAGGGGAAGCAATTTTCCCACCTGCGTAGTTATTGGCATTTATTACATAGAACAGGCTCAATATATCATTCTTTCTGCAGCAAGTTTTAAAAAATATTTCCTTTAATATAGAGAGATAAAGAGGTAAAATAGTCCCAACAATGAAAATAAAGAGAAAAAAGATCTTTGCTGCCGTTCCTTGCCTTCTAAATTCTCTCACCCTGGCTGCTCGGAGCAACTCTTCTTTTTCTTCTTCATCTTTCCTCCGTTTTTCAACCTGATCCAATTGTTCAAGAAACTGAAGCTGAGACCGCGTATCATTAGATAAAGTGTACCTGTCATTCCCCTTGAAGGGAAAAAAAAAGCAAATACGTAATTTGTTACCTGCACAACAAAATTTTCATCTCAACGTAAGTATCTATTTAATTACAAAACAACATAGAATATAGTAATTTGTTAACCATAGAAAACAAGAACTTTTTAGAGATAAACACCTACATATTGGACAAATCGCTTAATATAGCTAACTTGTTTCCTTTCTGGAAGCATTTAAAGTACAAATGCCCTTTATTCATAATGAATTCAAGTTTTTATTCACTTGCATATCCCTTTGTGGCACTCAAATATAACTTGCCTTTCATTTGCAAGTAGAGCCATTCCTGGGAAAATCCCTGGCAGAAACTTCAAAAACAGCTCTGTAGTCTCATTGTTCTAACTGCTATATAACTGGGCTCATTGGATTTTTAAATAAAGGCAGCTGCAGTTAATACCAAAAAAAAATGTTTTCTGAAAAAGCATTCTTGTGATAGTATGCTTCCTAATATTAAAAATTCCCAAACACGTGATTTCAAGTGTCTAGCTTCAAAATACGTCAAATGTAAAAAGGCAGAAGTGAAATCTTTCGGAAAAAGTTATGGAATTAATTATGAGTGTCTCATAGCCCATTTACAGTAGTGGCCAAAATTGTGGAAACCTTCTGGGAAAAGTGTATTTTTGATGTTTGAAAACATCACTTTTTTTGGAGTTTCAAGATAATCATATTCCACTACTGGAATGGCTTGGGAATAGCCCAGACCTTAACCTAATTGAAAATCTATGGAGCCAACTAAAGAAACTTGTTAGTCAGAAGCAGTGGTTGGTTGCTACCGGTTCAGTCCGGTTCTTGCGAACCGGTAGTAACGGCGGCGGGAGGCTCAGCCCACCCGCCCAGACATCATCACGACCTATCTGCACATGCGCAGAAGCATGCGTGCCCGTTGCGAACCGGTAGCGAAGGTAAGTGGAACCCACCCCTGGTCAGAAGCGACCCAGCAATAAAACCCAGTTAATAGAAGCAATCATTCAATCTTGATTTCACATTATAACAGCTGCAGAACTAAAAGACTTGGTTCACTCCATGGGAAGACATTGTAAGGCCGTAATTCATGCTAAAGGTTACCCAACAAAATATTAACTGATGTGATAATTATTGTATATCTCATTTTTTCTATGGTGGTAATTTTTGTATATCTCATTTTTTCAACGTGTTTCACTTTTCTTCTTTATACTGTAACTGCTATTCTAATAGCAAACCCTTCATAAAAGTTATTGCATTACATTCTTGATTAAATTATCTTTCCATTGATATATAATTTTATGGTACTACTCCAAAAAAAAAAAGTGGTGCTATTAGCTAGTTTTAGAAAGTACACTTTTCCCAAAAGGTTTCCACAATTTTGATCGCTAATGTAAATATACATAATATAGGGAGTCTTTCACTTATGACTACAACTGAATCCAGAATTTCAGTTAAGTAAGTCATGACTGATTTTACAACCTTTTTTTTGCCATGGTTCTTAAGTGAATTACTGCAGTTGTTAAGTAAATCATATTTAACATCAGGTGAATCTAGTTTATCCCATTGCCTTTGCTTGTCTGAAGCCAGTTGGGAAAAATGCAAATGTTGATCACATGACCCCGGAATGTTGCAAACATCATAAATACATGCCAGTTGCCAGGTGCATGAATTTTGATCGCATGATCGTGGGGATGCTACAATGGTAATAAGAGCAAGGACTGTTTTTTCAGTGCCATTGTAACTTAGAATGGTCGCTAAACGAATGGCTATAAGTGGCTATCTGTACCTTTGTCTATCTATTAAAGGGAAAGGAAAGAATAGATTTTGTCAATAATTTTAATCGATTGCAAATGAGATTTAAAATTAGATTCTGAAGGTTGCAGATGGCCTATCTTTATCTTAATCAAAAATTCACAGATAACTGTATGGAATAATACTGAAATGAAAATGGATGATTTACTTAATCAAAGGGGTGGAAATCTGTTTACATATTTAAACTTCCATATGACTAAGCTCAATTGCTATATTGCCAGACCTTATCCAAGCAAAACATGCCATCCTTAGTAATTACAATAGTTAATAAACTTTTTTTCTTCCTAAAAATAAAAGCAAAAGAATCAGAAATCTACAGAAGGCTTTTGCTCCTTCCCATCAATGAATACAGTTTGTTTTATCAATATTTTGCATAGTGTGTATGATCCAGGTCCTGTGAGCATAAATTCTTCAGGATAAATTAAGATGAATCATTCCAGGGTACCAGTTATTTTAAAAGGACAAATTGAAACTTGGCAATCATTATTTTTACCTTATAGGTCCTTATACGATGTTGAGCAATTAAAGTTAGTTTTTCTAGAAGTCCTCTTAATCTCTCCTGTGTAGCATGGGAGATCAAGTTCAGAACATCAGAATTAACTTCCATAATGTCATGCCTTTTACCTGTTGAGGCAGAGAAAATCCATTACGTATTTTAGTACTAGCTGATAATTGAAATAATTAGCACAGCAGGCATTCTGTTCCCCCTGGAAGTCATACCCATTATGAATAAAGGTTTGGGAGATTGTGATTTTCCTGGTAAAGTCACAACTTCAAAGATCTTAGACATTACATTAATAAAACCTAGCCTACAGCTTCAGAAAATAGACATTGTTTCACTTAGCCTCTAGAATCACTCTCCTTGCAAGGTCATTTATAGGATAAAGTTAATAGGAATGCAGAAATCAGGCCTTCTGGTTTGGAAAAGGAGAGAAGCAGTAGCTGTAGAAGTTCGTGCCGTATTCTGTTAATTTCAGTAATTAAAAATACAGAAATAGTTTTTGTCCTATTTGACATTGTACTTATTAAATCCTGATGTGTTAATGAACAGAGGTGTCTTTTGCATCCTATTGCAGGCATATCTGTACTATTTGTGCCCCAACCAAAATAACCTATGGCCCCTTGACCCACCCTTGCAGGACAGCTCACTCAGTTAAGATCCAAAACCATTCTCTTTCCATTTCTATCATCACTGCAACTTGTCCAAAGTTTGCTTTTTCTGCACTGCCACTGTCCTCATTCCCTCGACTAATGTTCCCTGGAGCAAAAGGAATGCTGTTTGTTTCAAGTGAAACTGCCTGAGCAATGTTCTAAGAGGAAGCATCACCTCTGTCATGCCCTTAAGTTGCACATATATTAATTCAGGGCTCTTTGTCTGGTTGACAACTGACCTCCATCAGTGCAAGCTTAGGAAAGTACTATGAGTACCTGGGCAATTCAATGCCACGGAAGCAAACAACTTTAAAAAATACACACCCAAAGGCATTTTCTTGCATCTCTTCCTCAGAGGTGTCATAACTGAAAACACCAACTGTAGTGATGTAGAAAAGGCATCTTATTTTATGCCTAGAGTAAAATGTACTCTCAAAATAGATGCATACAAGCTCCTGGCTTCTCTGGCAAGAGAACAATACTACTGTTGAAAACTAAACAGTCACCTTGTCTTGTATATTAAATTGTTGGGATGTGCTATCAACCAATACATGCCAGATTTAGAGAGAACTTTTGGCACTGCAAAAAAAAGCTTCACTCTAGTAACTCAGATGCTGAGATCCAGTAAGCAAAGAAAGAAAGTGGATTTGTTTAAAATGTGGATAGCTTAATTTGCACCCCCAGACTAGGCATTCTACATCTTTGAAGTAATACTCACTTAAATACAGCATCTCACTTTTCTCAGAATGAAAATATATAAACTGCTCAAAAAATTAAAGGGAACACAAGCAGAAGACATCCGAGATCTGAATGAATGAAATAGCCTTATTAAATACTTTGTTCTTTACATGCAGTAGTTTATACACTGCTCAAACAACTAAAGGGAACACAAAACTACTGTATGTAACGAACAAAGTATTTAATAAGGCTATTTCATTCATTCAGATCTCAGATTTCTTCTGCTTGTGTTCCCTTTATTTTTTTTGAGCAGTGTACAAGTCTTACTATCCAAGAAAATATAGAATGCAATGAGTGCAGCAAACTGGGCCAAGAAGAGTTATTTCCATGTTTCTATAGTATATTACATTACTGTTATTATTGGAAACTAATTATCTTGAGCTACATATATACATTGCATTTCTTGTAGACTCATTAGAATTAGCTTTTCTAGACATTTAAGAAAAGGAAGGAGCAAGGCAATCTATTCCTGACTCTAGCTATCTTGTCTGCTCAGTAGAAAAGTTCCTCAGAAGCAATATTATTTAGAAAATCAGCACACAACTACTTCCAAATGAAAAGAGACTGCGATCAGATCATGCCCATGAAAATCAGGCAAATCAAATCAGAATTGTTCCTTTGATTTGGAAAATCAATTCAAATTGGATTTCAAAACCCATTTCTGTACATGCACAAAAACATCTAAATACTACGGAGACCTTGTTGGTCACTTGAGGTTGTTTGCCTGCAGAAATTTCATCACTCAACTAGGTAACCATCAGTTTATCAATGAGTGGGATTTGTTCCCTATTTATATACATTAGCTTGCTCTGCCAGTATTGGTGTGGTGCACTTTTCTTCTTGGTAATTCCTTAAGATATCGGTTTCTGCTTGTTTTGTTTGTCAGATGCTAAGCCCTGCTTATATAAATGTTGGCTGTTGGACAGGATATGTTCTGCTTTCTGTTTCCTCCTTAGCTTTTTATTATCCCTTCTGAATACCTTTTTCCCTTGTGAACTTTATTCATTTGAAGATGCTGTTCATTCATTGTTGTATCTTCTCTAGTTCTTCTCTGAGCCGAGGTGGCGCAGTGGTTAGAGTGCAGTACTGCAGCTACTTCAGCTAACTGCTAGTTCAGCAGATCAGCGGATCAAATCTCACCGGCTCAAGGTTGACTCTGTTATTGCGTTATTTTATTTACCAGCTGAGCTCATCATTTCTGGACTGTCTGACTTTCCGTAGCTTGCCAACTTCTTATCAGTAAGCTACGTGCTTCCGCATTCTTTCACATTCCTTCACACACTTTTCCTTTGTTCTCCTGCCAGAGAGGTCCGGCTGGACCGGCAGGAGATCTCGCTTGCCAAAATGTAACAATTTATCTTTCTTAGTTAGTGAGGTGTTTTATTTTCTTTATAACAAATAAATGAGTTTTAGTAGAGAACTTTTCTTCGCGTTTCTTTTCAGAATATTGCAAACTTGGAGAGGCCACGATCCATCCTCTAACCAGGGTGATTGTCCCAGAGCCAAACATGGGATTAATCAATGCCCTGACATCTGGTAGCTCGGACGGTTGATTTATGGCTTTTTTCCTTGTTTTGTTATTTCTGATAAGAGCGCATAGGCAATTAGTTTTTAGCTACTGAGGTACGCTAATTATATTTGCTAAGATGCTGAAAAGAAGAAAAACAAATACAAAATGTATTTTGCTGAGAAGGTGGCAGAAAGGAGGTTTTCAGAATTCCAGCCCCTTGCTACGGCCACACGCCTGGAACAAGAAGCCTTGGGAACAGAAATGGAGGGAGATAAGACAGAAGCTGGTTTTGAAGATAATGAATTACGATTGAGGTCAGTAACATTTTCTTCTGATTTTCAAAGCTCTGAAAAAGTCCTCCCAGAACCTTCTGAATTTGTAACGCTCGGTGCAAGGCCAAAGCAAACTGCCGAGCAAAATTACTCCCACGCAGAGAGAGAAACAATTCATTATTCTCCTCGAAGCTATAAGCTCACCCTGGATGAGCTGGCTATGAAAGCCTATAGTGACCGTATAAAATTTTATGAACAGGAGCTATCCCAGGCAAAAATGGCCATATCTATGCTTGAGCAAGATAAGGGAGAATCTCGTGACTTAAGATTTTCAAAAAGCGCCATATTGCCTTCTTCTCCGGAGCCAAAGACACTCCCCCTGGTGGATTTTGTGTCAGGCCAATTAAGGCAGAGTGCACTGCATACGTCACATGACAGTCTCCCTGATCAAGTTACATATAAACCTGCCACGCAGTCGTTTCTTGTAACTGCAAAGCTGCCCGAAGCTAAAGGTGCAGCACCATCTGCTGGCGAAAGTAATTTACTACAGGAAGCTGAAATGCCACAAGTGTTTCCACAGGCCCAAACTCAAACACCCCCTGGCGGTGATGGTGTCTTTTTAGATGGAACACAGCCACGCTTAGTGCAGCAAAGGCAAATGACTGCATCTCCAGCAGGTCATGCCAATATTGCAGATCAAGCACAAATGGCAACTGGAATACAGCAGATCCAGTGCATCAGCCACACCAGCAACAAATGCCTGCATATATGCCACAGACACAAATGCAAATAGGGCCAGCTCCTGGCCCACCTCCAATGGCACAACCAAGACCATTTTTAGGTCCACAACAGGCACAGCAAATACCACAGGCATTTCTGCCAGCACAGCCAGCATATCAAATGCAGGCTCACCAGGCATTTTCTGTCTCTCCACTAACTGGTGAGTCAAAACTAAAAATGTCAGGACACAATTATAAAGCCTGGGTCAATGAGATTACACTATTGCTTCTTAGAGAAGGCACTCACTGCATGGTTTTTAATCCTCCTGCTCAATCTTGGACTTATGCAATAAGTGATTTAGAGATAAGGGCTCGCACAACATTATTGATGTCCATGGATACTGAACTGCAGGTTACTTTTCCACCAAATACAACAGCCCGACAAATTTGGGCTGAATTGGAAAATTGCTACAGGCCTGTCTCAATTGAATCTTCATGTTTACTCATGTCTGAACTCCACGGTTCGAGATTGAAAGCCGGTGAACAAACTGGAGGGCATTTGACCAAACTGAAAGGTTTGAGAACAGAATTGAGAGAAAGAGGCCATAACATTGAAGATAGTCAAATGATCAGCATCATTATTAACTCTTTGAATTATGAATGGAAAGATGCTGTTACAAAAATTAACCAAGTCCCAATTGCTCAACGCACAGTGGACAATGTCTGTAGACTTTTAATTGAAGAAGAGGCATTCATGTTGGCCACGCCACATTTGAGAGGACCACCCGCATCAAGAGCTCCAGCTAGACGCCCCTTCCGAGGAAGGACCTACGCTCCAAGGATGCCAAGATGCAACACCTGCAATCGTGTGGGACATGCCACCTGGGATTGTCCCCAACGAGCTCCAGCTCCCGTCTCATACCAGCCCAGAGGAACAGATTCCAGAGGCAGAGGCAGAGGCCAAGGTCGTCGTGGTCCCCGGCGTGATCCACAAACTCCACTCGCCACATTAGCTTTAACCAATGATCCACAGCCTCAACCTGAGTATGACAGACGACTCCTGTGGACTTTGGACAGTGGTGCAGCATTGCATGTTACCTACAGAAAGGAACTTTTCACAGAGATGCACGAGCCTGAACCAGAACTACGTGAACTTTATTCTTTTTCCAATCATCCTTGTCAGGTCAAAGGAAAAGGAACTGTTTATGTTGAAGAGCTCGATGCATTCATTCCTGATGTTTATTACATACCAACAGCAACCAGTAACTTGCTTAGTCAGAGTCACTTGTCTAGAATGTTAAAATTCCAGGTTCACCACCTTGAAAATGCAAGTTACATAGTTAAAGATGGAGATATTGTTGCTGGAACCATATTAATTGGTGGTGTTTATTACTTAAAGCCAAAGCCTAAAAAACAAACACAGGCAAGTATACAAACTCCAAAAAGGGAAAGCACAGGCCCAGAGAGAGATGCTCCAGAGAGATCCCATTGCTATTCCTAAGGCTCCTAAAGCCAACAAAAAGAGAGTTGGTAAACAGGTTGCTCAGAGCAAGCCTGAGGTTCCGCATAAAAATGTTAATGTTGAGAATTCACTAACAGGTAAGTAAACCTTTGCATTCCAGGTGTATCCATAAATGGCATAGAAGATTGGGGCATGCCAGTTTCCGTGTTCTTAGGAAGATGCCGGAGTTCGCAAAAGGTTTGGATCTAAAGGGGTGTAAGGTGTTTTTGGATTGTGCTGTATGCAAAAAGGCCAAATCCAAAGCAGCAGCCATTCCCAAACGCGCTACACGCCTGTCAACACGCATTTTTGATTTGGTTCACAGACATAGTTGGTCCATTCCCGCCATCATTTGGTGGTAGAAAATATTTTCTAACAATTGTTGATAATTACTCTAGATATGGATATGTATATCCTATGAAAGAAAAATCTGAGACTTTTCAGATCTTTAAAGACTTTGCAGCCCTTGTTTCTAGCCAACATCAAGTCCGCATCGCCAGAATTCAGAGTGATCGTGGTGCCGAGTTCATGTCTCAGCGTTTCCAGGACTGGATGTGTAAGAATGGAATTATTCATCATACTTCGGCCCCTTACACACCGGCTCACAATGGAGTCGCAGAACAAAGACAAGGGATACTGCAAACCATGATGCGTTGTCTCCTAGAAGACGCCAACCTTGATATCATATACTGGGGTGAAGCTATCAAGTATGCAAATTACATTGTCAACCGTACTTGGAGCAGTGTAACAAATCAGACTCCTTTCTTCATGTTGTATGGCTACAAGCCTGATCTTAAAAACATCCATATTTTTGGTTCATACGCTATGGTGAACATTCCCTTAGCTCAAAGAAGAAAAGGAAGTCCAGCAGCAAAGAGACTGAGATTTATGGGTATTGATGATAACTCAAAATGGAGCAAATTTATTGACTCTAAACATGCAATTGTGATTTCCCAATCTGCTAATTTTGAGGAAGCTATCGACTGGTCCAGGATTCATTCCAATGATCCTGGAGTTTACTTTCCTAGAGATGATACTGCTGATGCCACGCAGATTGATGATCAAGATTCCACTGATTCTTCTCAACCTGATGTTCTGTCTTCGCAAGCCGCGGATGCTGACGCTAGCGACGAAAGTGAGGACGAAGACGAAGAAGACTGGACAGTTGTTCCGAGACGTTCCAAGAGGGCCACAAAAGGAATCCCTCCACAACGATATTCTTGGCAACTGACAAAAGCACCCTTGCCTTTGATTTGCAATGTCACACTTCCACCTGATAATTTCACACAAATCAAGCAACTCCCTGATTCAGAGCAAGACAAATGGTATGAAGCAATGCAGGTTGAAATGGACAGTCTAAAGAAACTCAAAGTGTTTACACCTGCAAAACCTCCAGCAAACAAAAAGGTCATTGGCACTCGATGGGTCTACAGAATCAAAAAGAAACCAAATGGTGAGTCACTGTACAAGGCCAGACTTGTAGCTCAGGGTTTCGCTCAACGTTATCCTGAGGACTACACAAATACTTACTCAGTGACAGTTCGAACTGAGAGTGTAAAAATTGCTTTAGCAACTGCAACTATCCTTGGTTTAGAAGTTTTCCAGTTTGATGTTGACACGGCTTATCTACATGCAGACCTAGATGAAGAGATCTACGTGGGAAGTCCTCCAGGGTTCCGACAGCAAGAAGGGGATACCTGGTTCCTAAACAAAAGTCTTTATGGTCTGAAACAATCTGGTTTAATGTGGTACTTATGTCTTACTGACAAACTAAATTCAATGGGCTTTATTAAGTCCGAAACTGATGAGTGTGTGTTCACAAAAAGATCTAACAATGCATATGAGGTAGTTCTTGTTTATGTTGATGATATTGTTTATATTGGTCCAAATAAGCAAATGAGTGAAATTTTTGCCAAAGCTTTGCAGAGATACTTCACATTGAAATCATTAGGTCACACATTAGCACTTATTTAGGTGTTCAGACTGAAAAAACACAGAAGGGGTTTAGTTTTTCACAAGAAGATAAAATTGAACAAGTTTTGCATCATTGCAACATGAAAGATGCTAACACAACAAAGACACCCATGCAAACAGATTTTCACAACTTGACACAAGAAGCAAGTCCTGAGTTCGAGGATCAAACACTTTATTGTTCAGTCATTGGGTCACTATTGTACATTAGTAGTTGGACCAGACCCAACATTGCACTTAGTGTTAATCTCTTATCACAACATGTAGGTAAGGCAAAACAGTTTCATTGGACATGTATTAAGAAATTATTGAGATACCTAAAATACACTAAACACATGAAGTTATTGTTAGAACCAACACATACTGATTATGCAGAATTATGTTGTTATGCAGATTCTGATTGGGCAAGTGTTAAGAAATCACGTAAAAGTACTTCAGGTTATATGATGTTCTTAAATGGATGTCCTGTTTATTGGCAAGTACGTAAACAAAATTTTGTTTCTTGTTCATCTACTGAAGCTGAATATGCTTGTGTTTCAGATGCATGTAATTCTCTAACTTGGTTTGATGCTTTAGTCACAGATATCTGGACACACCCGATCCGACCAATCACCGTGATGGAAGACAATGAATCGGTGGTTTATATTTCTGAATCACATTTTACAGGTTCTAGGTCGACACACATTGACATCCATTATCAAAACATAAAACATTTAGTGAAAAAAGCTTTTGTCAAAATGCAATATGTATCTACACATGATCAAATTGCTGATATCCTCAACAAACCACTCCCAGCGGCTCAACACGAGTATCTGCATAAGAAGATGTGCCTTATTTGATGATGTACTGATATTTGCTCAACTGGCAAAAGAAGGGAATGTCACTGCGTTATTTTATTTACCAGCTGAGCTCATCATTTCTGGACTGTCTGACTTTCCGTAGCTTGCCAACTTCTTATCAGTAAGCTACGTGCTTCCGCATTCTTTCACATTCCTTCACACACTTTTCCTTTGTTCTCCTGCCAGAGAGGTCCGGCTGGACCGGCAGGAGATCTCGCTTGCCAAAATGTAACAATTTATCTTTCTTAGTTAGTGAGGTGTTTTATTTTCTTTATAACAAATAAATGAGTTTTAATAGAGAACTTTTCTTCGCGTTTCTTTTCAGAATATTGCAAACTTGGAGAGGCCACGATCCATCCTCTAACCAGGGTGATTGTCCCAGAGCCAAACATGGGATTAATCAATGCCCTGACAAACTCAGCTTTCCATCCTTCAGAGGTGGGTAAAATGAAGACCCAGATTGTTGGGGGCAATAGGCTATTTAGTATATTGTCTTTGCTGTAAGCCGCCCAGAGTCCTTGGAGAGTGGGCGGCATAGAAATATGACTAATAAAAACAAAAAATAAATAAATAATAATTGTTCCTTTATTTTGACAAAGGTGTCTTACACATCAGATCTGTATTTTGGTTGTTATGTGTGGGAGTGTTATAGTTTCTATAGTTTACTATAGTGTTTACTGTTTCTGATATGAGTCCTGAGACCTATGGATGTTCCTTTGATTTGTTGATATATTTGTCCATCAAACTTAAAGCAGATAGTGAGGCAGAGGTTGATGAGGTCTAGGATTCTAGATATTTTGACTTTACTGTATTTGGTTAGGTTGGGTATATTGTCTGGTACTGCTGCCATAGATTCCTTTGTTATTTCTGGGTCTATGGTGCTAAGAGTGCTGGGATGTTAAATAAAGTAATAATTTCATGTTCTTCTATTTTTAGACTTTAGACTTGTTGAAGGCTCTTAAATTCTCTTCTATTGGGGCATCTAAATAATCCAAATAGATTGAGATCCTGTTTTGCAATTTCAATTTGACACTTTCCAATTTAATTTGGAGGTTTAATTGAATACTTTTTTCAGTCAAATCTCTGAATACTTGAATGGTCCTCAAGAACAATCTAAGTTAGCACTGTTAACATGAAGACTAATTCTGGAATCAGGTTAAACAAGGATTTAGGCTCCTGTCTGATCCTCTTAACATAATTTGTAGTACTATCATAGAAAATTGTTTTCAAGTAGATGAATTTCTTCAATAAACTTGAAACTAAAGAAAGGATGTAGCAAAAACTATCTTCCAAGGGAATATTCAGGAGAGCTGCATGAGCAAGACAATGAACCCAATGAAGTCTTTGGGTTCATTCTATTTGACCAGGACAAGCACATCTTTTCTAACTGCCCTGAATAAATCATACAATACCAATACCTCTGTTAGCATACGAGTGGACTTGGCAATCATGAGCTTTTGGACCAGGGACTTACATAGTTGATGGGAAAGTCATAAATATTTAAAGCAAACTTTAACTTCTTTCAAGAAAATCATGCATGACAGACATAGGAAACTCAAGTTGTTTAGTACTTGCTTGAAAATGTTTCAATTTCTGACCAAATAGATGAAAAAGTACAGGTAGATTTTTCTCAACTGTTTGTTTTGTATATTTTCATTCATAATCTTTTCAGAAACACTCTTACAACTCTGTTCAAGTTGGCCTCAAAAAAAAAAAAATCTAATACAGTGCTGATGCCATGACCCTAAAAAAATAGCATAAAATAAAACTTTAAAGGTAACTTCAAATGTGTGCTCTGTTTCAAGATGAATGTTAATAATGTTACACATGAGTTCCATCACATCCATTTTAATAATGATATGCCATCTGTTTACTGCTTAAATTGGGCACTTTCACTTGGAAAAAAACATGTGTTCCTTCTTCAAACAAAGAGTTTGAAGAGCTATTTTCCCAACTTCTCACCTTTTTTTAAGATCCTCTTCTGCAATGCCTCTGAAGAGAGGAGGAGCTTGTCTGGACAAGAGCACAAAACAGTACCAATTGCGTCAGAATTTGTTGTCAATATGCATGCATGCTCTTCATTCAAGTTAACTCCAGCCATAGAAGCCACATCATTAATGTCATCTTCTTCCCTAAAAGCAAGCATACATTTTGGATTGGGTTATGCAAGGAAATAAAACTGTTCCATTAAATAAATGTGATATTTATCCTTAGAAAAAATTGGATTACTTCAATTATTTGACACATAGTACAAAAATTTAGCATAAAAACACTAATGGCTTAGTATTATTTCATTTACGTTAAGAAACCAATTTAGGCAGTCAGAGTGTGAAACATTAAGAAATGAACTGTGGTCAGGCCTTCAAAGACAAGTGCCTAAAAACACAAGAATTGTGAGGGTCAGTATTTACTCCCATAATTCTTAAAATCTTAATTTATGAACAAGCTCATCCGTAACAGGTAAGTACACAAGTCATGCTAAATCAAGCTCCATAATTCTTCTATAGAACCAGGCCAACATACATTTCTGTAGCATAAAAGTCAGCATTTAACATCCAGTTTTTATCCAGAATATCTAACAGAGATCCACAAATAAATACCACCACACAAGAGCCCTTATATTTTTGGGTGAATATAATCCAAAAGAAAGAAATTGTGGAGGGGGAAGAAGATACAAGTTTTTGCAGGGAACATCTAAATGAATTGAAGAATATAGTGCAAACAATATTCTAACATGGAGAGTTAGGAAGAGCTGACAAACCTGCTCAGGAAGATTTATTTTCACTGCTGCAGAACATTTGACAAGTTATCAAAGAATGATATTCTTTTTGGTTCCTTAGAAACAGTATTGGTATTATACGATTACAAAATAAACAGTAGAAATTTGTCTTGTTCAGATTTCTATGCATTAAGCAATAAGAATTAGGTTAATGAAGTCTGGTTTGAATAATTTCACTGAACTTGGCTAAATGACTTGAAATATTTAAGACAGGTGTAGGAATTAAACTTAAAATGAGCAAAATTGAAGTTGATATTCCATTAATTTCTACGTTACTGTCACTAATTACTAAGCTATTTCTCCTACATCTCTCCAAACAGAGAGAAAATCTCATACATTAAGTAGTAATTAAAGAAAAAGACCTATAGCAAAGTCACATCCTGACCAGAATACATATTATCGAATGGTTGGGAGAAAAATATAAAAATACTTAACAAGAGTTATACAAAAACTGTACATACTCTGCTGCTTTACTGAACACTCACTCTCTTTGGATACTTTATACTGAATTACTTCAAAGAGGACCATTTCTTCTTTCATCAAAGAAGAGTACACTTCAATCCTTTCATATGAAAAGCATGGGTGGTCCTAATAAAAGTCTACCAAAGGACAGCATTAAAAGATTTGGGATTTTAATGAGGCATATTTGTCCACTGAAAAACATGAACGTATATTTTCTTCATCTACAACAGAAGTCTTCAAACTTGGCAGCTTTAAGACTTGTGGACTTCAACTCCCAGAATTCTCCAGCCAGCTGCCAAGTTTGGGGACCCCTGATCTACAATTTCGCAAGCTGTTATGTTTGTGGCCAAATATTTAGGATTATACAAATGGGAAACAAATATCCTTCTTTTAAGGCAGAATTTCTTAAAACCTTTTTCCTTTCAGGAACCTCTCCCCACCACACTTTTAAAAACAATAAGAGTTTGTATGATATTAACTGTATTAAAAATGAACACCAATGCATTTGTAGAATATTTATTAAAGCAGGTAAAAATAACATGAAACGATTAGATATGAACGTAAATAAATTTCTCATGGAAACTTATTTTTTTAACAAATAAAAAAGTAGTAACAAGGAGAATGACATTGTTTTATTTTTTTTTTAAATATGTTCAACATCTGGCAAATAAGTTTGGTTTTGCAGAGTCCTAAGGGAGTCTTGAGGGACACCCAGAGATCCTCAGATCACACTTTTAAGAAACATTCGAAGGTATTTGTGAACCATTTCTCCAGAGTGATATTAAATTATTCCATCTATTACAGAAGCCTATTCTCTCCACTTATGTTACTGATAACTTATATCTGTGCCTTCAAATTACACTGACTTTGAATAACTGAACACAGTTATTCAAAGTTACTGAAAATCCTTTCTGGATCTCATTTAATAAATTTGCAAGTGGCAAAACTTCCAAGCAAGTCTTTACCACCCTCTGCTGTTCAAATAGTGACCATGCACTTTTAATGTTATTTAATTACTCCATTGTTCTAAAAATAGGGATAGGTGTAATGAGCCAGGCAAGAGAGTTATAATCTGAAATTTGATGGAATAATTTAGATTTAATCTAAGACCAGGCAATAGTACTATCAGATTTTAAATAGATACTGTACATGCCTATCTCATTCAAAATAGTCAATAACATTTTCATTTTTAATTCTTGGAAGGAACTGACATATGGATTAAACCTCTTGATACTAAGAAACGAACAGTCACAAGAAACTGTTTTATAAAAAGGAAATTATCCTTACATACTCAGACTTCTGATACTTTCCTATACAATGAGAATTGTATGACTAATGAAGAAACCAACTGCGTTTTCTTTTTCAGTTGTTTTGTTCAGACGTAGAAACCATGAGGGCATGCAAGCACCGTCACAAAACTGGTTTGCCCCTCGTCAAGGGAGACCCCTTTTTCCCTGCTTATGTAATAACTCAGTGGCCCCAAACCTTTCGGGCACCAGGGATCAGTTCTGTGGAAGGAGTTTTTTCCACGGACCGGAAGGGGCATAGTTTCGCATGCTGCCTGTTTCCCGTGGATGGGGCTTCGCTTGTTTGCCTGGCTCCATTTCTGGCATGCCGGAGCCTTGTTCCGGTCCATGGACCAGGGGTTGGGGACCTCTGCAATAGCTGCACAGCTCCAGGAAAATACAAGCAGTTCTCACTTATCAACTGCCTTGGTTAGCAAGTGTTTGCAGTTACAACAGCATAAAAAAAAACAACCAGCTTTGTAACTAGTCGTCACATTCATGTCCATTGCAGCATCCCTCAGTCCATGATTACCATATGGGTGTTTCACAATTGGCACACATTTATAACTACTGCAGTGACCCACAATCATGACATCGCCACTTACGGGCTTCCCAAAAAGCTTGCAACAAGCAGAGTTAATGAAGAAGGCAAAAGTAAAACCACAAGTTATGGTCATTTGATATCCCACTTAATGACCACATAAGTTACTTAACAACCAAATAGGAAGTAATGTCTGTTGTGTGATTTTTTTTGCTTAGTGGCCAAAGTGCTTAGCAACCAAGTTGCCTGTCCAGTTGCGGTCACTAAATGGCGTCTACTTTTACCCTTTTAAGCTAAGGAGCTGGCAATAGGGTATGATGACATGAACTTCACTGCTGTCTCGTTAACTCAAACATGTACTTTCCTAAAACTGCAAAGTTTTTGCACAAATCCAGAAGAAAAAGGTCCCTAAAGGAGATGGTGACAGCTGCAACCAGGATACTCATGTCCTCTCCAAATCATTGCTTATATTTGGGATCCAAACAGATTCATCCCATGACTTTCCTTTCAGCAGACAATTAGAGCTTCTTTGCATACTGTTAATAAAGATGTATGCTTTAATTAAATCGCTTTTTTTCCCTTCCATTTAACGTGTCCGATTCTCAGAGGCTGTCTGTACAAGTCCCTGCAGTTTCCTTGGCAAGGTTTTTCAGAGGTGGTTTAACTATTTCCTCCTTCCTCGGGCTCAAGGTCACCCAGCTGGCTTTATGCTTAAGGCAAGTCTAGAACTCATGGTCTTCTGGTTTCTAGGCTGATGCCCTAATCACTACATCAAACTGGCTCTTAAAAATCCCATGTATCATCATTCAGTAAATAATTCCCTTAAAATATATAAAAATGTTTTGTTCTGTTCTCTACCAGAAAGGTAAGCCTGAAGGTAATCTGACATCGATCAGCTGCAGCACAAACATCTGTACTATTTATTGAAAGACCTCATCATAGGTTGCTCTGCTGCTTCTCCAAATTTCTAATCAATTTTCACAGTTGATTATATATTATATATGTTTTGAATATATTACCATATTAAAAACCAATATGCAATTAATTCGCCTCAGACTTAAATGGCTTAAAACCTTTCAAGCAATTATACTACACAGAAAATATTCCCAGATTTTATCATTCAAATTCAAAGAAACATATTAATAATTGTGAGTTCTGAGGCTTCATAAAGTGGCTTCTTAACACTCATACAGGTATTTGTCATTTGATTTAATACATTTTCAATAGTAAGCAATCGGTTTTGTTTACTGCGTCAATAACATATGTACTAAACTTATCTGTTAACCAAGTGAAAATTTGGGTTTTGTGCTCCTGGAATCTATTGGAGTTGCAAAGTATTATTTAAAACAGCTGCTAGGACAAAATCTTGGAGTCCCCTGCCCCCTTCCCCAATCATCAGCTCTAAATCTTTGAAGCAAGGAAGTGAGGACAGTTATCAGAAATCTTAAATATTTACACCCACATGCTCACATAGGCACAACTCAGGTTTCCCTGTAGCCAAATAAACTTCTGACTGCTTATTTTTTTACCTGAAGGATGTTGTTCCACTCTCTCGTATTTTATTTCTCTGAACAGGAGACGCTTCAAGCGACAGAAATTTGTTTCCTGCCAAGGTAATTTGTTTCACAATGGAGCCTAAAAAAGATAAACAATCCAGAACAGAAAGCAAAATCCAAAATGACATTCAGCAAATGCACAGAAAACTGTAAAGGCTATATCCAATTCTGAAGTGAAAATTTATACATATGTCAAGGTCAAAAATCCATTGTATTTGTATTATCTCTATAGTTATTCTACTAGGACATGGAAAAAGCAATATTCTTGATAGACATGGAGGCTTCACTAAAGTCTATACTGTAAGTCACCTTCAAGTACAGATAATGAAATAACTGTTTGATTAGAAGGAGGCAATTGCTCAAATAAAAAAGAGTCAATTCTAAATAGCCTATTCTCTCTTATAGACAAACTGCTGAAAGATTTTTCTCCCAATGCAACCGAATAATTACACTGTTCATTTGTTGATAAAGTATTGTGACAATGCACCTACTCCTGGGATATCACAATATTTTTCTACTACAGAAAACTATTTCCAACATGGCATATTTCAGCTGTGGGAATGCTGAGAGCTGCAGTCCTAAGCTTACAAGCTGTATTATCTACTCTACAAGCACCAAAAGGATTGAACCACACCACTTATTAAATTGTATTTTTTAAATCTGCCTTTTAGCAGCCATATCAGAATATATTTATAACCCCGTCAAGATTTATGAATATTAGTTATTTCCATTGCAGCAACACCAAACACAGCAATAAGTCATAGCTACAGTACATTTCTGCAACAATTCTGTATCTATTGTTCAGAAATTTAATGAGGCTAATAGAAACTGCAAGGATGAAAGGCAACCTCCAAAGGATTCAGAAACCACAAAATGATTCCTATTCTCAATATGCCAATTTCTCACCTTACATTGAAGCACTCTCCTACCAACATATTTAATGTTAAAAGCCTCAGTCAGACATGATTCCAAAGCTAGAACCTAGAAGTGCTGTCCGTTTGGTTAAAGGGCAAGTCACTTTCAATCCAATGTTAGAACCATATCTGCAGGAAGATGTCTACCTTGGATAAAAGCATCCAATGGTCTTTTTTCACATAACTTGTTCACATTAGGGAGAGTAGAAACCTGCTGATGCTTGGCCACATTTCTTAAGATGCTTCCAGAGGGTTGCTGGACTGCCTAAAAATGGGGAGGAGAAATATTGTTACAAATATACTCCTTATTCACCAGAAATAAAATTAAAACTGACTTACATTAAAGCTGTATTACATTACATAAAGCAGAAATGTGGATACACATTGCAATAGAGGCATCTGAACTCAAGTGTCTGAATCCAGTATTTCTAGGGATAAAATCTAGGGATTCCAATGTTTTTGGCCCAAGAAGCACATTTGTAATTTTAACTCATAAATATTCATACAAAATGACTGTTATACAAGACTGCTATACGCAAAATGATTTCTACAATGGATGACCAATCATAAGTATCCATTCACCGGAAGACAAACCCTTTGGAATTGCTTCAAAATCCATCCCCTGAATGCTCCTCCTCTCTCCCAACTTTTTCTTTTCCAGACAGGTAAGAAGACAACTAAACAGTATCCAATCTGGCTCAGTCACTGGGACCAGATGTTTTGTCTTCTGAGTTTTTGGAGTTGTGCTGGATCCCATCCTCGGGGAACTTCTCTGTGTCTGATGATGGGCTCCAGCAGGAGTCCGAAAGCTCAGAAGACAAAACCTCTGGTCCCGGGTGACTGAGCCAGATTGGATTCTGCAACATTATCCTGGGACACGTATATTCGCCTTCATTCGTGAGACACCTAAACAAAACACCAGGTTGCCATTCACCATTTTCTACAACAGATGAAAACTGATGTTGATGCTTTGCAGCATGCCTGCTTTTTGATATTCAGTTTTTTAAAAAAAAAAAAACTCAGAAAAGGCAGGGTGTATAGAAGGCGCTTTAATGACATTTTTTATACCTTACATTTTATCAGAGCATTGCTCAATATTTTCTGTCTTGAAATGATCAAAGGTACTTTCACTCATGCCAGTCTATCCCAATTAAAGTTTAGGAATGGGACTTTATTGCTTTTACATGCACAGCAGATGCTCTGCCATTGAGCTGATTACCTGGATATTAATTTTGCTTCTTTTAGGGCTTAGATGCCTACTGAAGGGTTGTTATTTTAATATGTATCTGACATCTGTTAAGTTTTCTTCTTTTGATTCTAAAAAGACTCTGGCTTAATGGTGTATATGTGTGAGCTTAACCTCTTCCTGTAAGCTTTCATTCCAGGTGAACCAGTGCATTCGTGTCTTTTGGGCCCAACAATTAAAACCAAACTGAAGCAATAAAAGCAATAGATAGCTATCCCAGGAGTTTATATAGGTATCTAGTCCTGATGCAGAGAATCTATTCAGTGAAAGGTTTCACATGGCTCCTAGCTATATTCTGTTTCTGACTATCCTAATATATCTGCTGCTTCAATTCATCCCTGATGCTGTAGAGCTCAGGTAACACCAAGAAGGACATGACAGTTTTTTCCTAAATAATTTCCGAACTGCTTATTTGTTGGGCCTTTGTAACAGACAGCAATATATGGACTTTCTCATTTCAGGCTCCTACATATGCTAAACATTCCCATTATTTCTCCACTTAATGACCAAAGTCTCCTATCTGATTATCAGTCTTTTTAAAAAGGATAATTTTGCTAAATACTGTACTTGAAGAAGATCTTGTCCACTATCTGAACCCTACATTATGAGAGAGGAAGAGATCCAAAATTCAGAAGCCAGAGGAGTTTGGCAGGAGTGTCCTTGGTCAGGTTTAGTATCAAAACTACATCTGCCACAATTCACAATCTGTCTGGCTACACACTTATTAAATAAACCATAGCTTACTGCAAAATCAAAATAGAACGAACTACATTCTGGTCCAGTGTGACACATATTCTGATATATCCCAAGGCTGATCTCTTGCTCAATATTAATAGCTTCTTTTATACACAGGTGGTCCTTATTGAGCAACGGTGATTGGGAACTCTGTTGCTAAGCAAGTTGTAAAGTGCAAGTCCACATGATCACCATATGTCCTGCTGACTTCCCCATTGACTGCTTGTTGGAAGCCAGGAAAATTATCACGAGACTATGGGATGCTGTAGCCATTGTAACTGAAAACTGGTTGCCAAGCTCCTGAATGGCAATCAGGTGACTGCAGGGACATTGCAATAGCTGCAACTTTGAGGACTAGTTTAAGTCTCCTCCTTCAGTATTGTCTCTGAATAAATGGCCATTAACTGAAGACTACCTGTGTGTCACATGGGTATCATCTAGGTAAGGGCACATTTATTTATTAAATTTGTATCCCACCACAATCACAAGATTTTCAGTAGCTAACAAGTACATAATTGCCATAAATCTCATAAATTCATAAATTTCGTAAGTTCATAAATTCACTGAAGGAAAGAATTCACAAACTCCCCCAGGGTGGGTAGACCGATGAAACTATATATATACTTTTGTCAGTTTTGACAAACGTCATGTACTTTTGACACTAGTATGCAGCCTGCATGTCATCATTATTTTCACCATGGTGGCTTTTGCAGATGCCTATGTGGATCGCTGGCTGAATTGTACTACTGAAAATAAGTCAATTCAAAAGGCCCAGATTCTACAATGCACATTTCAGAACATTGTGGATGAAGTATCAAGCAAAGTTCACTTACCAACTGTTTTACCTTTACAGCCTGAGAAGTCCAAATTGGCTGGGGAAGGGAAGAATTGGGATGGGCAACCCGTACAGGGGTTGGTGTCCCAGTGATAGGCAGGACAGGTTGGACAGTTGTGGTTACTGATGTAGCAGAGGTTGCTGTAGTAGTCAAGGCCAGTTTTGCCACTTCAAATGATGTCATCCCAGCTGATGGGGCTGACTTCATAGAACTAGTAGTAACAGTTGAAGGTAATGTTGGGTTACAGTCTGACTTTGCTACCGGAAGAGAAACTGTTCCCGTCTCCTCTGTAGTGGAAGTTGGCTGCATGGCCTTCATGGTATTGATTCCTTCAATCAGTTGAGTGGAGAGGATGGACTTGTCATCTTGATAAGAGAGTGCTCCTGCAGCCAAGGCACAAGCTGGCTCAACAAGTGGAAGAGACACAGAATCATTTGTTATAGTCGCGCAGGGTACCGAAACGGATGTCTGTGGAGAAGACATTTGAAGTGGAGAGCTGGGGACTGATGTTGCCGATTGAGAGGAGGCCAAAGTGCCATCAGCAACTGTGGAAGAAGTTGATGATGCAGTGGGATAAGTAGAAGAAGCTGTTTGAGGGGCAGATTGCTGAAGACATTGTTCTATAAAGGTCTCTGTGTTAGGCATTAATTGCCGTAAAGCAAGTAAACTTTTCTAGGCAAGAAAGATGACAAAAAATAAATAAATAAATCAGACTGAGTATTTTGCTGTTCCTACGCCATGCAATAGTATGTTAACATCTCTTTCAGAAGCACTATTTTCCAAAGTCATCGGTACAATAGCTAAATTGGAAAGGATTATAAAAGGTCTGCTTAATCTATGAAGTTTATGTTAAATGATATTCAAAAGAGCTTGCCAAGAATCAAACTCTTTGCCTTTCCATCTCTATAGTCATCCATACATTGTGACAGAAGTTTTAGGTAAACTGGTTAACATTTAACCTTTCTCAAGAAAATGTTTTGTAAGTCTGAGCATTCGTTTAGAATGAGAATGTCAACAGAACGAGCGCTGCCAGCGATCTGATGGAAATGTTTACAGCTAGTCCTCGACTTATAACTACAACTGGAACTAAAATTTCTGTTGCTATGAAAGAAGGTTGTTAAATGAGTTATGCCTATTTTACAACCTTCTTGCCACGGTTGTTAAGCGAATTGTTATGCAAATCATGTGGTTGTTAAGTAAGTCCCCCATTGACCTTCCTGTCAGAAGCTGGCTGTGAAGGTCTCATATAGTGATCAGAGGAGCCCAGGTTGCTGCAACTATTGTGAATACACAGCATTTGCTAAGTGACTGAATTTTGATGTGACTGTGGAGATGCTGCTATGGTTGTAAGAGTAAGGACTGGTCCTAATTTACTTATTTTAATGCCACTGTAATTTCGAATGGTTGGAAGTCATAGTCTACCTGTACTTGTATCCAATATGCCCCGTTCAAACCTTGCTAAAGATGGAAAGAAGCTATAATTTCTGTCAGTAAACTAGAATTTGTGAAATACACAGCCGGAGTGCATCTTCTTTTTCATAGCTTTGTTTTGTATCCTTTCAGTTTGACAAAGCAATGCCCACATTTTCCAGCATTTCTGGTAATATTAGTCCACACCCATATTATAGGTTCAGCAAGAGAGTTATTTTTATAATAACCGTATTTGCAATAGGAGTATTATTCTTGCACAATCACTTTGAGACTACCTCAATCAATGCACAGTGGTCTTCAACTCGGCTTCATTTCAAGCTAATTTTGGATATGTCCAAGTTACAGTAGCTACATGAACTCTTGGAACTTCAGGACTGTATTCCTTTGCCACAGAATCCATATATCAATATTACCTAATATTAATGAGTTGTAACCCACTTTTTACTATAGAGTATACTACTAAAGTAATTTGAAATAATATAAATTGTCAGAATTTTTGAAAAAAGCTTTGCAAACTTTAAGTTGCACGTACATATTACAAATTCAGAGTAGCATTTGGCTATTGTTTTCTCAAGCCAAATATTCTTTGCATCTCTCATACATAAGAGCAACTGGAGGGTAATTGTTTTAAATAAATAGAGGAGTCTGGGAAAATCACTTGTTGAGTTGAAGTCAATTACATAAGCTTCAATAGAGACTAAGGATTATTGTCATCTGTGCAGGAAGGTGGAAATGTGATATTTTTCTTAGAGATAATTACTCAAGAGAGATTAATATCAGTTTTAAAATATATATTTGACAGGGAAAAGTGTATGGTGTCAAAAACGGGCTAAACATTAAGCAGCCCTACATTTAATAACTAGGCATAAGGTTTTGGCTACACATCATACCTTATCTCCAGATTCATGGATAGAGCCATTCATGCTGAAATGCACTCATCTGAAAGGAATATAACTGAAAGGAAGTTGTTTTATAAAGTGATCTGTCTTTACCTGGCTTCCTTGCAACACCTAAATGAATAGTGTGTGTGTCTCTTTGAGTCATTCAGTGATAATTTGGCTTTGGATTAGATCAGTGTTTCACAAACTTGGCCACTTTTAGGATGTGTGGACTTCAACTCCCAGAATTCCCCATGCCTGTTCTCTTAACCCAGCCATAATGTAATGGAGCTGTTATGAAAACACCAAGGAGGGCAGGGAGGAATTTCATTAGCAAGGGCTTTCAAAATGTCTTGTCAACAAAAATGCTTTCAGATGCCCCAACTCCAAATGACATTTTCATCATCATAGTACCCAATACCTGAAACAAGAATATTCATTAAGACATACCTTGAGAAAGGGAACAAGATTTGGCTGGGGAGAAGACTTTAGTTCCACATATAGTTCTTCGGTAAATTCTTCTGGCTCAATTTTAGCTTCCTAGGCACGGAAAAAAAATTGTAGCACAAATGTAAACTGTAGCTCCGCTAGACATGCCTACAAGTAGGAAACCTCAATTCCCTTGCATTCCAGTACTAATTAATCCCATAATGTGCACATTTTCAACACACTTTTTCAATAGAACACCTTTTTTATATTGAAGGTCTTTTCCTTCAAAACAATTTTCACTTATTAACAATGAACAACGTTATATAAAGAAGAAAATTTTCCTGACTAGTTTCAAGAAACGGGAAAAATTAAAGAATCTGTTTATAAAACATGTTTATAAGGAAAGCACTTTGAAAAGGAAATTTCTTCTATAAAGAAATTTCTGGACTGTTACTTGGCTAAACACAAATATACCAGAATACCAGTAACCTGGTATTCTGCAGAGATTTTCAATGTTACCCTCCATTCGGTCCAGTGTGCCTAAGGGTGCAGAAGTATGGGTGCTGTAGTGTCAATCATAGCAAAAACAGCTGATTGCCTACTGTAATCATGCAGTGCACTTACTATGAATTTGAAATTTAAGAATTACAGGCAGTCCTCACTTAGTGACTATTAAAAATCACTACAGACCCACTAAAAGCTATTTATAAAAAAAGCTACTTTGGTTTTAGAGTTCCAACAGCTGCACAAAGCTCAGCAGTCACATGGCCACATTTTGGCACTTGGCAACCAGTTCACTTTTACAGCCAGTTGGTAAGGTGACCATGATTTACTATGTTTTTGTTGGTTTCCAGCCTTTTTAGCCAGTTTCTGGCAAAAAAAAACACCCATAGGAATATATTGATTTGCTTAATGACCATGGCATTCATTTAATGAAGCTACAGACAAAGTGATAAAATTGGTCTGGTCATGTGGGTGCCTTGACTTATGATCATGATGGCTTATGATGGAAATTCTGGGTGCCATTATGGTCATAAATCAAGGACCATCTATATAGCTTTGCATCCTTGCATTTATTTGCATGATATTCATTCCTTTTTCTTCTCCCTCCCATATTTAAAATCATACCATGAATTATAGCAAGCTGGGTGACTTTGGGTCAATTGCTCTCAATTCACCCCATAGGTTAGTGTTGTGTGGAAAATATGATGAGGAAGGAATATTAGGTATGTTTGCACTTTTGAATTTATAAAAATAATAAAGGTTATTTTTATTATTTATAAAAATAATATGTAAAAAAAATTATAATAGAGAGGACCAGAACTAAAAGTCAGAATTTAATCTGGCTCACTATAATCGAATAAAAATGTGAAGTGTTATTTCACACGGTGACTCCATTCTGGAATCACCTTACAAAATGACACAAAATTATAGCAGAGCCAGGCTTTAAGCTGTTATGATACTCCAAGCTTATTGAACATACTTGCAAGTGTAAGAACGAGTTTTCATATTTAGGGTAAATTCTTCTCTTATCATGCAGCAAGTCTAATGTTGAACATAGAAAAAACACTGATTCCTTCCCCCCCCCAGAAAGTAACACTGCTAAGTTTTAATATGATTTGACTTCCCCAAGCAGAAGTAAAAGTAAACCACAGAAATGGCACCCGAAGGCAATTAGTGTATAAATGCAAAACCACCCCTTCTAATAATCTGAGGTTGTTAGAGTTATTTATAAAATTAGGTCCCCTATAAATGTTCACAAAAATAAATACATAATATACTTGTGTAAGCTTTCACAGCTGGTACCAGTTGAGAAGTATTGAGCTGCAAGGTTAGTGACCAGTTACTCTTTCTTTGAGCAGTGACTCAACACTGCCCAAATAAACAGAGATTTTTCTGTGATGAAATGACAACATATGGCACCATTATATGAATGATACAAATGATGCAAGGACGTAATTGATATCATTTGTGCGAATAAACACAACATTATTGTAATGTCTTTGTGGCTTCTCCTGGAGGCCATGAAGATGCCAACAGGGCTACATTATATAGCTCTGCTTGATACTGCACATGTAAGGACTAGAAAAGGGGTGTCAAACTCTCAGTGTCACGTCGTCACGTGACATATTGTGACTTTTTTTCCCCTTCGCTAAAGCAGGGGTGGGGGTGGCTAGTGCAGGATGCATCCGGCCCACAGGCTGCGAGATTGACACCCCTGACTAGAAGACAGATATGTTACAATGGGCAGGAAGTTTGGAAACTCCAAGCAAGCAGCTTCGAACTGCAACCTTCTACACAGATGAAGTCCCATCGGAAACACTCCTAGGCAAAGACATTCAGAATCAAGACAAGAGTACTTGCAGATGAGCTTTTACCAACAGATTTTGAACCAGATGCTTCACATTCTGCCCCATCTGAGGTGCTTGAGGTCCACTGGAGGCCAGCTTTATTAGTGTTGCAAGGAAGTTTTTGCACTTTTTCACATTTTCCAGCATTTCCTGACAAGAAAACAGACTTAAGACTTAGATCAAACGGTTATCTCCCTCCCTCTCTTTCTTTCTTTCCTTCACCACTTCTGCAGTGCTAGCCTATTTTGTACTTACTGTATAACTGAAAGGCTGGGTGACTTTGGGGTCATCTGTATCAGCAACTGGTTTTGAAGTGAAAGCCAACATGGGAGAGTCAGAAATAGGAGGCTTTGCTGATGATCCAGCAAACAATGATTTTGTGGTCGAGCCTATAATATTTGGTGGTGTTACAGACTGAAAGACATTCAACAGACAAGTTACTTGCAGCATCCCTGGCAGAACCAACACATTCTCTACATAACAAAGCTTATTTCCATGAGAATGAATTTTCCTTCGACTGATGTATGACCTCTTAAAGAACTGTATATTAAATTAGGTGTTCAAAAGAGGGTTTACAGGTAGTCTTCAACTTAACAATAGTTCATTTAGTGATGGTTCAAACTTACAATGTGACTTATGACTGTTCTTCACACTTATGACCGTTCCTCATGGTCACATAAATCAAAATTCAGATGCTTGGCAAATGACTCATATTTATGACAGTTGCAGTCACTTGGGCTTTTGTGACCTTCTAAGAAACAAAGTCAATGGGAAGTCAGATTCACTTAACAACCATGTTACTAACTTAACTGCAATGATTCACTTAACTGTGGCAAGAAAGGTGGTAAAATGGACAGCGGTGTGTTTCACATTTTGTTACTACCGGTTCGCCGTGTGCATGCTCGTTTCACACGCACCTTCCGCGGACGCGCTTTGTTCACATACACACGCATGCGCCTGGCCTCAAAACTGTGCCTAAATAGGATAGCATAGAGCTGGGGTGGGTGGGCAGGCCCACCCACAATCTCCGCTACTGATTCACCCGAACTGGTACAAACCAGCTGAATACCACCTCTAAAAATGGGGCAAAAATTGTTAACAACTGTCTTGTTTAGCAACAGAAGTTTTGGGCTCGACTGTTGAGGACTATCTGTACTTTGCAAGAATAACCGAACTTTGTTATCACCCTGGGAAAGATTCAGAAGACTCCTTCTTTCTGCATTTAGCAATGATCACAACCACACTAATTCTGACACACATTAATTAAAACTAAATTGAGGATGCTAGATTGATTTTTAAATCAAGTCTTTTTACAGGACTAATTTATGTTATTTACATAATAATATTACATATGTAATATTGTTTTTTTATTTTATTAGATGATATTTTGTTTTCAAGATTTTTGGATGAGTTCTAAAAGAAAAGGAAGAGAAAGACTAGCGTCAGCTTTTCTTTTCTACATCCAAGTTTCTCTGCCCTATCTTTTTTTCCTTTGGGCAACTCCTTTTCCAGAATTTCGTACAGATGCATACATGGCATGCAAAGATATGATCCAGTTAAGGGAAGTACAATTACCTAAGCATAGCCCCTGGGTTAAACTGAATTTAACTAGATAATTTTTTCTACAATCTGTACCCCATGCTTTATCATATCTTTATTTGTCTAAATCAGAACACTGTGCATTATTCAAGCCCAAAGAGAGAAATAATTGATGATTAATGTCTCACATCTTGGCCTTTTTATGTAAGAGACAGAAGGCAGGATTGGTTGCCAAATGACTCCATACAGAGTCTTGGTCTTTTCTCAACTTTTACACCTTATGGACACAATCATATCACCACAGGGTAAATCGAACTAACAAAAGAAAAGTTTTGCTTTTCTTTTTCAATTCACAAAATTACTAACAGTCAGCAGGGTGGCCACTGCAAAGGCACCTAGGATACTGGTTCACACTGAAGGCCATTAAAAAACCATAGCTAGCCATGACTTAGTCGCTGATTGTGCTATTGATTTGCTCCCTCCTTTCCCAAATTGTATCCCCTTATTTGATTCAATGCTTGCATAGCATCCGTATCATGCTAAATGCTTATTTTATTATTCTAGGAGGAGGTTGGCTAGCAGCGGGGGTGGATTTTGACCGGTTTGGACTGGATCGTGCATACCGGTAGCGGCAATTTGAAGTGGTTTGCTGAACCGGTAAAAACCACCCCTGGTTGGCCCCACCCACCCCTGCCTGCTCACCGCTTGCCCCTTCCGCTCTATGTGTATGCCCGAGAAGGAGGAGAAGACTTGGCCGAACTTTTCTTTTTCCCTTTGCAGTGAAGGGAAGGGAGCTTGTTGGGAAGGGAGCTGCAGCAGCTTGCCTCCCTTTAAGGGTTGCCGGCGTCCCGATATAGTCAGCTGGTGCCATCGCTGACTATTGGGGGCGAGACATTGGTCCCCACGGAGAGGGCGTGTAACTTGGGTGTCCTCCTGGATGCACGGCTGTCTTTAGAAGAGCATATGACGGCCGTGGCCAGGGGGGCTTTCTATCGGGTTCGCCTGCTACGCCAGTTGCGCCCCTTTCTGGATCGGGACTCCTTATGCACGGTCACTCATGCCCTCGTCACTTCCCGCCTGGACTACTGCAATGCTCTCTACATGGGGCTCCCCTTGAGGAGCACTCGGAGGCTCCAACTGGTGCAGAATGCAGCCGCGCGGGTACTTATGGGGGCGACATGGCTCTCCCACGTGACACCTCTCCTGCGCGAGCTTCATTGGCTTCCAGTGGTCTTCCGGGTGCGCTTCAAGGTATTGGTTCTCATCTTCAAAGCGCTCCATGGCTTAGAGCCCGGTTATTTACGAGACCACCTTCTGCCCCCGATAACCTCCCATCGGCCAATACGTTCCCACAGAGAGGGCCTCCTCAGGGTGCCGTCGGCCAGGCAATGTCGGCTGGCGACCCCCCGGGGAAGAGCCTTCTCTGTGGGGACACCTGCCCTCTGGAATGAGCTACCACCAGGGATACGACTGATCCTGGACCGCCATACCTTCCGCCGGGCTCTGAAGACTTTTTTATTTCAGCAAGCCGGGCTGGGTTAAAAATCTTTTAATTTCTGAATTTTATGGATAAGGGGTTTTAAATTGGGGGAAGCCAATATAGATTTAATTTTGTTTTTATAGTATTTTAATGTTTATATTGTATGTTTTTTAATTTTGGCTGTTCACCGCCCCGAGTCCTTCGGGAAAGGGGGCAGTATAAAAATTAAATAAATAAATAAATAAATAAATAAATAAATAAATAAATAAATAAATAAATAAGGTACTTTGACCCCCGGGAGGGAGGGAGACCATAAAGGGACAGACTGCAGCGGCTGCCTTCTGAGCAGCTGCGCTGTGAATGGAGGGAGAAAAGTTTGGCTTCTCTCTGCAGCAGCATTCAACATGGCTGCTTCTCTCCTCCTTCTTGGGCTCACACACACAGAGTAAACATGAGAAGAAGACGAGAAGCAGCCAAGTTAAATGCTGCAGCAGAAAGAATCAGAACTTTTCTCCCTCCATTCACAGAGGAGCTGCTGCAGCCTGTCCCTTTAAGGTAGTCCCCGGGAGGGAGGAGGCCAGGGGAGAACCATAAAGGGAGCAGCAGCTCTGCTGTGAAGGGAAGGAGAAAAGTTTGGCTTCTCTCTGCAGCAGCATTCAACGTGGCTGCTTCTCTCCTCCTTCTTGGGCTCACACACACAGAGTAAACATGAGAAGAAGACGAGAAGCAGCCAGGTTGAATGCTAGAAGACTTGGCCGAACTTTTCTGTCGGTTCTGTGGGCGTGGCTTGATGGGGTGGTGCTGCCCCACTTTGCCGTGACATCAAGTTGGCCACACCCAGTCACATGACACCCATCAAGCCACGCCCACAGAACCGATAGGGAAAAAAATTGAATGTCACCCCTGGCTAGCAGTCTGATGCAGTGGTGAAATGTAAAATTTGTTACTACCGGTTCTGTGGCGTGGCTTGGTGAGGGGGTAATGTGACTGGGTGGGTGTTGCCAACTTTTTTTTTAACTTTTAAAAGCATTTTTTCTACCACCTCTTCAGCCGAAAAAAATGCTTTTAAAAGGCTCTGATGATCCCAGTTGAGCCGTGCGATCATCAGAGGCTTTTTTTTTTTTACTTTTAAAAGCATTTTTTCAGCCGGGGGGGTGGGAACAGGGATTTTTGCTACTGGTTCTCCGAACCACCCGCCACCATTGCTACCGGATCGGGTGATCCGGTCCGAACCGGGAGCATTTCATCCCTGGTTTGATGGCTTGTAAAAGGACTCCAGACCGAAGAAAGCAAGGGCCTTCTTATTTCTGGCTTATCCAATTCTTACAGCAATCAAGAAGGAGCCAGTTTCGTTTTGCTCAAATCAAAGACAAATATAAAGATAGGACACCTAAAGCCATGGCTACTACAAGCACATGTATATCTATTAAAAAATGTTACAAACTTCATTAGCTCTGAGAAGCAGTGAATCTATAATACCTGATGAGGTTGATCATTTTATTGCTGCACATGTCACTAGAAACTTAGAATTGCTATTTCCTATAGACAAGCATTCAGCAATATTGATCAGAAATAATTTATATAGGCTGTTTGCCGTGGAGAAAGACATGTTTGGCATGCAGGTCTAAAATTAATCTGGAATTGCATATTTTAAAACCACAGTTTATTCTTTAGATTTGTAAACCACTGTAATAAAAATGTTAGCTAGAAAACTAAAAAGCAGAAAACAGAATGCAAATCATACCTGAATTACAGCAGGCTTCTTAACAGTGGAAGTAATAGAATGAGTTGCCCAAGACAGTGTTTTAACAGGAGCCGTTAGTACTTTAAATACCTGAGTTCCAGAACTCTTTCAATAAAATAAAGAAACAGATGTAATGGGAAAAAAGAAATCACTTTCCAGCTAGTAGTCAATGAAAGTTCCTTACTAACTGGAAATAAATTATCTGTTTTGGCATACAAATGATAGATTCCTCCTATACATACTTTTTTCTATTTTTGAGTAAGTTGTAAACCTCTTTGACTGTTATTACAAATGTTAAAGCACTCGGGGTAATATAAAAGGTTAGAGCAGAGTTAAGTTGCGTTTATAACTGATTATTCAAATTACACATTCATGCTGCCTTATATGCAAGAAAATATTTTGAAAAATGCAAATATTTATCATGTGAAAACAGCATCAGTGGCAGTAACTGTGAAAAAAATGCTTCTGTTGCACTTTCTTACTTATAGACAAATTGCACTAGCAAAAGCAAAAGAAATCCTACATCAGATTAATTCTAAGGGCCTTGTAATTCCATATCCACAAAGTTGCATTATAACAGCAAAAAAGCAATTTGGGAGGAAGTGGGGAGGGACATATTTTGAAAGTATTCTAGGAGCACTGTTTCAAATTGGCCGCTATGGAGGATGTAGGCAGTCACAACACACCAATTTACCACAGTTCGAGCTGGGAAAATTGATTCCCATCATTTGTTCTAACACACTGGTACTCTATGCCACCACTGATTAATCATATTTGGAGCTGTAGGTCAATTTTCAAATAAAGTATTTGAACAGTTATCATCTTTATTCTCTAAGGATATTTATAGGTCCAGTATGAGGATCTAAAACATTCCCATAAAGGTCAATAATGACAAAAACTGATAGACATTTTTCTTATTTTAAAGGAATACACATAAAATCAGAATAGGAAGACTGGTGGACACTGTTAGGAGTTATACTGACAAAACCTAAACTCATACTATCTAATTCTTACAGGCACCAAGAACATTCAAAGAATTTCTGGTATGGGATTACCTGTACAGGCTGAATTTTGATGGTAGGTGCAGTTGGAGGTATTGAGCATCTTACACTGGTATTATTTGAGGTCTGACTCTGAGCTTGTAATAATGCTTGTTGAGATATCAACATTAATTGACCGGTATTACTTCTGACCAGAATCATTCCTGCAAGAGAAAACAATGTCAGATCTCCCACTATTCATCCTTACCAAATAACAAATATATTATTTTGAGCTTAGGGAAATGTAAACAAAGTGAAAGAAATACCATCCTTTATTGTATTTAGGCCAGAAGTTACGTTAAGATAGGAAATACTCCAATATTTTATTACTTCTGTGCAATAGTACAGCATATTTCTCTAGGAGCCTTTTAAAATTATAGATGGCTACACTTTTTCCAGATTCGCAGCTAGTTACAATAAATGTGCCTAATATTTTCACTTCACAAAAAAACCATCAAACATATTTAAGCAACAAGCAAATTCAGAATTGATTTGCTCACAGTTCTCCAAGTTAGAAAAGTCCCAAGAGCCTTATAGTTTAAGTTTGATCAAGCTTGTCAACTTGGGTTATTTCTAATTTTAATGCAAAATAAAGATGGTTCACATATGAATGTTGGCCTTTATTGACACTAGAAGAACAGATTTAAAAATGTAGTCTTTGCTGTACTCAAAACACACAGTTACCTTTACATTAATTTACATTAACAGTTTACTGAATAATATAGATCAGGGTCTCCAACGTTGGCAACTTTAAGACTTGTGGACTTGAACTCCCAGTAAAGCTGGCTGAGGAAATCTTAAGAGTTGAAGTCCACAGGTCTTAAAGTTGCCAGCACTGGAGACCCCTGGTATAGATCAATTGGGATATTCCAATGGAGGGAGGATGGTGGAAATGAAATCTAATTTCTCCATATCAAGTCTAATTTCACATACTATATACTAAGTGGGGGGAAAAACAGTGCTATTTTAAGAGTATGGAATATAGATAAACCCAGGTTATGCTCAAAAATACCATAATGGTTTGAGCACAATTAAGCATTTTATAAAAAAAGAAAAAATGGGAAAAGACCAATGGTTAACATATCAGAAGTTGTTAGGACAAGAACAACTGGAGAACTGAAGAGGAAATCAAAAGAACAACTGACTGCAAGATTTAATTTTCAATGGTTTTCATGTAAATAATTAAGAGACGTTTAATATAAGTAAAAAGGAGATTGAACATAAAACAGAATTTGAAATTGTATTATCGGTATGTACAAATGATAAACATGTTATTGCTAAAATGTATAAACATTTGCAGAGATTTGAAATAGAATAAGTGATGGGACTCATGATAAAATGGGTTATAATTTTTGGTTGTAACATACAAATGGGAGAGAATGTGGATAAAAACACTGAAATTCACATTGCATTACAATTTAAGAAGGAACTTTTATGAAATGATATGGTTGCACATGATTAGACATTATCAAAAATACATAAAAATACTTCTAATCAGTACTGAAAATGAGTTAGGGGGGGCTTGCGAAAAAGCAAAATAATATTGTAATATTCAAATATATACAATTATACAAAAATTTTTAAAGAACAATATTGATACCATAACTATTCCTATTGGGATTTAGCCAATTAGAGTAAACGTACTGAAGACCAAGATTGTATATGGTAACTGCAGCAGAACTATTATAAGCACAAAGGTGGAAAAATACTGAAATATCCATAAGAGAGCAATAGATCATGAAGATGGCAGAATATGCAGTAATGGTGAAAATGACCTGTTAGATCAGTGATAAGAATTACTTTTTTAAAAGACTGGAAACCTCTTCTGGGCTTTATGCTGAAAATGGAAAAACATGCATCTGATGATTTACAGATTTGCTAATTAAAATAAGTTGAGTATGGGAAAAAGAAAAGCAAGTTGTAACTTTAAAGAGGGAGGACAGATAATGAATTAGTTTGTAACTGCTTTAAAGAAGGCTGAAAATCGCTTCTTAATACCTATCTCTTTTCTTCTACCTGCACTCTCTGTTCTACTTCTTTTATCTTTTCTGTCTTTTTTCTTTCACCTTATATAGTTTCATGTTTATTTTATACTTATGTGAAAATGTTTAATATAAACTATTAACAAGAAAAAAACCCTGAACAAAAGAATCCAAACACTATTGCCTACTAAGGAAATTGTTCAAATGCTTTGGTTATAATAAACTTGAAAACAAGCTCTACTCTGCAAATGTGGTATAGTGAATGTTATACCAGAGTTGTAATTCTGTATTAAATGTTATAAAGATCTTCATACGGTATTATATAAGGTAACGTTTTTCCTACTTGTCTTCTACTGACAAAGGAATACAAACTTTATGCAAGGTTGAGAAATAACTTTTAATATTGTGTTATCAAATTGTAGATTATAGAACACTGCCACCTACTGGTACAAATAAAATATAACATTCAAGTATTTCAAGAGTTTGTTAAATCTATCCCACTATATCACTGGAGAAAATTTTGTTTGGTTTACAAATACATACATACATATATAATTATAGCTACTATTTAGTATTCGTATTATTTTTACAAGATATGTTTTCTTTAAGAAAAATGGGGGTGGTCGGGCAGAAAAATAGATTAGAACAGGCTTTAGGGATTTTAGAGCTCCATATACAAGGTAGTCCTTCTTTAATGATCACTTGTTCAGCAACAGTGACCGTTCAAAGTTAAGATGGCACTGAACAAGATTTATGCCTGAGAGTTGTAGTGGCGACCACTGCAACTTTCCCACAGTTATGTGATCACAATTTGGATGTTTGCTAACCAGCTCATAATTGTGACAGCTACAGTGTCTCACAGTCCCAGGATCACCATTTTTGTCTTTCACTACTGACTTCCAACAAGTTAAGTCACTGGGGAAGCCTGCAGGAAGATGCAAAATGGGACTCACATGACATCATGCCTAATAACCATTTGCTTAATAATTTGCTCCTGTTCTTTGGAACATCTTCTCCTAAGGAGTGAAGTTGGCTCCCACCCTCCTGACTTTCCAAAGGGCTTGAAGACCTGGCTCTGCCAATTGGCCTGGGGCTCCAAAGGTCATACTGGAGGTGGTTGACTGGTTAATAACAGATCCCACCTCACCCCTGCTCAGCCTACTCCGTCCTCCCCATCTTTTAACTTTATTTGCATTTTTATAGTGCTTACTTTCTTGTATACATATTGTTGCATTGTTTTATTCTTTTTAACATTGTAAGCTATGCAGAGTCACCTTGTGGTTGAGATGGGCAGTAAATGACTTGTTGTTGTAAGTTGGTCCAATCAAATGACATTACATTTTATGACCAAATCGTTTAATAATGGAGTTACCAGTCCCAATAACTGCTGTTAAGCACTGACTGCCTGTAGCTTTTCATGGTCTTGCTCTTCCCTCAAATTTTGGGTCAGAGTGAGGGACAGACTCTTTGTATGGCATTTGGACTATTATATGGTTGCTTTCCACCAAATGTTTTTCTTCTGAGGCAGGGCTGTCAAACTTGAGTCTCGCGGGCCGGATGCATCACACACTGGCCTCGCCCAGTTTAGCGAAGGGGAAAAAAGTCACGATGCGTCATGCGATGATGCTGTGACAACACAAGTTTGACACCCCTGTTTAAGGGATGCATAATTTGTTTTTATTGTTATATTTTATAAGCTGTAGGAGATGACTAGGCTGAGCCTGAGGGAGGAGTGAAATGCGTCATCAGTCATGAGTCCTTTTGCACTCACAAGAGCTCTAAGTCCAGCCCACCTAGAATTCCTGTATATTCTTAACTTCCGCTAATTTCTCTTGACTGTTAGAAGTTCAGATTCTTGTAGAAAGCTTAAGCTTACAATAAATCTTTATACATATTTGAACTACCTGAATCTTCTGATTTCCCTGGTGCTGACATGCCCAAAGTCCCAAAGGTGCTTTTTCAAAAGCCAACTGGACTTTCTTGTTTTTCTTTGAATACATTTTTCTTCTCATCCAAGAAGCTTTTTCAGCTCTGACTAGATGGTGGGAATGGAAAGATTTATATTCTTTGCAGATAGCTGGTCATTTGCATTCTTTTAGAGAGTTGTTGAGGCCACTTGGAGGTTTATGTGTGTCCTCAAGAAAACTGAGTAACGTGGTATATACAGACTCCTTCCATTCCTCACCATCCAGTCAGAACTGAAGAATCTTCTTGGATGAGAAGTGAAATGTCTTCAAAGAAAAACAAGAAAGTCTGGTTGCCTCTTGAAAAAGGACCTTTAGGACAACAATGACCTGAATGACTGAGAATCTCCATAGGCATGCCCAAAGCCATGATAGATTTAGGTAGCCTATAGATTTTATAAGTAAATATAGTTATATCAACACTACTGCTCCTGAGATTGAGGACAAGGTGCCTAGTGGACTGGTTTTACTGACTGATTAGGGAAAGTGAGAAACGAATATATATGCTTGTAAGTATAATATATCTAATCACAAAATAAGCTTCTGGTAAAAAAATGCATTAGGAAAAGCGCATTAAAATGCATGTCCTAGGAACAATGTGCTGATTTTTTAATGGATTGCTTTAAAACAAAATGGACATCAGATGGAATAAATAAATGGAATAAAGTGACAGATGAAAAATGACCATGTATAAATCAAATTCAACAGACTTGGAACACTTGTTATTTACGCTTCCTTTCATAGCTGCAAAGATATATTGTTGAAGTGCTAGACTTGAATCAAGAGATCCAAGTTTAAATTCTCACATGATCCCTGGGAGACTTTGAGCCATTCACTCTCTCATTCTAACTTAATTCATTAGTTGATTAATATAAACTGTATGCAGCCCTCAACTACCACTATACACTATTTGGAAGTGCACCATATTCCCTTCTTTGATTATCAAACCTGGAAATAAAGATTGAACCAAGATGGTAGAAAGAATATGCATATTGAGAAACAATGAAGTTAAAAGTATTATTTCTGTTAAAAAATATGTCCAAGTGTTATGTCCTCGCGCGTACAACGACGCCCAAGCATGTCGGCTGCAGATCGATACTGATTGGCTAAGACGTGAGCAGCCAAAACAGCGGAAAATGCAGCCCTCCTATTGGTTCTTCTGTCTGACAACTCCTCTATTTAAGCAGCTGTCAGACGGCAAGGGCGCGTTAGTGCTGCAGCCGCGTGTGAGTTGCCTTTTTCCGTTAGCAATAAAAGTTATTGTTGTTTAACCCAGCCTAGCCTCAGTCTCTACCTGCCTGGTTCTTCATACAGAGCACCATGGCTGTTCCACCTGTGAAAATAGTACAGTGAAAGGAAAATTTGTGTTACTTAAGTATTTCTGCAGCAGTGTGTGCCTCAATAATGGAAAGAACACTAGTAAGGTAAAAATCCAAATTGCACATATCAGAGACAGAAGAGTATGGAATTGAACAGAGGAAGTGATGAAACCTTGACAGTATCAGTCTAACCAGTAACAGGTTTATTTCACAGAAAGATCCAAAATAAGTATTTTAGACAAGGAACAGTTCCTCAGTTATCTCCTGTGTGATCAATGTTTACAGGTGAGAAAATTGGCAACCGAAATACATCATCCTATCCTCTGTTGATACTGCTTAAACAGCACAAGCAGAATTACAGTAATAACCAATTTCTCAAAATGGTGTATCCCCAAAAAACACTGAACTAAAATGGGAGTTCTTTAGCCAAGGAGACACTGTGCTTCCTTATTATGATTGAGTGTAATTTTCCAGAGATCAATTCCGATAAATGCTATGTCCCTTCTTGTGATTCCAACTGTTTTTATTTGGAAGAGTTTTACCAAAAACTACTTGTGCTGGTGCTAATCTGCAGGTTGCTGGGCTGATCACATTGTCATTAACGATCCATAACTCCCACTTAACTTTCTATTCACCTTGGTTACATTTACACTCTGCTTTCATTTCTTATTACTGAGCAACTCCACATAGGAAAAAATATGGTATGCCTGACATGCTTGTCTTCTACCTGCTTCATCTTCCTTCAGGTTGAGAGTAAAGGATAGCTTTGATAGAGACAGGACCATTACCAAAGCAACAGAGAAGCATACCTTAAGCCCATACTTTAAAAGATTTACCAAAAAAAGTTAAGTTTTCACTTAATTCACATGAAAATAAAAGAGGAAGGAACGGACAGACAATCAAACATAAAAGATTCTACTACAGCCATTCTAATAAAAGTTTTAGATCTATACAGCATTGGTTTCTTGATCTATTTGTACAACTGACATTCCAATTCTGCATTTGAGTTGGCTAAAACAATGCTATGCAAGGATAACTAACAGCAAGATGGATGAAATTGATTTCAATCGTTTTGGAAGAACTGAAGGGCCAGGATGAACACAGATTATCCTGGGGAAAGTCTATCTGTATGATCACTACAAACCTTATCACACATAATCACTCAATCAAGACCAGTGCTTAGACAATCCAAAATATTTGGATAAACAGATTTTACCAATATAGAATATGTGTTCTGTACTCCCATATATTCAATCCAAAATATGGATCATGTATGTAGATGACAGCTGTAGCATAATAAAAAAAGAACTAGAGATTAGAGAACACACAAAACCATCAATGACATCTTCAAAGAATCAAATTCACAAGGGAAGAAGAAAAAAACAAGACACTACCCTTCCTAGATATCCTTACTAGCAGAAGCCATGATCGCAAGATAGAAACACAAGTCTACCAAAAAATTGCATCAGCGTAACACACAAACCAACTAAAGTACTCCAGAACATCCTAAGTAAGCCGAAAGACCAGCAGCTCCAGTAGAAAAAACATGTCATCTACAATATGAAGTGAAAGACTATAACAGCCATTATGTAGGACAAACAGGCAGAAAACTAGCAGAGCGCATCCATAAACACCAACTAGCAAGTCAGAAGACAAGATAAAAATTATTTAATTTCACAACACATGGACAGGCTTAACCATAGTTTCAACTGGGAGACTGTAAAGTCTAAAATAGAGAATACCAGGAAGTCTGGCACTCTGACAAATTGGCCGTCAATAGGTACATAGACATAAACATCTACAACCATTCAAGAGAGACAATGTACAAGCCAAAAAGGGTACAAAAAGACAAGAACTGCTAAATAAGCTAGATAAACACTCCAGCCAAAAAACTATCAAGGCTGCTTCCAGCAATGCTGACATGGCAAGCCATTAGAATATAAACTGAGAGCAAACCGCACTCCCTACTAGCATTGATGATGTTACTTGGTTTGGGTAATGAAATGTCTGCAATAAATCAACCAAACTTGGAAAGCATCAAAGATATCTCAAAACAGATTTTAATTTTCAAATATAAAATACTGTTATAACATAGCTATATCAACTTATTGCGTCAGAACCTACTAATCAGGATATAAAGGATTTTTATTTGGAAATTGTTAATTTTTATATTTATTACATAGTATTTCATATTATGAAATATTACATAATATTTCAATTTAACAACTGAGATATTTTTATGACAATAAACCAAAAGATCAATTTAGACTCCTCTACCAACAAAAGACCAGTATACCAAACAATTACATTTATCTCACATAAACTACAACAAATTATAGATGGGCCTTAAAATCATGGGTGAATTTATTTGATGATCAGGAAATAACAGTCAAAATAAAGTTTGGAGAAACTGAAAGTTCAGAATTGAGACAGGATGGCATCAAAGTAAGACTGTATACTCATGTAACACCAAATTTATTTTGAGAAATGTTGGAATAGAACAGATAGAAATTGGCATTAAAAATCGTAGGAGAAACTTCAACAATTTCAGATATCCTGATATTGCTACTGATTTGGCTAGAAGTGAAAAATGTTACTGAAAGTGAAAAAAGAGAACATGACAGCAATAAATTTAAAGCCTTGATTGTGTTAACAGGTAATACCAACTGAATGCAAAGAGACAGAGAAGAAATTAACATAGGAATAGACTATTTTTCTTAGTTCACAGTTATGTTATATACAGACCTGCCCCTATGGCTTTATATGGTTGTAAAGCTGGACTTTCAAAAAGGGGGGAAGTCTTTGAATTGCACTGCTGAAAAAATGGTTGACATAGAGCAAGAGTAAATCATACAAAACTAGATGAAGTAAAACCAGGTTGCACAATGGAAAGTAATAATGAATCTAACACCTGCTTATTTTGAATAGCTTAATACAAGGAAAGACCCTGATGTTTGGGGGAAAATGAGTAGCAATAAAAAAGAAGGCAACAGAAGGCATACCTGAAAAGTTACTTATTGCCTCATAACTTTGGTTTTGTACATGTTTTATTTGCAAATATTTGGAATGCTTGATAAACATATACAGTAAATTTGTGTCTATTTCAGAAACTTGTGCCCTAAAATGTATAAATCTTATTCTAGACTTAAGAATTTAACTGCTAATTTTTTCTTGTAATTTTACATGAAACATTTCTAAACCTGGAAAATGAGGGAAAGAGGCAACAGTGCTATTTAGTAGTATACTGTCTTTCTCAACTTTCTAAAACTCTTAAATCCACACCTGGACCTTCCTATTGTTCGGACTTTTAGGAATGAAAAACCATGGTTAGATTGTTTTGACATGCACTGAGAACCGTGACCCTTATTCCCAATATTTCAGTATATCACACACATTTCAAAGGTGGCCACTGATCAAACAGTAGATAGGTATGATGTGGATATTTTTTTTTTTGCACTGAATAGGTATACAACATTTAGTACTACAATTAGAAAATGTTGAGAACTCAGTAAAACTGAGTTGTCCTAAATTTGCAGTATTTTTGAAGATGTACGAAAAGAACGTCTGTCCCCAAGCACAATTTAGAGAATTTGGATAAAAACTGGGCAAGTAATTTAATGCTGTTCAGAAGACTCCTTTGAATCATATATACTGAGGAATGTTAAGTATCTGGATGCTTTCTTCTCTCTCCTCTCATCTCATCTCAAAAGACCTAACATTCTTCAAGAAATGGTGAGTACAACTTTCTAAATATGAAATTGACCATGGAAGAAGTTATAGCTGCGCTAGTCAACATGGTTTGATATATCCGGGTTTTTAGAAAAAGGTTCTCACAGACAGAGCAAAACTTCGCATCATTCGGGAGCTTCAAAATTCACCATAACTTTGACTCGGCCTATAGGGAGATGCAGAAGAGCCATAAACGAACGGTCCAAAACAGGGAGCGGCTTACCTTGGGGGATCTGAAAATTAGCAGGCAATTGTATTGTCATTTGTGCGGATTTGGGTCCTCCCGAGGGAGGGGCTGCCTGCCTCACACCCATGTTGCTAGACTTGGGGAGCTGCTGCCCCGGAGTCGAGGGGGCTACCTTGAGTCCTATGGGGGCAGGCAGCACTCGGGGTTGAGGAGCGAAGGATGGGACGAAACTAAGGGGAAGCCTGGCGCCCGCAGGATTCAGGACAAGCCTAACAGGGCTGCCCGTGGGAATCGCCGGACAGGAGGGAGAGGGAGCCGTTCTCTGAGTGGGCAACACTGCCCGGGGCTCCTGCTTCCCGCTAACCGCGCTCACGGGGGGATCGGCTGCCAAAGCAGCATGTTCAGGAGGCCCAGGGGCCGTGAGCCTCCCCAGGACGGCTGCCGCCGCCACCGGCGGAGGAGTAGTCATGAAGGAGGAAAAAGGCACCGGAGGGCACAGGACTAGAGCTTGAGGCGCAGTCCCAGCTATTCCACAGCATAGCAGCCGGCAAAGGTGCTCGGGGGCTGAGCAAAAGCTCCGCAGTTGGCGGTGCGGCAAAACCAGCAGGAGAGTCCCCAGCTCGCAGGCAAACAACCACACGGTCACGCATCCGCCGCTGCCGCCGCCGCCGACCCTTTTCTTCTTCTTTGCAGGCATGCACGTGGGGATCCCCAGGCCACCAACCAGAAGCGTTAAGGGAGGAAACAAGCGGCACGTGCCGCTGCGGGTGGTGCTACATCTATGAGCAGCGCCACCCTACTAAGCCTTCCACTGATTAAATCCCCGCCCCGCCAGAAACTAAGAACGCCTGCTCTCTCTCTCTCTCTCTCTCTCTCTCTTTTATGTAGCATCGCAGAGCGCAGGCGTGCACGCCTCTGGCTCTCTTAGCACATGCACCCAATCGTTAGATTGGGCGGCCTTCGTGAGACGTCACGGAAAGGAAACGTTCCTCCTCCACCCCACCCCACCCCGAAAAGGCTGTTCTAGGCGGGAAAGTCGGTGGTAAACTGTGTGACTCACTTTTACTTTCGGCTGTGTTATGCTCCAGGGTCCCTTAAGGTTATTTATTGCTTCAGAACTTCCTTTAATGGGTGATAGCAAATTAATCAAGGAAAACATTTGCAAAGGAGTGTTGATTCATGAGAAAAGGGAATAGGGACGTTCACATCATTTCGTGCTATATCCAAGGTTAAATAAACAGGTTCTCTCTCTCTTCACTTCAGGCTGCTATTGAATGAGCCCTTGTTTCAAATTGTCACAATACCATGTGGGAAGTTAGCACCCACCCCTTTCCTAGAGGAATGAAATATTTTGGGAAATATTAAAAAGGCAGAATATTATGTTTCCCTGGATGAGAAATGGAGAAGCATGTTTTAAAGACAAAGCAGTTCCCACCTTCCTGCCCCCACCCTTTGTTAATGGGCCAGAGGCAGAAACCCGGGGACTCGCTGCATCTCGCCCTTTTCTGTTCAGGAACTCAAGCCATGTGATCCTGTCCACCATTAAACCATCTTTCCAAGCAGTCTCCATGTTTCCAGTGTCTTTTTCCCCACTTGGAGCAGAACCCAGAAGGATAGTTCTTCCTACAACAGGAAACGAGTTCATCCTGGATCACAAAGGGAAGGTTTTGTAAAAGCAGGGCAAATATAAAAGCTTAGTTCATTCTACAAGTGATGTCAGGTTTTTCCAATTTTGTGATGTATACATTGCAAATGTGTGATTTTGTATGTTAAATTTAATTGGGAAGAACCAGATAAATTTGGCAACTTTATGGATAAGTCCATTGAGTTTTCTTGACGTTTTTAGAAATGATTTGCTGCTGCTTTCTTTCCACAGACAGACCCAAGGTCACCTAGCTAGTTGGCTTTGTGCCCAAGGCCACACTAAAACTAAGATTTCTCCACTTCTATTTCAGTGCTACAAGTGCTAGGTTAAACTGGCTTTTATATTAATTTTACTTGCTATAAAATTTCAAATGAATCTTTTCTTCCCAACTTTTTGCATTTTATTACTGTAACACTTGCAAATTTCTGTATGCTAGAAAAGTATTCAAAATTATGTGTTTCTTTCAGAGACCCACACAAAATGTATAAATCTGTTTCTACACCTAATTGCTAATTTCTTTTTAAATTATAATATTGCATTACTTGTATTCATATTACCAATTCAATTTATGAAATAATTATACATTTAATCCTGCAAAAATTTCTGTGAATTTTTTCTTGTTCAGATATTTGTGTCCATATTGTGTATTTCCTCCTCAGGTTTTTCTGAATCATCATAAAAATCATTTAATATATCTACTACTGTAGGTTACAACTGGACATGTGCACAGTAAAAGTAATAGCAACAGCAAATCTAGGGGACTTAGCTTTTTGATCACTGATGCATGTATTTAACATTTGGAGAGACTGATAATGTGCAGTAGCTGATAATTTGCAATGAGTAGACCATGCAAAGATGACACAAATGGGATTTTGAGTAGAATGAATGTTTTTAATGGCATAGAGAGTGTTTTACAACTTACTATAGCTTTGGGAGACCTCAAAATGGCGGCAAATCAAGTTTAATATATCAAAGAAAAATATATTGCCTACTACAGACATAGGCCAAAAGTGACATCATAAAGAGGTAAGCAAGTTATTTAGATGTACAGTGCAATTCCCAACTTTCTAAAAATTTGTAAATCCTCATCTTGATCATATGCACCTTTGCAAACAAGACATTGGAGTATTTCAAAACAATGTTTATTTGGTCTTTTAGGAAAGAGCATGGTAAAATTTTGACACTGAGATTTTATCATTTCCAATATTACATTTCCAATCATACCCATTTTCAAAATCAAATAAAAAACAAATCTCAAAAGGGTACATTCTTGCTTCCACATCTGAGAAAGCAGTGCATTAAATGGAAAACCACAATGTATATGGGATGGGATGGGATGGGATGGGATATGGGAAAAGGAAAATAACACACAAATATAGACTTTAGAGTTGTGTAACGTTTCAGGCTTGATTCCAAAAAGGTATTTCTGAAAGTGTCGGGTTTACAGTGCTGATGTCATTTAACAAAAGACACAATACTTTTCCAGTTTTTTTATTGTTGTAAATCTTGACATTTTACTGTTTCAGTACAATATCTGTACAGCATTAATTGAAAAGTATTGACATTTTGTGCTTAGATAATTTATATTTTTGGAAATAGACAGAAACATTCTATCATAATTTATTACAAGCATTAAAATGTTTGACTTTTTATCAAAAGTTTATTGTAACAAAAATCTGCAAATTGCATCAAAGTAATTTGTACAATAAAGGTTTCTGTCTGATTAATGTTGTAGTCCATTATTTATATACATTACATATATACATTTATTTTTTAAAATTTCCTTCTCACCCCTATGAGTAGTATGTGTCTTCCTCAGTCTTGGCTCCACTACTACAGACCTGGGAGTTAGAGGATTCTGTGCAGTATCTTAGCTGTTCCTAAAAATAGCTGTTCCTTTGTTCTGATGCAGTTCTTAGGAACTGTTGGAGCCATTCTCCCAGTTTATGAGTTATGGCCCTGAGTGCTCCTACCATCACCAGGACCACTTTGGCTTTTTACTTTCCACAGCCTCTCTAGTTCCTCCTTCAGACCCTTGCACTTCTCCAGCTTCTCATACTCCTTCCTGATGTTGCTGTCACCTGGCCCACAATATCTGGTCGATTGGCTAGTACCTGCTTCTCTGGATATCCCACAGGATCTTAGCCCTGGTATTCGTAACAACCTTCTGTGGGATCTCCATCTGGATTTGGGAGGAGCTAGCTCATACACAATGCCAGCTACTTGGTTTGCCTTTGTCACAGGCTCCAAAACACAAAAGAGCCACAACATAGGTCCCTAGACAACACACATGCACAAGCCTTCCCAGTATTACTCACCAGAACTCCACTCTTCCCCACTGCTACTACACCTTGTACTAAAACTCCTGCAATTAGTACTCCTTGTAGGTCCTTCTGTTGGAGAAAAGTATCTTTTTAGCCACTCTATGTGATTTAGGCTGCTTTATCTTTACATATACACAACTCTCACTGACATCACCAGCTGTCTCAGCACAGCTTTTATAGACAACATTGCTGTGCTGGCTGGGCTGAGGACTTAAAGAGGCAGGACAACAGTAGCACTAGTGCTGGCCATTTTCTATGCAGCCTGCTCTCTCACAGCCATTCAGTGTATACTGTTCCTGCTTGCATCTTCCACTCTGCAACTAAGCAAGTTTGGTCTTAGGCACCAGGCTGGAAAGCAAGAGGCTGTGAGTTCAAGTCCTGCCTTGGACATGAAAGCCAGCTAGGTCACTTTGGGTCAATCATTCTCTCTCAGCCCAACTCACCTCACAGAGTTGTTGTGGGGAAAATAGGAGGAAGGTGTGTTGGATATATTCACTGCCTTGAATTATTTATAAAAAATAATAAAGATGGGATATACAATAAATATGTTGGACTGTCTCTGAGGCCTCTCTATATAATCTATACCTTGGGTCCTGTCTAGCATGGTAGACCCTTGCTTCAATGGATTTGGTGATTAGGGCCTGTTCTTGTGCTGTTGTGATCAATACCTTAGTGCTGTCTTTGTTCAGCTCTTTTCAGCCAGTGTTTTCCCAGTGCCACCTCAGGTATCTGTTGATGGTACATCTCATGCAGGATCTTGCTTGCCATAACCTTTCTCAGCTTGATCTTCTTCCTATATCTGCTGCTGCCTCAGGCATTCTCTCAGCAGCTCATCTTTGGGTGCCATCTTACTAAGATACTCCTGGATGCTCTGGGTTTAATACAGGACAGTGGTTAGACACTCACCAAACCCCACCCGCCCTCTTTCCAACTGATGAGTTGACTTCCAGTGTTGTCTTTCAAGTCCTACTGAGTTCTTGAGGAAAGTTCTTAGCCACCTGTTGCTCTTGTGTAGCACCATACATTCACAGATCTATGTGTATGGCATTGTAGGCTTTCCTGTAATAAATCCAGCATGTTCAGATTGGACTGTCTAGACTCTAGACCAATGGCTAACCTTTTTGTCCTTGCATGCCAAAAGCACGAGCACACGCATGACAGTGCATGTGCACGTGCCCACACTCATAATACAATGCGCGCATGACACCCCCCCTGAGTATGTGAACACCACCCCCCGCACGCACTCTCCCCTCCCCCTGTGCATGCGTGTGCGACCCCACCCATGCCCCGTTTTGGGCCTAGCAGGCATCCCTGAAGCCTCCTGGAACCAAAAATGGGGCACGGGGGAGTGCACTGCTCCCGCACGCTCCCTCCCCCGTGCATGCCTACACTGTTACAGGTGTTATGTCTGTCTTGAGCTCAGCTGGGGCGAGAGCTCGTGTGTCGGCAGAGAGGCCTACGTGTGCCACCTGTGGCACGTGTGCCATAGGTTCGCCATCACAGCTCTAGACCTTGAGTCTTGGGCAACTGCTGTATCTCCCTTGGTATACTTGACAACTGGTATTTTGATCCTCTAGTGTTGTTCCCAGTGCCTTCTGAGCCATGCTCATGTGCTGACCCATATGGTAATACAGTTTGGTGACTATGATGCCTGATAGGACTTTCCATGTTGTGAGGAGGCAGGCTATTGACTGGTAATTAGTCAGTGCTGTTCCTTGTGGGCTTCTTTCATGATCAGCACTATCCTTCCTTGTATTAGCCAATCTAGATGTGAACCTGCTGCTAAACACCACAGAAATATATATCAATACCATAGAAACTACAATATTATCAAGCTTCCAAATAGGGTCGAGCTGAGGATTTTGTGCAGTATCTGTATGACAAGATCGCTCAGATTCGGGAAGGCCTGGCCTCTGACTGGGTAAGTCCAGATGGGATGACTGAGGCAGGTCTTGAGAGTGTTATCAGGGAGGAGTTCGATCCTGTGGCTCCTGAGGACGTGGACAGGATCCTGGGATGACTGAACGCGACCAAATGTTTATTGGACCCATGTCCCTCCTGGTTGGTTCTGGCTTCCCGGGAGGTTACACGAGGCTGGCTCCAGAGGATTGTTAACGCTTCTTTGAGTGACGGGGTCCTGCCGGCCGCTTTGAAAGAAGCGGTGGTGAGGCCCCTCCTCAAGAAGCCCTCTCTGGATCTGGCTGTATTGGCTAACTATCGTCCAGTCTCCAACCTTCGCTTTGGTGCGAAGGTTGTTGAGAGTGTGGTGGCGTGGCAGCTTCCCCGATACCTGGATGAAGCTGTCAATCTACACCCGCTCCAGTCCGGCTTCCAACCTGGGCACAGCACGGAAACGGCATTGGTCGCGTTGGTGGATGATCTCTGGAGGGCTCGGGATAGGGGTTGCTCTATCCTGGTCCTGTTAGATCTCTCAGCGGCTTTTGATACCATCAACCATGGTATCATGTTGCGCCAGTTGAAGGGGCTGGGGGTGGGGGGCACCGTTCTGCGGTGGTTCTCCTTCTACCTCTCTGACCGGTCGCAATCTGTGTTGATGGGGGCAGCGGTCGACCCCGAAGCACCTTGCGTGTGGGGTGCCACAAGGGTCGGTCCTCTTGCCCTTCTGTTCAACATTTATGTAGAGCCGCTGGGTGAGATCATCCGTGGCTTTGGGGTGGAGTTCCATCAGTACGCTGACGATACTCAGCTGTATATCTCCACCCCAGGCCACCCCAACGATGCCCTTGAAGTGATGTCCCAGTGCCTGGAGGCCGTGTGGGCCTGGATGGGGAGAAACAGGCTCCGACTCAACCCTTCCAAGACCGAGTGGCTGTGGCTTCCGGCGTCCCGATATAGCCAGCTGGTGCCATCGCTGGCTATTGGGGGCAAATCACTGGGCCCCACGGAGAGGGCTCACAACTTAGGCGTCCTCCTGGATGCACGGCTGTCTTTAGAAGAGCACATGACGGCCGTGGCCAGGGTGGCTTTTTATCAGGTTCGCCTGATACGCCAGTTGCGCCCCTTTCTGGATCGGGACTCCCTACGCACGGTCACTCAAGCACTCGTCACTTCCCACCTGGACTACTGCAATGCTCTCTACATGGAGCTCCCCTTGGGGTGCACCCGGAGGCTACAGTTAGTCCAGAATGCGGCCGCGCGGGGGATTATGGGAGTGACGGGGCGCTTACATATGACATCTCTCCTGTGCGAGCTGCACTGGCTTCCTGTGGTCTTCTGGGTGCCCCTCAAGGTGTTGGTAACCACCTTTAAAGCGCTCCATGGCTTAGGGCCGGGGTATCTGCGAGACTGCCTTCTGCCGCCAATAGCCTCCCACCGACTGGTTCGCTCGCACAGAGAGGGCCTCCTCAGGGTGCCTGTTTGTCGGCCAAACAGTGTCGGCTGGCGACCCCCAGGGGGAGAGCCTTCTCTGTTGCAGCACCCACCCTCTGGAATGACCTACCCCCTGAGATACGCACGATATCAGACCTCCGAACTTTTCGTTGGGCCCTGAAAACACACCTATTCAATCTAGCCGGGCTGGCTTGATCCCATCCTCTCAGTTTTAATTGAATTCGGTTTTAATTGGGTTGTTTTTAATATCTTGGGCCGAAATTATTTAATTGTTTTTAAATTGTTTTTAAATTTTATATGCAATGTTTTATCTTGGCTGTACACCGCCCTGAGTCCCACAGGAGAAGGGTGGTATAGAAATAAAATAAAATAAATAAAATAAATAAATAAATGTGAAGAACATGTTCTGAAGCCTGACAGCTGAGATTTCTCAACAACTTAATTGTAGGAAAAATAAGTTGAAGGGACTGTTTTAAAAATAGTATATTATCCTTACTACCAAGAGAGACCTGTTGATTGTTTTCGTCTTAAAACTGAATTTTGAGTTTAAAAAGAACCCTGAAACTTCCATATATAGTTTTCTTAGTAGCTTAAATATACATTAATTAAAAATGTGGTTTGTGCAGAAGATTTAGGCTGCCTATTTGTACAGCTTCAATGTACAAATAGAAGTAGCTTCACATATTGTTGTTTGTTATTATAGTAAACATAAAGGTAGTAGCATGATTTAATCATGGTTTATTGAATAAATATTGGGTCAGTCTGTGAAACATGTTAGGTGTAAAACAAAACATGGGCACTGGGTTTTCACAGCTACTATGGCAAAATGCAAAGAATAACATTACATTTGTTTTAAGCTGAAATGTCACACACGTTTAGTAAGGGTTCTTCAATACATTCATTAACCTTGTTTTCCTGATACACTAACATTGGAATTATAAGTGCTTTGTGCAAACTGTAAATCAGCTAAATGACCCAGTCAGCTAACCCTGAGGGAGTAACGAAACCAACTCATTGAATCAGTTATATCATTCCAGCTGCTTCCTAGGATAGTCATTCATCCATGAACATGGGGGAGGGTGCATGAGCAAATGAGAAAACTTGCATCATGATACAAAACATGTATCTGCATGAGCTGCAATCTCAGTTTGCTGCAGATGCCCAAACATGTTCACAGAGAAGGCAAGGATGAGCAAGGTGTATGCCACCCAGAGTCACTTTCTTGTGAGATCTGCAGCTATATAAGATCAACAAATAAACAATGAAGTTTGCATCAGAATACAAATCACATGATTTACATATTTGTGTCTGATATCAAGAAGCAATTACAAAAGAATGATGTTTCGGTTATGATGTTGGAATGCATGTTTTTCCATTTTTGTGTCATCACTATTTGTATCCGATGCCCAGGTGGATGTCTGTGCATTCATTCTTTCTCTGTCTGAGAGACAAAGTGCTAGAACAGCCCTATGAACATTTTAATGTCACATGTCAATATGTTTTTAAATAAAATATTCATTTTCATAATTTAATTTCTTTTAAAAATGCTACTTAAAAAATCTGTGATAATGATAATGTGGTTGTGTTTATACAATATGCTAAATCAGAATGCAATCGGTTCGGTTTCTTCCTTAACATCTTTATTGAAGATGTTATAACATTATTATTTATTGATGAAACCACAACTAGTTGGATTTGCCTACTACCCTAAGCAAATGCTAATCAAACCATGTTACCGTTTAGCATATTGTCTGCACAAGTCTGTGTATCAGTCTTTCCTAACCTGCTGCCTCCAAACATAGCTGCCATAACTTACTGTAATAAATATGTTTCCTAAGAATCATAGGAGTTCTAATATGTTTAGAAGGCACCAGACTGGTATACAGTAAGTATCAGCAAGAATTCTTAATGTTTTTGTTATATTATTTACTATTATTACCATAGATTCAGAATGATTTACTCCTAGTTAATTACAGTTTTACAGTAGTGGCCAAAATTGTGGAAACCTTTTGGGAAAAGTGTATTTTCTAAAACTAGCTAATAACACCACTTTTTTTGGAGTAGTACCATAAAATTATATATCAATGGAAAGATAATTTAATCAAGAATGTAATGTAATAACTTTTATGAAGGATTTGCTATTAGAATAGCTGTTACAGTATAAAGAAGAAAAGTGAAATTATCACCATTGAAAAAACGAGATATAGAAAAATTATCACCGTGTCAGTTAATATTTAGTTGGGTAACCTTTAGCATGAATTACAGCTTACAACATCTTCCCATGGAGTGAACCAAGACTTTTAGTTCTGCAGCTGTGAAACCAAGATTGAATGATTGTTTCTATTAACTGGGTTTTATTGCTGGGTTGCTTCTGACTAACAAGTTTCTTTAGTCGGCACCATAGATTTTCAGTTGGGTTAAGGTCTGGGCTATTCCCAGGTCATTCCAGCAGTAGAATATGATTATCCTGAAACTCCAAAAAAATGTGGTGTTACTAGCCATCAAACCTCAAAAATACACTTTTTCCAAAAGGCTTCCACAATTTTAGCCACTACTGTAATTAGCAATTGCATTTATGACCTAATACAAAAATACTCATCTTCTATCCATTTTCTTTCCAAAGTCTATTATATTAGCATGGAAACCTTGAAATCCAACACAAAACTATCAGTATCTTTGGATACTGAGATCAGTAGAATATTCATCGTTGATCTATACTTGATCCTAAAATTAATTTTTAGACAATTTAATTTAAAAAGTGGATCAAATCATAAGATTGTTAAATTTTATAAAATGTTGGTGTTTCTATCTAAAGCTTTGAAATTTGGAATAAAAATGGTGAAATGTCATTAGATTTCAGGCACAAACACCAGAATCTCACACAATTTGATGATCTTCTGAGCTTTTGGCCATTTAGAAATATCTGTTTTTGTGTTGGTATGGTATCCCCAAGGGATCACTTGTATTCTCACAGACTGAGAATCATTTATGGAGAGCAGAGAAAATGCATGCCATGTGAAAGAAGCAAAGGAGTTACTGTGTTTTCACTGCAACGATTGGTGTCAAAAGAGGATCACATTTGCCTTACTCTCTTCATACCCAGGGCCGGATTTTCCTATACGCTAACTAGGCTTCAGCCTAGGGCCTCAAGATCAAGAGGGGCCTACACAGTGGTGGGATTCTGGGGGTTCTAGGGGGTTCGGCCGAACCCTTTGTTAAATTGCTGGCCCACCCACCCCTCGCCTCCCACCCGCGCGGCGCCAGCCTACCGTAGCCAGGGGTAGGCAATTGTGGCTCTTTTACAACCTGTGGCCTTCAACTTCCAGAATTCCTGAGACAGCTTGGCTGGGAGTTGAGGCCACAGGTTGTAAAAGAGCCACCATTGCCCACCCCTTCCCTAGCCTGAGTTCCGCTGCCTGGGATCCACGTGGGCTGCCACGTGGTTCCCCACCGGCTCCGGACGCAAGAGAGCAGGATGGAGAAAGCAGCTTCCACGCCTTCGCTCACCCTCACTCTCTGCTCTGTTGGATCGCCGGCCGTTCGCTTACCCCGCCCACTCCCCATCTATTGCTGCCTCCAATGGTTAGAGGGAAAAAAAACTTCAAATTCTTGCCGCGGGGCTTCAAAGGGCCGCCTGAGAGCCAGTGGTGCAGCCGAACCCTTTGTTAAATTGCTGGCTTGCCCCGCCCCTCTGCACCACTATTTATTGCCAATAAATAGTGGTGGGCGAGGGGCGGGGGAGCCAGCAATTTAACAAAGGGTTCGGTGGTTTTTTTGCAATTTTATTGGCCCCCGGAGCTTCAGCATAGGCTAATTAGCCCTTGCTTAGATCGGCTCCCGACCCCCAGCTGATTTGCTCTCAGCTCTTTTGCTCAGGGCTCTTTTGCTTGCTTGGAAAGAGTGCAGATTTTTTTCCCCCTAGCTATACTGAAAAACGAAAGAGAAAGTAAAGCAGGCTGTTGGCTTTGAACGTTGGAAAATTAGGCAGGCAGATTTCTTTTTCCTCACCAAAAAAGGTAGGTGCAAACAACGGGAAATTTAGGGAAAAAGAGGAGATTTTAAAACACACACAAAAAAAAGCTCTATTTAACTAGGGAATTGTAATAATTGAGATACTATTAATTGTATATTTCTGAAAGCAGAAATGGTTAAGTTGTGGTTTGGAGGAATATATGGGGGAAATTATTTGGTTTATTATTATTGGTAAATATAATTGATTTGTAAGAAATTGGATTGCATGGAAATAATTGGAATATTCATGTTCATATTGATTAATATACAAAAAAGATAGTTATATAACTAATTGATTTATATTAAAATGTTGAATTTATATTAAACAACTGTAGTATTACATAATTAACCAATGTGAGGATGGATATAAAAATAGATGACAATGAGAAGGGGTATAATATAGAAGAGAAGGGAAAAATTGAATTTGATTAAGATTAGAGATGAGGATGAAGGGTAATATTGGTTTTTTACAAAAATAGATGAGGAATAAATATGGCAAAAAGGAAATATAGAAATTGTACATTTAATTGAAATGACTAAACACTGTTTAAATTTGTGAACCGGCCAAATACTCTGTTCAAAGAAAATACATTGTATGTTTGTATGTGTGTTTCTAATTATTGTTATTTATTCATATTTGTTCTCTTTTATTCTTTAAAGTTTAACAATTCATTATTTTATCTTAATATCTTTATATTTGTTTGGGGTTGGCTTTCTTCTCTTTCATCTTTTTTATTGTACAGCAATCTTTCTCCTCAAACCTACCACCTCTGTCTTTTCTTTCCTTCTTACTTTCTCTTCCCCCCCTCTTCTTCTCCTCCCTACTTCCTCTTCCTTTCTCCTTCTCCTCCTCTCTTCCTCCCTCTCTTACCCTCACTCCTACTCTAATTTCCCTTCCCTTCCTTCATCCCTCTCTATTGCTGTATCCTTTTATGCATATGGACTACTCAGAGGGCTGAAAAAGTTATTTCTGACTGGTCCTCGCACTTTTGACCAGTCCTCAAACTTACGACTGTCCTCACATTTTACGTTTTTGCCCTATCTTGTCACCATGGTGAAGAGAAGCAGTTGTGAAATGAGTGACATGGTTGTTAAGAAAGCTGCACGGGCATAAATGTGAGGATGGTCATAAGTGTGAGGACCGGTCAAAAGTGCGAGGCCCAGTCAGAAATCACTTTTTTTAGCCCTCTGGGTAGTCCTTTTGTGCATATGGACTACTCAGAGGGCTGAAAAAGTTATTTTTGACTGGTCCTCGCACTTTTGACCAGTCCTCGAACTTACAACTGTCCTCACATTTTACGTTTTTGCCCTATCTTGTCACCATGGTGAAGAGAAGCAGTTGTGAAATGAGTGACATGGTTGTTAAGAAAGCTGCACGGGCATAAATGTGAGGATGGTCATAAGTGTGAGGACCGGTCAAAAGTGTGAGGCCCAGTCAGAAATGACTTTTTTCAGCCCTTTGAAAAAAGTCTATGCACATAGCCACGCCCACCCGGTCACATGACGCTACCCACGCCTACACAGTCACGTGACCAGCTAGCCATGCCCACCCAGTCACATGATTGCCAAGCCACACCCCCAAATAAGCCACGCCCACAGAACCTGTTGTTAAAAAAATTGAATCCCACCACTGGTGAAAGGGCCTCATAAGTGGAATAGCCTAGGGCCTCTTTTCATCTAAATCCAGCCCTGTTCATACCTCATCTAAAAGCAGACATTTATTTGGAAATGCACCATATCCAAATTTATTTATGTTACATAGTATGTTCCTAAGAACATATGCTCGCTCCACATGTACACATATCTGAATGACTGGTTCAGACCTAATTTTGTCTGCTTTACTCTTTAGAAATATGTGTCATTTGGTTTTTAGAGTGAATAGACTGTCAGGCAGTCTGGCTATAAGTTGCCTCTTCATTAGCTGCTACAGCAACTAAAGTAGCACCTTATCATAATAAGCAAGCAGAGCTGTGCAGCAGTTCAAAGCTGTAAGGAAATTAATTTCTCTCTTGATGCCTAGACAATGTGTTAATTAACATATCAAATGAGAATATTAGGAGCCTTGTTTATTCACTGAAAATGTTGTTACTGCCATTCTTACTGTATCTGAAAAAAGTGCTGTTTTCTTGATTAAGGCCTTTTTCTCTAGTTCTTCAAGGGTTTGCAGTTAAACCAGACACATGACTAGACATGTATTGTACTTGGTATCTTAGGAAAACTATGGTTTCGACAAAGTTACATGCAATGGAAATACACGATCCTTCCTTGTATCTTTCTTGATCAGACTCTTCCTTCTTGATCAGACTCTTATCAGAATAGGTGTAATCTCACAGTAAAGAACCTTTTGTGTTTTATGGCCCATGAGGTAATGAATTGGACTTCATGAGGCACTCCTGTCCTGATTCTTTGAATTTGAGAACCCTGCATTAATGCTAGTCTTTTAGTAGCAGTCCCGAATGTCTTGCTTCATCTCCTTCGTGCAGGAGTCGTCCAAGATTCAATTGCATTTGGCAATTTAGAACAGAATAGAAATTTTATTGATATAGTCATTTGAACATATCAGAAGTATAAAAACAGTACAAAAATATAAGTAGATCCAAAGAAACAATAAAGCATATTCATAGTAAACTATCATCTATATTGTCCTCTTCAAAATGATCTTTAATATAAAGAGCAAGGTCTTACTCATGTTATACAGATTCATTCACTGCAAAAATTAAGACAGTTTCTCCTGGGTGTGCAAGTATGTTTTAGTTTTTAAGTAAGAATGTAAGTATGCACCCCTTTCTGCAGAGTAAAGTCAAAAAAGAATATGCCCAATGTCTTCAAAGACTGGTGCTCCACAAATACACAATCTTTCTTCAAATGGGACTCCATGAAAGTTCACACATCTTATCATGGAGTCTAGTTGTTCGAAATGAGCTCTAGAAAATGTTTTTCAAGGTGTTGAGGCATTTAAATTAAATACTTTTCTAACTGGAAGGCTAATCTGTGTTCAGCCAACCACTTCAAGAACTTAACATGTTTAAGTTCTGCAGTATCATTTTGGACAGTCACATCAATGACTATTTGTTTAAGAGTTTTCTAGGTCTTCAGATCTGGATTTGCCTGAGAAATATGTGAGAAACATACCATTGTGAAATGGTATTTAAAAGTTGGGTGGCCCAAACATGAGGAGGCATGTTATGCAACTGCTCTTTGAAGCACAGCTTGGATAATCAATTGAGTCTAGGCAATTTATAAAGGCCATGACTAGAAAGAAATCAGGATTAGAAACAGCACAAGAATTGAAGACATACTAGCAATAGTAGATTTGCTAGAAGAGTTCTGTTCGATTATATTGTATATTTTTGTTACATGCAACTGTATACACTTATCTGAAAAATAATATTTCAGGGGGGTTACATGTAAATAGCATAGTGTTGTTTTTGTGCAGGACTTTGCCATAATTTGTCCTAAAATGTTTCCTATATAATACAGTTGGTTGCCAAGGGATAGTTTTAATATTTGCTATCTTCTTCCTAATGAATGAGTAGAACCTCTTTGAATTATATATAAATGCAATTTTCCCCCCACCAACTTTAGATATCCTATAAAATAACTGCTGAGTTATTGTGTCCAGGTGATAATGTTTAACCTGTTAGTCCCACTGATCTGAAATTTACCAGTAGTAGCAATTTGCTTTCTATCTGCAGTGCTCAAGAACTACAAATTCACTTGCAGTAATATAAATCCCTTTATCTGAGCTACTGAAGAAAATCAATTACAATATAATTGTTTATATTTCTCTTCTCCACTGGTACGGTACATCAAAATCTTTCATAATGTGAAAAAATAAGATGTACATATTTTTTGTAGCTCTGGGACACAGTAAGCATGTCACAATTGCTACCTGATTACTGGAAGTGAAATTGGATTCATATAGTGGGTTCGCAGAAGTGTAAATAAACCATATTAGCAATATAAGAGCTGCTTTCTGAACTTGTGTAAGAAATAAGCTATTTGTAGTTAGAGTTTATGATTTTTATTGAATATAAATGCAAGAATGATAATAAATGACTGCTCTTTTGAAAACACACAGAGAAAAATTGCACACGAATATGCAAATCACATATAGTCATTTTTTTTTGTCTGTTATGGATTCTGTTCAGTTTCTTCTGGAAGCCTGAAGATTTTTGATATCCATTCAACTCTGAAGATGTAGCAGTTGGTCCATCAACTGTTAGCAGATCTGACATTGGACCCAAACTTTTTTGTTCTGGCTTTCTGTCTTCGACATAAAGCAGCCAGGGAATTTGCTGCCTATGAATCTCAAAATGAGAGAAGGGATAATTGGGTGACTGGGTAACAAAACACAATTAGCTGGGTTCAGGTAACACAATAAGAATTTGCTCATTCATATGGGGTACATTTGTTGGATGAAGGTGAGTGCCTTGTCCAGAATTAAGATTAATTTATTTGTAAGTTATAATACAAATATGATCTTACATAGTTTAGGGGCTGGTTATTTGAGGGACCACCTATCTCCCATAGAATCTGCCTGGCTGATCTGATCTAGCAGGGTAGGGACACTCCAGGGTCCATCAATTAAACAACAATACCTATCAGGGCACTTAAAGTACACCTTATAGCGGAACCTACATTCTGGAATAACGTTCCCCCAAGATTCAAATAACCCCCACTGGTGTTTTGAAGGCCCTTGAAGATGTAGCTGTTCACCTTCGGGAAGGATGATTTAACTCCTTTTTCTTTGTTCCCATCCAGTTCTGTTATTTCTGCCATTTTTATTCATTTTTTGGTGTTTCCTTGCTTTGAAATTGTTTTAACAATATGTAAATTGCCCATTTAATACGTTGTTGTTGTTGTTGTTGTTGTTGTTGTTGTTGTTGTTGTTGTTATTATTATTATTATTATTATTATTATTATTGGTTAATCTTTAGTGAGATTCACAGCCTTTGATGCTGGTTAATAGCTCAGCAGCTCGAGTCCTAACCAAGGACCTAGGAACTGTTAAGGTATCGTCGGAGGATAAGCTGTTCCGAGTAAGGTGGTTTTTTGTAGAGTCAAAATGTTCAAGTCCGGAAAATTTAGAATTTCTAAATAGCGGGGTAGCCCTTTGGGTATTGCTCCAAGGGCTCCAATTACAATCAGGACAACACACGATTTCTTTTTCCACAGTCGCTCAACTTCAATTTGCAAGTCCTGGTACTTTGTGATTTTTTCTTGCTGCTTATTTTCAATCTGTGCATCACCAGGTATTGCAATGTCAATAAACCATATTTTTTTCTTTTCAACTATTGTTATGTCAGGTGTGTTGTGGACCAAGTGCCTGTCAGTCTGAATCCTAAAGTCCCACAAGATCTTGAGTTTCTCATTCTCTAAAACTTTCTCAACCTGATGTTCCCAGTGGTTTTTGCTGTACTCAAATCCAAACTTCTGACACAATTTCCAGTGAATGGTCTTAGCAACACGGTCATGGTGTTGTAGGTAGTTAGTTTGTAAAATTTTGCTGCACTCACTGATCGACTGTCGATCAGTGGTCGACTGTCTCATCTTTCTCATTGAAGAGGCGGCATTTGCTGTTGGTGGTAACATGTTGATTTTTTGTCTTCATGCAGTTTGTGGCTAGGGCTTGTTCTTGAGCTGCCAAAATAAAGCTTTCTGTTTCTTTTTTCAGTACTCCTGATCTTAATCAGTTCCAAGTTAGTTTCTGGTCAGCTTTGCCTTCAATACTTTTCAAGTATTGATTCAATTTGCTTTTCCAATTTTCAGCTTGCTGCTCAATTACTTCTTTCTTATATTCTGCTTTTGTTTTAGTTGTCTTTAAAAGGCCTCCTTTATTTACTTCCTTAACCATTGGTTCTTCATTTTTCTTGATGTAATCATTCAAGCTGTGTTTTTCTTCTTCCACAGTCTGCTTTACTTGTAGGAGTCCTCGACCACCCTCTGCTCTTGGTAAATATAATCGGTCAACATCACTTTTAGGGTGCAAGGCATGATTCATTGTCATAAGCTTCCTTGTTTTTCTGTCCAAATTGTCTAACTCCATCTGGGTCCAGTCAATTATTCCTGCAGAGTATCTAATCACAGGTATAGTCCAGGTATTTATGGCTTTTATGATGTTTCCTCCACTCAATTTGGACATTAATATCTTACGAATTCGCTGAATGTACTTGGCTGAAATTAATTCCTTGACATTATTATTATTATTATTATTATTATTATTATTATTATTATTATTATTATTTATTGAATTTTATTTATTGAATTTATTGAATTTATTGAAGGACTCAGGGCGGTGAACAGCCAAATAAAATACATATAGTACAAATGTTAAAAAACCATTAAAATACAATTAAATAATTGGCCTGGAAAACGAATTTAAAACATCCCAAATTCATAAGGCAAATTTAAAATTTAAAAATTTTAAAAACAATTTAAAAGAGAGGTTAGGCCAGGCCGGCCTGCTGGAATAGAAATGTTTTAATGGCACGGCGGAAAGCGCGCAGATCCGGGATCCTCCGTATCTCCAGGGGGAGCTCGTTCCAGATGGCGGGTGCCCCCACGGAGAAGGCTCTCCCCCTGGGAGCCGCCAGTCGACACTGTTTGGCCGACGGCACCCTGAGGAGCCCCTCTCTATGGGAGCGTACTGGTCGGTGAGAGGCAGAAGGCGGTCTCGTAGATACCCCGGTCCTAAGCCATGGAGCGCTCTAAAGGTGGTTACCAAAACTTTGAAGCGCACCCGGAGGACCACTGGGAGCCAGTGCAGCTCGCGCAGGAGGGGGGTCACATTATGCATTAAGTCAGAGGCTTCTAAAATCCCCAAGTACTTGTAGCCTTCTTCTGATTTTACTGCCTTTATCATTTCTTCATTCTCTAGTTCTATTCCATCCTCTTCTATG